>NC_090350.1:37181620-37483251 GCF_035084215.1 Heptranchias perlo | reverse complement strand
AAGTGAGAACTGACTGGATATTCTTCTAACTTGCACCTACCTAGAAGCTCAATCACTCCTGAGTCAGCTATCCTTGGTCCTACGGTTGTGAAAAGCGCTCTATAAATGTAAGTTCTTTCTTCTTTAACTCTTGCTTTTAATTTTCCTCACAGCTTGCAGTTCAGGAGGTGTTGATTTAGCTTTCGTCATCGATGGGTCGAAGAGTGTGAGACCGGAAAACTTTGAACTGGTAAAAAAATTCATCAATCAGATTGTCGATTCCCTAGATGTTGGTGACCAGAATGCGCGTGTTGCCCTCGTTCAGTACTCGAGCTCGGTCAGGACAGAATTCCCCTTCAACAAGTTCAAAACAAGACAAAATATCAAGACAGCAGTGAAGAAAATGGAGTACATGGAGAGAGGAACAATGACAGGCCTGGCGCTGCAGCATCTGACCGAACATGTTTTCGACCCTTCTGAAGGAGCAAGAGAGAACATGCCGAAAGTGGGTATCGTCTTTACTGACGGCCGCTCACAGGATTACATTAATGATTTTGCTCAGAAGGCCAAAGATCAAGGTAATACTTGAAGAAGAAAAATTAACTCTTTCATAGAAAATTTAGCCACTACTCTCAAGTCTTTATACATAGGGGAGAAATTTGCAGGGCTATGGGCAAAGAGCGGGGGAGTGGGACTAATTGGATAGCTCTTTCACCCAGCCGGCACAGGCATAATGGCCTCCTCCTGTACTGTAAGATTCTATGATTCTATAAGGAAATGTTGATGATATTTTCCCCCATTTTTATACATGTTCCCCTTATACTAGTATTTATTTTACAATCAAGATGTTGAACAAATGACCTGCTCCCAGGCTGCTGTGAATGCCACAGTTGAGTTAGCTGCCACCAAATGTATGAGAGCAGCATGGCTGAAGCCTCCCACCCCAAAAATTCCCCTCTCCCCATCCAGTGAAGCAGCCCTACTCTGCGTCTTCTAAATATTTATTGCTGCCCAAGTAACAGATTCCTATATATCTATTCTTTATGTAAAACACACACACACACACACACACACACACAACCTAAATGCCTGTTCCTGTGTATCACATTCTGCAACAACTATCTCTCTCACAGTCCTCAATACCTGTTCCTGTGTATCTTTCACACTTTAACATCTATTACTGTGAATATATCACAGTGCTCAACATCTGCATCCACCACAGTCCTCAAGCACTGGAGGCCCATTGGCAAGCCTACAAAGAAAGTGGTGGCGGGCTAATCAACCAGAGAGGTTCTCACAACGAAGCCCTCCTCTTCCAGCAGTCATACATTGCCCACATTTCCAATAGACGTCAATGAATGGTGATCAGAAGCAAATTTTTCCCCTTCATATTCCAGGGACACCAAAACCAATTGCAGCACCCTACTCCTGCTCCAGATAAAATTGGTTAATTCAGCACAGATTAGAGATTGAAACTGGGACCTTGCAGCTCCGTCTGACTCAATGAAACACCATATGGTTCAATTATCGATCGAGTCTTTGGAGGGCACTACAGCCTTTGCTATTCTCTATGTTACATGCTCCTAAAGAACCTAGTCTATTTGTTACTGGTAATAGTAGCAGCACATATCAAGTTCTTGGTACAAAATGTACCGTTCAGTAATGCTGATATTCGCCCTAATGCATTTTTATGTACAAAACACTTGATAACTTTTCAAAATGTAATTAGAAATTAATTTTATCTGTTTTCAGGAATTAGGATGTTTGCGATTGGAGTGGGAAATGCACTTGAAGAGGAATTAAGAATAATTGCTTCAGATCCAGTTAAGGATCATTATTATTATACTGCAGACTTCAAGACAATGAACCAAATTGCAGACAAATTACAGGTTAAAATATGCGGTAAGGAATATTCTTTCATCTTTCAATACAATTCAGTCTTTCGTTATAGTTGTCTTAATCCAGAGGTTTTCAAACTTTTCAGTATGGGGAACCCAGCAAATATTGATTCACTCTAGAGACCCTGCAATATTGCCATAAGCTTGAGGACCCCCTGCAAATATTGACATACATCCATGAACCCATATCCTAGCTTCAAAAAGACAGTGTCAGCTACCCAAAGGAATACAAGGCTATCATTGCAGAAAATGTTTTGTTTAGCTTGCCGCAACAGAACTAACATGCTAGCAAGTCTAGATTAGGTCTGTATTAAGGGGGACTTCAACTTTCCTTGTATAAAATGGACCAATGGTGAACCAAGTGTGGTGGGTAAATTAGCTGCAACATTTGTGGATACAAATGATGATTTATTTTTTTAACTTAACATGTTAGTGATGTGACTAGGGGTGCTCAAATTCTTGACCTGTATCACAACTCTGTGTGGGGGAACACCTGGGCAACAGTGATCATAACATAATTAGATGTAATCTTATTAGCCATGCAAAAGACTATTAACAATTTAATGTTGGTTCCTGACTTCAGGAGGGCTAATTTCAATAAACTGGCCAAAGACTTAGAAGAAGTTGATTGGACAACCCTAGTAAGTAGGAAAATAGATGCTGAGAATAAATGTGTAGTTTTTAAGACCATTCTCAAGCAAAAAGAAGCCATGTATGTCCCAAGGGTTTTTAAAAGGACACATGGCAAAACTAAACCAAAATGGCTAACCAGAAATGTACAAGCACAAATTAGACTGAACCAAAGTACTTCTACAGATTAAAGTAAAACAACTCACTAGAAAATAGAGATAAATATCATACATAATTAAGGGCATCTAAGGCAACTGTTAGAGCAGCTAAGAGTTTAAAGGAAAAGAAGATCATTGATAATTGCGGGAGTAATAGCAACGGCTTTTTTAGTTACGTTCCGAGCCAGAGGACCATAAAAGATTGTTTTGGATCACTGAGGGACACCGTAGGACAAATTTCAAGTGGAATCTCAGGGCATGGCAGAGGTGTTCAATAATTACTTTGCATCAGACTACACTCCTGTGGATGATGCCCAGCTGCCAGACGTGGGTTGTGTAAAAACAGGAAAATTGGAAATATTACAATAAAAAAGGAAGATATCTTAGATAGAATAAAGAACCTGAAAGTAGATTGGACTGTGGGTCCAGATGGTGATTAAGGATGATTAAGGAGCTGGAACCTGTGATTTGCAAGCCCCTTGCCCTTATCTTTAACAACTCATTGGGGTCTGGAATTTTTCCCTTGGATTGGAAAGATCCTCATATGATGCTGATCTTCAAAAAGCTTGATGTCAGATCCAGGGAACTACAAGCCCACAAGCCTGACATCAATCATAAGTAAGATGCTTGAAGGGATCGTATGAGATGCCCTCTACAATCACCTAGATAGGGAGGGTATCATCAAAGACTCCGCATAACTTCTAGAAAAAGAGGTTGTGTTTAACTAATTGAATATAACTTTTTGAGGAAGTTACAAGGTTAGTAGATGAGGGCATCCCAATAAAGATTGATTACTTGAATTTCCAAAAAGCCTTTGATAAGGTATCCCCACGTTACTCTACAAAACAAAATCTTGTGGTGTGGGTGGGGAACTGTTACAATGGATTAGAAATTGGCTACAATCCCGTGGGCAGAAAGTTGCTATTAATGTCTATGGATCTGCTTGGAGGCCAGTTACTAGTGGTGTCCCACTACTAGTGATGTCCCGCAGGGATCGGACTTGGCGCCATTGATTTTTACGATTTTCTTAAATGACCTAGATGTAGATGTTGGAGGAATGGTCCACAAGTTCGCAGATGACACTAAGATTTGTGCGAGTGTCAGGACTATGCAGGAGAAGGAACTTCTGCAAGTGGGTCTAAATGTGCTGGGGGACTGGGCCAAACTCTGGCAGATGTCCTTTACTTAGATAAGTGCACTTGGGCTTGATCAATACCAAGTGTACTTACGCACTACATGGTACCAAATTAAAATCAGTTGAGGGAGAAAGGGATCTTGCCATTATTGGTCATAACTCTCTAAAGGTTTCTGCGAGATTTTCCGTCCATTCATTTTAATGGAAGAAAAATTGCAAGCAGCGTGTGGACCATTTCTTGATAAGCACGGCCAATGGGCAAATGATCCCCACATGATGGCAGTGAGCATGTGCATCTGTAAACATCCTGTGGGCGACCTTATCAAAATGCTGCACCTGTAAAAATGACCTTTCGGATGTGTTCTGTTACTGCTGCGACCTGTATGATCTTTCTGATCTGTAGCACTTCAATGTCATAATTCATTACAATCATTTCATTCTGCTAGCCTACCGTTGACGAGTCAGGTTGCCAGCTTTTCCCAAGTCCCTAACTGAACACAGAGCAGGACAGAGACACAAAAAGGCTGATTCTGGTGACTGGGCGTTCCTGACGTGGAGCAGTGCCCACAGAGAGTGCAATTCACGAGATCACAGGCCCATTGTGTCTGATTTTTCATCCATTCATTTAAAGCGATGGAAAACCAGGCACTGCAGGTCCATGATTTCCCAACCAGTGCTCCCTGTGATTGTCACTCTGTGTTAGAAGTGCCCAATCTCAGAATCAGCCCTAAACAATCGTGGCTTGACTTTAGATGCTTGCTTCGTAGTGGATGAAAATTCATTGCAAATCTTAACAATTAGTACTTCCACATCATATGACATGGGAGCAAAGTGTGAAAAATGGACTTCTATTCTTTAAAAAACAGGTCTTTGGTGTCCAGTTAACATTTTAAAAATTACTGGACAACTCAGTCAAAAACTGGATTGTTCCTTTCAGAACTGGAGAGGTGATAAACCTGTTGGTCAGTTGTGTTTGATTCTCCACTAGGAATGAACTTCACGTTCCACTTGCACATTGTCCAGTGTACATAATGCTAAGATTATACTTGAACAGTAAGAATAAATAGTAAATATTCACATACTAAAAGAATATACACACACTCACACAGGGGATTTTGGTTTATTGACTTTCAGCCATGTGATTTTTTTCCATTCATACATCCTAGGTGCATAATATAAATAATAATATATATCAGAGATAAAGGCCACAATTTGGTAAATTGGTATTAATTCCCCTCACAAAGCAATGAATTTGCTTCAGAGAATAGAGCAAACTCTTAAAGAAGAGAACAGAACTTTAGTTTAGAGAAGAGATCAAGAAGGGAGAATCAGACCTAGAAATTAGACCAGGAAAAGAGAGAACAAAGTCAACCCCTAACATTATTCTTTATGCCGTGTCTGTTTAGCACTATCTGGACTACAGTACTACCCTTGGAAAGATTTACATTGTGTTACAACCAATGTATCTATAGTGAAGAGAATCACAGTGGAAGGACTGGGGACTGTATTATGTAGGTTTAGATCTAAGTAACATCCACTAACAAACACATTTACAATTTCACTACACATGTTCACAGAGAACATCCCAGTAAATGTCTGTATCGTGACATGCAGCTGCAGGTAGTGATTTATGAGAAGGCTGGAATACGTTGGTATTTTTTGCCTCACCTGCTTTGTTTTTGCTTTCAGATGTACCCAGAGACCCATGTGCCTGTGAGTCGCTTGTGGAATTCCAGACAAAGGTCGAGAAAATAATTAAAACACTGACATCAAAACATATCCTTTTAAACCCATGTGCAGTTCGTCATAAAAATATACTAATAGAGAATTATTCACAATATAGTTCAACACCTTAAGAGAGAAAAAGTGTGTAGACAGTATAAAAGTTTCAGTTCTGAACTTTTAGTGTCATTCAGATATTGTTGTTTGCTCTAGACCCATACACCTAACTACAATGGAACCTCAATTGTCTGCACTCCCATTATCCGCAAGAATTTTTAAAGGCGTGTATTTAATTGATTTTTCACACGCTGAGTTCTTGATCAGCAGAAGAGGTAGCTTTTATCTGAAAGTCCAGTAACTAGTATAATTCATTGCCCACGCAGCTCTGATATCTAGCTTCAAGGTTTTAAAAAAATGATTTCTTCACGGGTGATACTGGCAAGGCCGCATTTGTTGCCTATCTCTAGGTGCCTGAGAAGGTTATGGTGAACTTTTTTCTTGAACTGCTGCGGTCCTTGTGGTGATGATGCCCCATGATGGTGTTAGGTAGGGAATTCCAGAATTTTAAGCTAGTGATGATGATGGATAGTGTGTGAATTGAAGGGGTCATGGTGCTCCCATGATATTGCTGTTCTTGTGCATGGTGGCAAAGGTCACAGGGCTGGGAGATGCTGTCAAAGGAAGCTTGGTGAGTTGCTGAGGTGTATTCTGTGGATAGTGCATACTACAGCCACAGTGCACCCAGTGATGGATATTGAGCCCATTGGCAGAGGCACCAATCAAGCAAACTGTTTCATCTGGGATGGTGTTGAACTTCTTGAGTGTTGTTGCAGCTGCATCTATCCAGGCAAGTGGTACACATTCCAACACACTCCTGACTTGAGCCTTATAGATGGTAGAGAGGCAATGAGGGATCAGGGAGTAAACCATTCAGAGCAGTGTGCCCAGTTTCCACCCTGATCTTGTAACTATTGTGTTGATATGGCTGGTCCAGCTATGCTTCTAGTCAATGGTGACCAGAAGCTTAAATAGACCAGGAGACCAGCTGGGGAGTCGGGACTTTGGGTTTTATGAAATTAGCAGGATTCAGGCTGCCAGCACTTTTTTCAGGAATATATATAGTAACATAGGAACTGGAGTAAGCCAATTGTTTCATCAAGCCTGTTACACTTGTTTTAGCTATGACAACTCTTCAGCTTTTTAATCCCGGCCTTCGCCTTTTCTCTATATCCCTTAATATCCTTACTTCACAAGTAAGTATCTTTCTTCCTTTACCGCCTCAATTGATTCCGCACTGATGGATATTTGCGGTAGTGCACTCCATATTTTCACAACCATTTGTGTGAAGATTTTTTTCTGATTACTAGTAAGTTGCATATGGCATTGCCACGGTCAGTTTTTGAATATAAGTTTCTTTATATATATAATATATGTATATATGATGGGGTTGGGTCAGAAATTTCAGGAACTTATTCCACAGAGTCACCCAGTGGCCAGAGCCTGCAACTACATTGTGACAGTTGACATAGAAAACTTGCATGGACATGTTGACATAGCAATTTACAATAGTAAATGTTGGCACAAAAGGGTGACCAAAAATCATGATAATAGGAAGTAAAGTTTATGGACACGAAATGCATGCCCTATGCAAGATTTCTAATAAAATATAGATATTTTCATTTTAAGAATGGAAAAAAAGTTGGGTCATATCTGCATAAACTGGGAGCTAAGGAACACAGGAACATTAGAAACAGAGTAGGCCATTCAGCCCCTCGAGTCTGCTCTGCTATTCAATTAGATCATGGCTGATCTGCACCTCAACTCTATTTGCCTTAATTAATGTCACATCATGTGATGCATTTACCAACTATTAAGGGACCCTTATCTTAACAACTGAGTCCAGGAAAATTAGATAAGATGTCAAAACCAAGTATCATTGATACTAGTCCTGAAAAATTCCACAGGCTTTGCCAACCCCTCTCCTGTTTAAGTAAGAATGTATGCAGTGCAGATATATTGATAAAGCAAAGGAGCAAAAATGAGAGAAATTGATGTAAAAATGTGTGCTAAAAAAGCCATAAAATATAGTGTTTATATTCCAAGTTTAAGTATGAAACAATTGCACTACCACTTTTGCATCAATGCAAAGAATGACTCAGGAGTTGGATCGGTGATCTGATCCCTGAACAAAGGGAGTAAAACCACCAACTCTGCTGTGTGCAGGCTGGAGTATAACACCAGCTTGTCGGAGTAAACATAGAAACGTAGAAAATAGGAGCAGGAGGAGGCCATTCAGCCCTTTGAGCCTGCTCTGCTATTCAATATGATCATGGCTGATCCTCTATCTCAATACCATATTCCCGCTCTCTCCCCATGCCCCTTGATGCCTTTCGTGTCTAGAAATCTATCTATTTCCTTCTTAAATATATTCAGTGACTTGACCTCTTCAGCCTTCTGTGGTAGAGAATTCCACAAGTTCAACACCCTCTGAGTGAAGAAATTTCTCCTAATCTCAGCCCTAAATGTCCTACCCCATATCCTGAGACTGTGACCCCTCGTTATAGACCCCCCAGCCAGGAGAAGCATCCTCCCTGCATCCAGTCTGTCTAGCCCTATCAGAATTTTATACGTTTCAATGAGATCCCCTCTCATTTTTCCAAACTCTAGTGAATACAGGCTGAGTTGACCCAATCTCTCCTCATACGACAGTCCTGCCATCCCAGGAATCAGTCTGGTGAACCTTCGCTGCACTCCCTCTATGGCAAGTATGTCCTTTCTTAGGTAAGGAGACCAAAACTGCACACAATACTCCAGGTGTGGTCTCACCAAGGCCCTGAATAACTGCAGTAAGATATCCTTGCTCCTGTACTCAAATCCTCTTGCAATGAAGGCAGCAAAGGTACAGACCTGTAAACTTCACTGTACTTTTAAAGTTGTTTCTACTAAAAATGGCAGCACTGCAATAAAATCACATTTCAGTGGCCATTTGTTCAGGAACACTTTCTTCCTCAAGTTTACACTTTGCAACCCTAATGTTGGTACATTGGACACATACTCACATGTGTGTGATTGTCATCACACCAACATTCCTATTCCCCTTATATCCACTAAGCTAGCAATGATTTTCAAAGTGCAATAAATTCAGCAGGGACTTGAACAGTAGAATTCCAGTCTATCACTGTGCACTCAAACATGGTATTTATCGTATAACTTCTCCCTTAATTATAGTATAACTAACCCTTAGTTATTAATTCAGTGACCAGAGTTTCACTATATAGTATACATCTAAGTATTTGAAAACAAATGACACAATTGCACTGAATTCATTCAACGATATCGCCAAGAGTATCTGTGGATTCAGACTAAGAGGAAATAATCCATCATTGGTCTCAGACGGGTGAGCTTTACGTCTATAATATAGTTAAATGAAAGAAACAACATTCAACTGGCAGCAAATTAAAGACATTGAGCTAAATGACCTTTTGTATGGAATTGCTGCAATTGGTCATCTGTTTCTAGCCAATTGGATACATTCTGGGAACACACACTCACACTAATCAGTAGATTTATACTAAGGTAAATAATTTTACACCCATGGGGTAGTTTTGCAACTTCAACGAGAGCAGAAAACTGGTGTAGTGAATCGGACGCCCATTATGCATCCTGCCTGCTTTCTCTTTCCATTGACATCAATGGGATGGGGTCAATGACGGGCAGCCAATCCACTTTCACCAGTTTTCTGCCCCCGCTGAAGTTGAAAATTACCCTCATTCTATCCATGGGCGCCTTTCTCTCTCTCTCCTCCGCCCCAATATTTGGTACCTTGTCATTGTTTCCATCCTTCATGTCTGATGCTAGACAGTGAGTGTCTATTTTACCATGGGAGCCATCACAGTTGTACCAGATCAATTCCTCACCCAACACCACACATGTGCACTTTTCAGGAGGAGGGTCACTGGATAGCTGAATGGAGAGGGAGCCCTGGCCGATTTCACTGTTCCCTAGCCCAGGGCTGCTGATACTAATTGTAACACTCTGACAGTTGCATGAGCTGAGATCAACTAATGCAGGACAGGCCAGGAACCAAACCCTGAACTTTCCTGTTCTATGTGGCTCAGTACCAAAATGCATTTATCAGCTGACCCTTCAGAGCAGCTTTTACATTTCATTACATTTATTAAATTTGCATATTTGCTTAATCATGCATTATTTGTTTTTATATATAATATTAATGTAAAGCTGATCTCCTGTGGTGATGCACACGGGAAGCCAAGACCAAGTGTCATGTTCTGGTACAGCGATATTAAAGAGTAGCGGATAATTGAACCAGGGTGTTCAGATGTAATTCAGTCCCCATTTTAATGTTATAGATTGTGTCCTTATATTTACATAATAATTTGCACTTATTATTATTTATAGTAAGATAGCAAAATATGTCGCAATTTAGGAAGCAGCGTAGAGTTGGTTGGAGCGTAGATGTTTCTCTGCAGTGCAGGCTGAGTTGCTGGGTGAAGTAAAACTGGGGCTCTATAGTGCCACCACTGGCGGGAGGGTGTAATCATAGTGCGACGAGCTTATGTGGACGTAGGAGTTTATAATGGGAAAAGTTGCCAAGAAGTGTGTGCCGACATGAGATTTATTATATAGATACATAATTCAATAAAAAATTTAAACCATTAGTACACTTTCGTATGAAGCACTGTAGCTGAATATTTTAACTGTTGTGCAATATTGCCCTTAACAATTTTTATACTAGGTGCCTTCGCAAAAAAACTGGCAGCTCTTGAGAACAGACTTCTCGTCTAATAGATTCTGGTGCACTTTTCCTGACAACCCTTAACATCATCACTAAGTAGCCTATTGTAATATACTGAAAACATGCTTATTTAATATACAAAAGCATTTGAACTACTAAAAATGCTTTCATCTATGTTAAAGTGTCTAGTCTAGTTACCTTCTCCTAAGACAGGAACCCTATAACGTTAAGTGCAGTCGTTTTCAAATGGACAAAGCACTGTGAAATATACCAGAAACTTTGAATATTTTTGCAGTATATTTTGTATATTAAAGAAGAAAGTCGCCAAATGTAAAACTAAAACATAATTTGTATTTATATTGTAATTTACTTGTTTGATACCAATATTGATCCTGTCATTCAACCATATTTAATTATAAACCTACATATTTTTGTCCACTGGTAAAAATAACAGCCTCATAGTACACAACATGTGTGATTGAAATTGACCCAAAAATAAAATACCACATAAAGAACAGAAACGAACGATCGTAATTACTCATAAAATCTAGGCAGATGTAATGCAAGGCGAACAGTTAAAAGATGGGATATCTATGAAATCGTTAGACAAAACCAAGAAACAAAGTGTCTTATATGTGTCTTTTTAAAATCTGGATATTTATGAAAGTATATTTAAGAGAAACGGTATCATGCATTTTTAAGAAGTTTTATGGGTGTTCTGTTTTGTCATCTTGGTAAAACCTAGTTTGTGTCAGGAAATAAAACAGACAAATAAAAGTGGCCTTAAAAACATTCAAATTCTGGACATTGCTTTCTTTATTTACATTATTGTTTCTCTTCTTCGGCCAGATTGTAAGACTGTGTGACTCCATTGATTAGAATATTCTTGTTTCACACTGAAAACTTGAGTTAAAAGCTGACTGAGAGGCGATGACAGTCCATAGAAGTTAGACGAATGTTTTACAATGCACTGATCAGACCACACTGAGAACAGTCTCCTTTTTTTTTGATGGGTAAGAATGTGACAAATGAAATGAACAGGAGTAGCCTCAATCCAGACTGGCAAGATCACAAGATCAAACAAGACAAGTCCAGTAATGATTGATATTCATTTTTAAAAATCTTACTGCACTAACCAGATGGGCAGTTCATCCTGGGGACTGACGGGACTTGGAAGCCGAATCTTTTTGAACTGAAACTTGCTTTCTTTTTTCTCCCATACAAATCGTGACTCTAAGAAGCATCATTCACTTAAAAGAAAATTGAATAAAATGAATTGCCAACTAATCATAAAATCAAACTTTCCACTGAAGCAGTGCCCCAGCAAACCCCACCCCCCCTTCACCTGAGTAGGATGTTTTGGTCTAAGAGGTTGTACATTTTATGGATCACCTGAGGTAGTACCACCTCCCATAGACACTGCCAAGTCCCATGTGGATGTTCCAGTGTTCTGAGGTAGTTTTTTTACTCTCCTCCCTGCCGCCTCTCCCCACTAAAGTAGTGTTTCAATTTAATAACCACTTCCTGATTTACCTCATACTTCTCCACCAATCTTTTCAACTTTGGTGGTGCCCATTTTTAAAAATTAATTTTCGGGATGTTGGGTCGCTCGTAAGGCTGGCATTTATTGCGCATCTCTAGTTGCCCTGAGAAGGTGGTGGTGGGCCTTCTTGAACCACCGAGCAGATTAATACAACTGAATGACTTGCTCAGAGGGCGGTTAAGAATCTACCATGTTGTTGTGGGACTGGAGTCACATATAGGCCCAGACCAGTGAAGGACGGCAGGTGCGAACCACTTGGGTTTTATTTTTTAAACAAATGTGGCAGCCAGTGTGTGCACAGCAAGGTCCCACAAACAGCAATGAGATGACTAATCAGTTAACCTGTTTTGTTGGTGCTGGCTGAGAAATGAATGTTGACCAATCCATGGGATCTTTAATGCCCATCTGAACAGGCAGATGGGACCTCGGTTTAACGTTTCATCCAAAAGACAGCACCTCCAACAATGCTGCACTCTTTCAGTACTGATCAAGTCCTGGAATGGGGGTTGACCACACAGCCTTCTGCCTCAGAGAATGCTAAGCAAGTATGCTAATACTGAGCCAAGATGACATTTCTTAAATACATAAAAAAAATATATATTTGGTGTTGGTAAAAAGATAACTTTGGTTGAGGTAGGTCAAAAGGGGGTCAAACACTGCAACAAAGCCAAGAAAGGCATGTAGAAGGTTGGAGATGGAAGGGCAGAAACATTGGCATCACCTGGTAAGTTACTTTATTTTCAGGATCACCGGTTACAAACACATGGACAATGACGGACATCCAGCCTGTCCCACACAATTTGTGATACCTTGTACATCACAATATATATGTTCCCCATCCCGTCACACACCATGTGATCTCCTGGGAGAGGCAAAAAAACCAGATAAAAACCCAGGCCAATGTGGAGAAAAAAAATCTGGGAAATTCCTCACTGACCCCCACAACCCCACCCACCACCCAGGTGATCGCAGAAGGCGGCTCACCACCACCTTCTCAAGGGCAATTAGGGATGAGCAATAAATGCTGGCCTTGCCAGTGACACCCACATCCCATGAACGAATTAAAGAAAACTATTCCAGGAGATAACTCTGGCCCTGATAATTCAACGCAATATCTACCTTTTGTACGAGGTGACCTCTGCCCCAACCGGAAACAGGCCCAGCTCTTACTTGAAGGAATTAAACACATCAGCATCCAGCGCACAAGCCGGCAGCCTGTTCCAGAGGTCCATTATTCTCTGGGAAAAGAACCACCTCCTGACACCTAACCTAGATCCGGCCTTATTCAACTTAAAATTGTGACCCCTGGTCCTCCCTAACCTATTTAATTGGAACAAACTGTCTACTAGAACACAATCTATTCCCTTCATCATCTTATAAACCTCGATCAAATCACCCCTAAGTCTGCGCTTCTCTAAAATGTAGAAACCCAGCTCTTTTAGCCTATCGTGATAACTAAGATGCTTCAAACTAGGAATTAATCTAGTGGCCCTCCTCTGCACCATTTCCAAAGCCTCACTATCACCCACCATGTGAGGAGACCAAAACTGGACATAGTATCCTAACTGAAGCCTGACCAAGGTCTTGTACAAGGACAAAATAGTCTGCTTTGTCTTATAGTCAATTGTCCTATAAATGCACCCCAACACCCTATTCACTGTCGCTATTGATTAATGGTATTGCTCATGAACCTTTAAAGATTTATGCACTAGAACATCCAGATCCCTTTCTTTCTCCAACTGCTTTAATGGTTTTCCCTGAAGGGTGTGTGTATGTTCAGCATTCGCCCTGCCTACATGCATAATACTGCACTTTTCTGAGTTAAACATCAATTGCCAGTCAGGAGCCCAATCCCCCAACGCATCAAGATCCCCCTGAAGCAGCCGAACATCATTTACAGTCCTGACGTTCGCACAAATCTTAGCATCATCTGCAAATTTGCAGACCATGCCCCCAACACCTCCATCTAGATCATTAATAAAATTAGTAAGGAGCATTGGTCCCAACACCGATCGCTGTGGAACACCACTGGTGACCGGTCTTCAAGCAGATCCGAATCCATCTACATCTACTTTCTGCCTACGGCCTTCCAGCCAGTTCCCAATCCAGCTCAATATATTACCACAAATACCGGCGGCTTGGATCTTGTAGAGAAGCCTCTTATGCGATATGCAGCTGACCTTCCTGGGCAATGACTATCCTGTGACCAATCCTCTACCAATGCAACTCTGAGCTGGCTACTTGGAAAAGTACAAAAGTGGACTGCAGATCCATCTCTATTAAATTCTTCCTCCTGCCCACCCTATTCCCCTTTCCCTATGATGCGCCATCTGTTCTGCACTAAGCATCGCCGCATAATAGTGCAGCTGAGACCAACAGCAATGTTCCACATGGCCAAAGTGCCATACTTTGGTGTTGCTGCTCCACTGCATTGCCCTTTTGCTAAGGTGCCTGAAAATTCTTCCAGTCAGTGACAAATAAAAAACAATTATTCTTCTGACATTTTCTTTGCTCCCCTACTCTCCTGAAATAACTGTTCCACTAGCAGCCCTCCGGTCCCTTGCCCAGGTTTTGTTCTTTCTCCATGAGTATCAGCAGTCTATTTGACCACAGAGGATATCACAGCCAAGTCCAGTGTAGTATTCCCCTGATGTCCACGTGTGTACTTTCCAGCAGGGGTCACTGGGTAAGAGTTGGGATCAGGAGCCCAGGCTGTTATTTTTTTCTTTCTAGCCCAGGGTCACTGAAGCCAATTTTATCACCCCACTGCCTCCGTACTTGAGATCATCTAAATCGGTACAAACCAAGAAATCAACTTGGAGCCTTCCTGATCTGAAGAGCTTAATACTTACTCACTGAGGAGAGCTCGTTTACAAATTCTTAATGCCAATTCTGTAGTTTTTTATTTTAATTCTTAAATATATTACCTCAGTTCCATATTTTCCTGTTCACTAATTTTAGTGAAAAAATTAATATGTATGTAAAGGAGGGAATAGCACCATTAACTCAAGTCAGCTGAGAAAAGGATACACATTCATATTCCTATGGCTTGGTTTATGTTTTTGTTTTTTTCATCATAAATTCCTGCCGGAAATAAATTTATTTTGCTAAGGAAAAACTTACAGCGAGAGACTGGCACAGAACATTGACATTTCATCTCTGAAACCTGGGTCTGAATCCAGTCCAGCCAAGATGGACATTTCCTCTCTCTTCCAGCTGTAAGAACTCTTATTGCAACGTGTTTTGCCAATTTCACCCAGTACTTAGCAGCCTCTGGTCCAAACCACATAGTTGTCAGCATACTTATAAATTGGCACTAATAGATACAAAATTGGCAGCCATTGTTGGCAAGGCCATAAGGGAGATAGAAATGTCACATTGCTCCAATAGGCAGTACTTTTCTGAGGTTGGGACAGTGTGCAGTATAGTGAGCTTTACTCTCCTATGCTATGCTGAACCTAGCAATGCTTGATGCTGGAACTAACATCACTCACCTTGATAAAGACAATGGGGGTGAATTTCCACAAGGGGGCTCTCCCTCTCGTCTGCCATAATTTCGACGGAAGAGCCCTGGAAATACCAGAAAACCAGCGTAAATGGCGTTTGCAGCATTTTTATGGGGTTTCCGCCTTTATTTCGGTGGACGAGCGGGAGTATCTGTGGAAATTCACCCCCAATGTTTACTAAAAAGGGTTAGGGGGGAAAGGAAGCCTTGCTCATGTCAGGTTTGCTTTAAGTATTATCCTTTCCACTATTCTCCATTGTTTAGCTGGAGGAAATTGTGGCTCATCCAGACTGACCTACCAATATAGTCAATGTGAGATCATTAGCTACAACATAACCACAGCCTCATTATCCACAGGTCCAGGTTGGTCGTGGCCAGTGGGGGGGGGGGGGGGGGGGGGCGGTCGCTCGGACTGTCTGCCTCTCTTCCGCGGAATTCTCCGCGCCCGGGTGGCTCTGGAGATGGAGCACGCGGTGCCTGCCGGTACGCTTGAGGCTTTCCGCGACCGGTGGGCACCGCAGGGGCTGGACAAGGGTGCATCCTGGACAAGAATAATAACATTTAGAATTTGATGCTTGTTTTGGTTTCTCTTTTGGATTTTTGCACGCAAACACACCCTAAACCCCCCCCCCCCACCACCCCACTTCTTATAAAAGGGGGGCCTAAAAACTATTAGCCCTTGCTAAAGAAAAAAAAAACAGCCTCACACTCCCAAATCCCTCCAACATTGCCCCATGACCATTTCTCCATCCCTTTAAGCGTTGCTCGCAATGCACGCTGGGGGTTGTAGTTCGCGCGCCCTGGTCCTTCCTCAGCGAGTCACCAGAGAGAAACTACATGTCCCAGCGTGCAGCGCGCCGGGGGCTTGCGCGCACGCGCGGTAGGGTGTAGTGGTGGTGGTGGTGGTGGTGTGGGGGGGAGGGGTGAGAGGCAATGGCCCCGCCTCCCTCTTTAGTTACCCAGAATCCGGAGCGGGCTGCGGTTCGCGTCTTCTTGATGTGATTCAAATGCAGGCGATTCAGCACAAACCCGTCTTCGAGTGCCCGACCTGGTGAGTCCGCGCCGGCGTCAACCCAGCGCGGGGGGGGCGGGCGGAGGAGAGAGAAGGGGGGGGGGAATTAGCAACCACCAACCCCCCCCACCCCCCCACCCCAGCAGCCCCATCGAGGCCGCACGACGAATGCAATGGGGCCGGCGAGCGCTGCACTTTGTGTCGGTGGAGCCTGTTCCGCTAGGCCGCAAGTGTGGCAGCTCTCAGCAGATTGGGGCTCCCTCCCCTCCCCTCCCCTCCAGCCAGAGAGACTGATCAGGATCCCCGGGAATGTTTGGAGTGAGGTTTAGGGTTTTGTTTTATTTTATTTAAAAAAAATATATATATATTTAAAGGCAAAGATTTAAACATGCGAACAAGTGAGCAAACCCATCCTGCAATAGTGTGCTGCAGTGACCTGCATCAATTGTGGGTCACACTTTTAAATCCGAGTGAGTCTGTGCCGGAATTAATGAGATTTGACAGCTCTGAGCTTCGCCCGACCTGACCTGACCTGGTCCAGTAAGCCCATCCTGCAATGATAGGTTGCTAAATTGGGTTGTGTATTGCTTAATTTAAGAGCAGTGTACTATCTGGGGTGCCCTTTCTCTCTCACATTGCTGTGTATGTGGCTCCAATCACTTTGTGTGACATAATATTACAGGGGAACCACTTAAACTTCATTCGCAAAGAGGAACAAAGGGGCAGAAACTGGGTGGTGCTGTGGGTTATCACTTTTACACTGTTCGGTACTCTGCCTGCCCATGTGCTCATCACTTTTAACTTTCAGTTGAGTGCTAGTCACGTTGGACTCTATGCAATGCAGACACTCGGTTGCTTAATAGTGTGTAAACATGGGGTACTGATTACCTGGTTGGTGATTTTCACATCTGTGCTTGTAAGCCTGTGATTTTCTGGGTGAAAAAAATTGTGGGCTGGTGGAAAACCCTGGCTTCTGTGTTTTTAGAGACTGGTGGCCTTACACGATGGCACATTTTTGAGTTGAAGCTGTATTGGTTCCAGGTATGCTAGGTTGTTAGTGCTGATGAAGGTAGCTGGCAGAGGGAGAAGAGGGCATCTTCCGTTTGCTGCACTTCTGTAACGGAAAAATATCGGCCCAAAAATTGCTGTCAAAGTAACGGCGAGGCTAATAGCGCTCTCCTTTCTTTATATGGAAATGCACGGCAACTTCAGGTGAGGGCAGATATGCGATTAAACGCAGAAATCGAAAAGATGCTGTTGGAGATGCACCCCTCCGCCATTAGCTTCGCGAAAACGGCATCTCGCCATCTGGCTCCCCATTCAATTACGTTGAGTGGCGTGAAGTTCTGTGTTTGCATGGTAGATACGAACTAAACTCACCGCAGAAAGTTAGGGCTCGTCCATTTCAGTCAAGAACCCTTCTTAACGACATAATAAGTGAATTACAGCCAGTCAACCCCTCTGGCACTGAAAATGTATCATTACAAGTGTGGAGTCTCATTCCTTCAAGTTTTAATTGTTAGAAATTTAAAATTTTTTAAACTTACTTTCTGTCTCTTTTCTCCCTCTCAATCCAATCTTTTTTTCTTAATTTCTCTTTCTGTACCTGATTTGGCATTGAATTCACCAATCTAACTTACACCTTGTTCAGTCCTTGCGCTGTTCATTTAACAATACTTCAATCTGTTTGGTTAAGGAGATACACAGTTGCTTGCCCTGTTCACTCAGGTCCCAGATGCCCCATAGATGGTGCCACGCTGTTTCCATCTTGCACTTTCAGCAACTTGCAGGGCAAAATATCATCGCCATTAAACGGGCATGGGCAAGTCTAACTAACAGTGGGTACTGTTCGTTGGCCCGCCACAGCAATGTTTGGTCCATAATTTACCTCTGTTTGAATATAGCACAGACTGATGAGATGAAAGTCTCCTCTCCCTCATGGTTGCAAGGGTCCTACATGAAACAAAAACAAAATGTTGGCAATGTTCAGCAGGCCCATCAGCAAAGACGGGTTAACATTTCTGAGTCGGAGTATTCCCAGGAAATGTGTTTGAGCGCCCTTGTGAATATGTGCCCTAGCAGAAACTGGCCCGGTCTGGCATAGAAATTGGCAGTCTCACTGGAAATGGCTGTTGTGGGAAATAGAAGTAGTTTTGTGCTTGGTTTGGTATAATCTGATTAATATACTACCTTGTAATTGTTCTTGGGTACCTAGTATGTTCTTTTTCGATACTCTTTTTAAATAATGCTTGGCATAAATACCTGCAAGAAAATCAAACTCTTCATCGGATATCTGAATAATAGATTGTGCAGAAATAGCATTTGTAATGTTTTGGTCTCTATGGGAATTAATACTCCATAAATGGCACATTT
Organism: Heptranchias perlo; assembly: GCF_035084215.1. Classification (NCBI taxonomy): domain Eukaryota; kingdom Metazoa; phylum Chordata; class Chondrichthyes; order Hexanchiformes; family Hexanchidae; genus Heptranchias; species Heptranchias perlo. The sequence continues at coordinate 37,464,540 of NC_090350.1, read as the reverse complement.
TATTTTTGCTGTTTAAGTCTGTTTATTTTAAAATAAAATGCTTTTTCTAACAAAATGCGTTATATTGGAGTCTGCAGCGCAGATCAGTTTGAATAAGGTGGGCTTTGTGTGCTTACAGCTCTGAACTATGCTCTTCACTCTTAAGGTTGTTACTAATCAGAGTCAGAACTGAGGGAACAGGTCTGTTACATCAATGCATTTTTTTCTTGAATATATTTTTGATGGACAGCTCCAGGAAGATCAGGGTGTTTTTGTAAAACTGGTTAGCTTCCTTAGCTGCTCCCTTAATATTGGAAACAAAATAGTTTTGTGACAAAGGAAATTGCAGGTGCAATGAAAATTCTAGAAATACTATTGGATCTAGCAGGTTTAATACAGATAGTTTCTAAATTTTAGTAAATGTACAAAATAGTATGCAGAAAATGTAAAGAAAACTCAATAGAATTAAGAACTACAAAAAGTCAAGTATATAAATTATCTGTGGAGTAGGCAAACTCCTTGGGTTCAGGATTGGTTCCAGAATTGATCGCTGGGCCAAGACTGCATTGTTGATTCTTTTATCATAGATGGGAGATCAGATTTTCTATTATATTTCATTGTGCTTTGGCAAAAATCAAATCTGAGATTATTTTGGTTTAAGAACAAATTGAACATACAGTACTTCACAAATGTAAACAATCTAGAGGCCTGGTGTTTTGTTTCTACTTGCTTCTGTTGGCCAAAATCCAGATTGGTTCTTGCCTGTATTTTGGTTGTGGTAGAATCAGATTTTATAACTGGGCTCAACTATAGTAGCCTAGTGAAAATTTTCTGACCTATTTCCAATTTGCACAACCTGCATCATGCAAAACACATACTGTGATTGCATTGATGTAATGCAGTGAGGAACTCTATGCCAGCCTAGGGTTATACTGCAGCTGGATGCATGCAAAACTTGCAAATTATTTTTTGTTGAGGTCCCGGCTAGTTTGAAAAGATTGTGGTTCACGTTAGGGACTACATGAGTTTTGTGGTTTTCACCTTGGATTTATGTGAATTGCGCTATTCTCTTCAGCAGTACTTGTGTCCTAATGATTTCAGAGGTCACAACAGAAACAAACTTCTGGGGTCTATTGACACTAAGTTAGGTGGCACGGTAAGTAGTGTAGATGGGAGCAGAGACTTGCAAAGGGACATTGATAGGTTAAGTGAGTGGGCAAAACTGTGGCAGATGGAGTTCAGTTTGAGGTCGTCCACATTAGACCTAAGAAAGATGGACTTTGTCAAGGAATCTACCTCTAACATCCAGCAGTGATATCTGCATATAGCATTTTTTTTAGCTACCATCTAGAACAAACTTTGTTTCTATGGCATTGTAACTAGAGATTTCTAAAATACCTCCACAATTCCCAGGCTGATATGTTTTATTATATGAAGGTGCTTGGCCAGATTGTAGGTTAAAAATAGTGCAGTGACTATTGCATATTTTGATGAAGGAGTTCTTTTCCAAATAATTGAATGTGTTTTATTTTCTCCATTCACAACAGCCCTAATCAAAGTCACAAGTTATATCCTCTGTGAATGTGGTGCATTATCTGTCCTTGTACTTCACGACCCTTCTGCTGCCCTTGACATGGCCGACCACACCATCTTCCTCCAACACCTCTCCTCTTTTGTTTGGCTCATTGGGACTGCCCAACTCGGTTGTATTCTTAGCTATCCAATTGTAGTCAGATCATCTCCAGCAATGGCTTCTCTTCCCGCCCCCACACCTTTACCCCTTAAAGTTCCTGAAAAATCTATCCTTGGCCCCCCTTTTTCCCCATCTTCATGTTGCCAAGGGGCAATATCATCCAAAACTTCCACATGAATGTGGAAGACACTCATCGATGCCTCTCCACCACCTCTCTCAAACCCTCCACTGCCTCTGTGTTCCAGTCCTGGATGAGCTGCAATTTTTTCCATTTAAGTATTGGGAAGACTGAAGCCACCATCTTCAAGATGTGATTGCACTAGAGAGGGTACAGAGAAGATTTATGAGGATGTTACCAGGGCTGGAGAATTTTAGCTATGTGAAAAGATTGGATAGGCTGGGGTTGTTTTCTTTGGAACAAAGGAGGCTGAGGGAAGATTTAATTGAGGTATATAAAATTATGACGGGACTAGATAGAGCAGATAGGGAGGACCTATTTCCCTTCGCAGAGGGGTCAGTGACCAGGGGGCATAGATTTAAAGTAATTGGTAGAAGGATTAGAGGGGAGCTGAAGAGAATTTTTTTCACCCAGATGGTGATGGGGGTCTGGAACTCACTGCCTGAAAGGGTGGGAGAGGCAGAAAACCTCAACTCATTTAAAAAGTACTTGGATGTGCACTTGGAGTGCCGTCACCTACAGGGCTACAGACCAAGTACTGGAAAGTGGGATGAAGCTGGATAGCTCTTTTTCGGCTGGCACGGACACGATGGGTCGAATGGCCTCCTTCTGTGACGTAACGTTCTATGATTCGCCCCCTGCTACAAACTCTGTACCCTCACCACCGATTCTATCCCCCTCCCCAGCCACTGTCCCAAGTTGAACCAGACTGATCACAACCTATGCATCCCATTCAACCCTGAGCTAAGCTTCTAACCCGCTATCCTCTTCATCACAAAGGATGCCTACTTCTACCTCCTTAACATCGCCCGTCTCCTTCCCTCAATCAACCCATCTGCTGCTGAACCGTTTCTCGTGCCTTTGTCCCCTCCAGACTCGACTGTTCCAAAGCTCTCCTGGCTGGCCTCCTATCTCTATACTCCAGAAACTTCAGCTAATCCAAAACTACTGCCCATATCGTATCCTGCACCAAGTCCCACTCATCCATCATGTCTCTGCTCGCAGACCAACATCTCCTCCCGGACCCCAACGCCTCACTTGTAAAATGCTCATCCCCGCATTTAAATCCCTTCATGGCTTCAACCTTCCCTATCTCTGTAACCGCCTACAGCTCTACAACTCTGAGAACTTTGCGTTCCTCCAACTCTCGCCTCTTGTTCATCCCCCTTTTCTCCGCCTCACCAGTGATGGTTGTGCTTTTAGCCATCCAGGCCCTAAGCTGTGGAATTCCCTCCGTGTACCTCTCTGCCTTCCTCTTTTCCTTTAAGTCCCTTCTTAAAACCCATCTCTTTGACAAAGCTTTTAGTCGCCCCTCCTAATATCTGCTTCTTTAGCTCGGTGTCAATTCTTGTCTGATTACACCTCTGTAAAGTGGGTTGGGACTTTTTTTTTTCTATGTTAACTGCCATATAAATGCAAGTTTTTTATTCTGTTTTTCTCAATCTTTACTTTTCATCTTTTGTCATCTCTTTCTTGAACTAGTATTTGTTTTTTTGCTTTGGTCGTGTTTTCTTATGGTCTTCCGAATCTCCCTCCCCCCATCGCCACCCTCCTTCATGCAGCCCTTTCCTGGCATACTATAGAACTCGTCACTGCTAGGATGCTTATAGACTTTTTTTTACACAGAAACATCAATCTTCATTCTTTTTTTATTAAACATGTCAATTGAATGTGTAAAATTTTAACAGGAGATGGACTCATAATCAACACATTTTTATCATCAGAGGTACAAATAAATAGGCACTGTATAATAAAGAAAATTCACACTTTAGCATAGATAATTTACAGATTTATTCCACTGCCAACGAAGACTCTTTAAAACACCAGAAAACACACTGTAAACTTCTGCAGTCGTCTGGGCCCTAACTGGGCTTGCTGTGCTCATTTTAAAGTTTGAGGATGAGAGGGGGAAGAAGCACTATCTACTAGGTGTCTACAGTAAATAATCCATTTCTGGGATATGCTTTAGTCTATATAAAACAAAAGATGGTTTTTAACAGAATTATCCGTGATAACAAAACATTACCTTTACTGAACTCAGTGTAGTCAGAACATTTATTTAAAGGGTTGTTCCCAGTAGCTGGTAGGAAAATTCGGACTGGAGCTAAATGGCTCCTTATGTTAGTCGTAATTGATCACTTCCCATACTCCTATAGCTACCACCAGTATTTCATCCTAGTATTATGCTCAAAATGATCTCTTCAGAAACAGCCTGAGTTTGCAATGATCAAATCTATAATTGTACTGCTATGTGTTTCTCTGTTCATGTGGACATAGTATGAAATTTTCATATGCTCATCATGAGGTTCTTTTGAAATTCTAGTGACCACACTGATCTTGTTAAGCAAATGGTAATATGGAAATGTATGGTGCCTGAGTAAATCGGCATCTCTAGTAACAGGTTGTCTGTTAACCGATGCATATTTTGTATATTGTAAGACGGTCATTTTGTAGTTAGTCATTGTGATGTATTTCTTGTAATCCATGATTTAAATGTCATCGTTAACACAAAGCCCTTTTGGTTTAAAAATAACTATTGAACAAGTTTATAACACAGAATTGCTTTGGGATTGAATGTATGGGAATGGCAATGACATGCTATTGTGCACTGGGATTGATTGAGGGAGTTAAAGGGACACTTGACACTATGTACAGTTTCCGGAAACACAGTCTGCATTTATGCCCCTGTGTGATCTAATGATTTTGTGATGTGAAATCCATCATAGATTGCACCTGCCAGAGAAGTTTTAAAAATAGTGGAGGGGGCAAGAATTAGAAAAGTTGTAGGTGCAAAAGAATTAGTGCCTCCTGGAGTATGAAGTTGCTGCTGCTTCAACTCGATTAGGAATAGACTCGTACCTGAAGTAAAAAATTTCCATTATTGCAAGGAATCTAAATCATGGCCTTGTCAAGAAAGGTGAAGAGCTAACAGCTTTCTGAGTCAGAAGGTTGTGGGTTCAAGTCCTACTCCAGTTACTTGAGCACATAATCTAGGCTGATACTTCAATGCAGCATGGAGGGAGTGCTGCACTGTTGGAGGTGCCATCTTTCGGATGAGACGTTAAATCAAGGCCCCGTCTGCCCTCAGGTGGACATAAAAGATCCCACGGCGCTATTTGAAGAAGAGCAGGGGAGTTCTCCCGGTGTCCGGGCCAACATTTATCCCTCAACAAACACCTAAAAAAACAGATTATCTGGTTATTATCATATTGCTGTTTGTGGGAGCTTGCTGTGTGCAAATTGACTGCTGCGTTTCCTACATTGCAACAATGACTACACTTCAAAAGTACTTCATTGGCTGTAAAGCGCTTTGGGATGTCCTTGAAAGGCGCTATATAAATGCAAGCCTTTCTTTCTTATGTATAAATGGAACAGATTTAATTACAGTGCTGATTGGGGTGCAAAACTGCCACAATCTGAGAGTTTGAAAGCTGTAGCTTGTAATAGGAAAAAGAAAGTAGCTAAATCTGAAATACAAAAAGGAAGCTTCAAGAGGGGGAACCCACTTTCTTTTGGCTGTGCTAATGAGTACTTGTACATGTAATGAGCAATGCTTTTGCTCACTCGGGTCTTCTGTACCATAGAGTGAGTCCTTTTAATAAGGAACTGCTCTGAGTGATTCGTTATTTTGCTGCCTCTGGTGTGAAAGATTTGACTGCACGGCTGAAAATTTGGTTTTGGATTTTAAAACTCTTGAAGACTTTAAATATACAAAGATGCAGCTTTCAGACAACGTGTGCTGTAACCACTTTTCTCTGTTAAATTAGTTATGTGCTAACAAACCTTTTCTAATTTCAGGGCAGGAAAGCCTCCACCAGGACTTCATTTGGATGTTGTGAAAGGAGACAAGCTAGTAGAGGTGAACACTTGTGTTTTATTTCCCCTTGGAAAAAATGTGGAAATTGTCATTTCATGTTTCTTCATAGTTGCTTCCCATGAATGTCACTGCAGTTGTATTGATAATTGTGTCTGTTGATGGGAAAGCCTGGCAAACACTTACATGGGCTGCGCCCAGATTTTGAATGAATCTGATTTGTGCCCATAAACTGGAAATACTGTTCAAAGCATCTTCCAGGTTTGAAGTATAATCTCTGAAGCTGAAGGTTTTTCTCCGCAAAATCCCCAAACAAGTAGATAATCTATGTGTAGGTCTAAGTGGATGAAAAATGGTGATTGAATATCGGCAGAGGTGCTTTAGTGTTAAACCACTTTCATTGTAAACTAGTGTAGGTAATGCACTGCAAATCCTTGATAATGCACTGTTTAAATCCTTTCATGGCCTTGCCCCCCTCCACCCCCCATACTCTCTTTACTCTAGCCAGTTGTAAATCCCCTCCTCCCTTCGTCCCACCATTAACCATTGATTTCAATAACTTCAGATCATAACCACTGCTCCCATCTTTTCGGTCAGCTAGTGCTGGTAATGTTCTGCTGCTGTCATTTACAGCTGGCACTGATCAATCTTTTGTTTCTTAACCTGTCCCATTACCACCTTCCTTGCCTTGCACCATCTTCCCTGTTGTCATTTAATCACTCGTGCCCTCCACCCGATCACAGACCTTCCCTTTTGTTCTTTCCTCCTCCTCCCCCCCCCCCCCCCCCCCACCCCCGGCCTTTCCCTGGCTCTGTACTTGCTCAAAAACTTTAACTCTTTTAATGTCGTCCAGTTCTGACAAAAGGTCGTCGACCTAAAACATTAACTCTGTTTCTTTCTCCACAGATGCTTCCTGACTTGCTGAGCTTCTCCAGCATCTTCTGTTTTTATTTCAGATTTCCAGCATCCGCAGTATTTTGCTTTTGATTAGCGGTTGTGCCTTCGGCCACCTAGACTTCGTACTCTGGAATTCCCTCCCTAAGCCCCTCTGTCTCGCCACCTCCCTCTTGTCCTTTAAGACATTCCTTAAATCCTACTTCTTTGACCAAGTATCTCAATCTTTGCCTTGGCATCCATTTTTTGATTACGCTTCTGTGAAGCACTTTGGCATATTTTTCTACGTGAAAGGCGCTATGTAAACGCGAGTTGTTGTGAACCATTTGCTCAGTTTAACTTATTGCAGGCAGCTTTTTACATTTTGTGCTTGGCTGGATAACTACAGTGAATGGCATTTTGTATTAAGGATGATTAGGGAGGGATGCACCAGATACTAACCTGGCTATCGATGTCACAGCTCTGTTGTACATCTGGGACAATCCATGATCGTTGGGTCCAAGTGGTGCTAAATCAAAGCAAGCCATGAGCATGTTAGCTCAGTGTGCAGAGAAACACCATGGGTTATAACTCAGAGGCACAGTGCTCTTGGAATAGCATTGGAAGTCTATAGTTTACATTATTTGTTAGAATTAATGGGCCCGAATTTGTTGGAGCGTGCCCTGAGAGTTGGATTTTTTTCCCTCACCCTTTAGCTCGAAAATATTTTTGCACCATAAGTTGCTGGAAGTACAAATTGGTAACGGTCAGTGGGGCACCTGGGACCTTGGCAAGCAACTGGATCAATAGTCTCTGTCCTTAAGCAATGAAATTTAAGGATAGGGAAAGAAACAGTAACCAATGGAGAAAGAAATAGGGTGAATTAGAGTCAAATTAGAATGTAGAAAGAGAAATAAAGAGAGGACAAGAAAGTTGGATTAAGAGTGAAAGAAAAAAGAGACAAAGGAAAAGTAAGAAAAAAATTAAAACATTTCAAATTTAAAAATCCTCTAGGAACAATTTACTACCTGCAGGAGTCAGACTCCACAGTTTCAATTGTTCCCTTTCTGGGCCTCCGAGGTTGAGTGGCATTTCAGGAAAATAAATCTCGTCATTAAAGGGGTCCTCGTCGTCAAATAGCAGCCCTAACAATCTGCGGCGTGTTAAATTTGTATTTACAATGAAAATCCAGCAATTTCTTGAAACTCAAGCGGAGATTGATGGACATATCCTGTTTTTGCGAGGCTAACGGCGGAGTGGTGCAAATCATCCAGCAATTCGTGGCATATCTCTTCCTCACCACAAATTGCTGTTTTTTCAAGCACTAATAATGGCGCATGCTTTAAATTCGCCGTTCTTTTCCCATCAAATTCTGGGCCAATATCCCAAATTGCAAAAAATTCAACACTCTTGTTATTGGAAAATATCATCCAAGGCTAAAAAGTGCTATACTGAGTCAAATATTGTCAACTTTTATTAAATCTTTTACGGTATCTGTCTCATCTGCCCTTGAATAAATAGTTATTCCAATATTTTACCATTTGTTACCATGATCTTGCTTTTTAATTTTTTTTATGAACTTGTTCAGGTGAGTTATGGAAAACAGTTAAATAATGCAAATCGTAATTATGCATTGGTAATTTTTCTACAGAAACTCATCATTGATGAGAAAAAATACTACCTCTTTGGAAGGAACCCTGACATATGTGATTTTACCATTGACCATCAGTCATGTTCAAGAGTTCACGCGGCATTGGTCTATCACAAACATTTGAAAAGAGTTTTTATCATAGACCTGAACAGCAGTAAGTGCTTTTATATTGTATATTGCAAGTATTTTATGGAAAATGTTTGTCGTGGCCAAGTTTAAGGCACTCAAGGGTTTCAAAAGTGACAAAAAATTTGAGGGGCTATATGAAGTGACAGGATAAAGGTGAGCTTCAGTGATTCACATTTGTTTATTGATGAGGTAAACTAAATAAAAATTGGGTTGATGCTTTTTAGAATTCCAAAACTTGGAATTTTGTCAATTTCTCTGATGTCTGGCCCCACTAAGAAGACCTGTTGTTTTTTTCCAGGCATAGTGGTATTGTAATGTTGGCTTCAAACCTTGATTGGTAAGGAAAAAACACTAGGCCTTCTCTTTCTTAAGTATTCCCCACAAACTAATTAAAAATTTATAATGGAGCATAGGATCTTGTTTTGGATACCCAGATCCAAAGTTTTTTTTTACTATTATAAAAACAATATATCTAGTACACATTTTTTGTCTATCATACATACCAAGTGTTACATTAAAATGTCTGTCACACTTCGGTGTCACGCTTCAAACAAAAAATGTAAAGGAGCTCCAGGAACACACAATACCAGAGCCAGATTCTAATTACACTCTATGAACTCACCCAGTGTTTAATTAACAGCAATTAAATGTTGTAACCCTAATGGAACACATCTACACTTTAGCAGAAGAATATAGTGCATTGTGTTTTACGTGGTATATAAAGAGAAAAATGCTATGCTCCTATCCTCATGAAACAAGTGCATGCGCTGACTAACCATGAGCAGCCCCAATGGAGATTTTCCAGTCTATAATATAAACAACAGACCCCTTCTCCCCCCCCCCCCCCCCCAAAGATCAACCCTTGGAATACTTAAGTTGTAATCCCTACCAGATTGAATATTTCTGTTTATGACTACCCTGTATTTCCTGTTTGTGAGCCTGTCCTCTATCCTGCACTCTACTCCCTATTCCACAGCTCTCTACCTTAGCCATTAATTTCCAGTTTTGTATCTTTTCAAATGTTTTTTGAAAGTTTTAAGTTGTATGTACATAACAACACTGCATTTCCTTGTCCAATAATGTAGTAATACATCTTCAAAAAAGCTCAGTTAGTTAACCATGATCACGATTCCCAGAATGTCTGTTGGCTCTCCTTTATAAACTTGTTGTTTTTTTTTGGGTCACGAGCTCCACTATCACTTAAAATAATTTTGAACATTTTCCTTGTGGTGATATCATGTAGTTTTGAGGTACGTTGCTTGTTCGTTTTTAAACTGGAGTTATGTTAGCAACTTTCCAATCAAAGAGAATCTCTTCTGAATATGTTGCACTTTTTAAAATGCTACTTGTGAATGTTTGTTGTCAGGTCCTGTTGCTTTGCCTGTTTTAAGAGCGTTTCAACATTGTGTAATAATTACCTGCGCGCTGCTTTATTCTTCTCCTTGCTGTGCCTGAAAATCGGATCACTGACTTGAGCAAATTGCCATCCTCCTCCTCCTCCTCCATGAAGATAGACACGAATAATGGTTCAAAAATCCATTCCTTTTATCCTAATTTCAGCTCCCAGCTGCCCTTGTATTCCTGAAAACCTTAACCCAGCTACATTTTTCTTTTAATACTACTTTACCACCATATTTTTTTTTTCCTATCCCAATTGTGTTGATCTGGTAATGTTTCTGTATTAGTATAATTAGGAGGTACACTTGGATGTCCAGGGAGGCATAACATAATGAATTCTGTTAGATAAAGAGTAGGAGGGAAGTGATGAATTTGTTGAAAAGGCCTTCCTCTTTGAAACTCACCGTTATCAGGATGGAGGAATCCTCTGTTTTCCTTCTCTTCTTCTCCCCCTTCTTCCCAAAAATCTAGAAATGTATGCTGCAGGATGTTGTGCTTTAAATTGGTGAGAGTTAGACTAACCAACTAATCATTTTATTTCTGCATTAAGTGCTTAATTGGCTTACCAGCTAAGTGTAAGTAATTAATCTTGCAGCTCATGGTACATACCTGGGGCACCTTCGTCTGGAGCCCCACAAACCACAGCAGGTTCCCATAGACTCCACGTTGTCATTTGGAGCTTCAACACGAGCATACACGCTACGAGAAAAACCACAGACAATGCCATCCACAATCAAGGGTGATGAAAATGCAGCAGAAGATGATGAACTGAAGGGGTTGCTGGGTTTGCCTGAAGAGGAGACTGAACTAGATGTAAGTTCATGTTTACATAAGCATCCATTTCTGCTAAGCAACATAGACTAGTTTAAGGAAGTGCTTCAAAAATTCTTAGAACTGTAATTGTACAGTTCCATGGCGACAGTGGATTCTTGTAGGTGGATGTAGAGTTATAGAATGATATAAATATAAACCTGTTAGGTGACGTTGGTTTGATAACACCGTGTTATACTGAGTATCAGCATCTGTAATGAAGACCTGCAATTTTTGAACTCTCATTTCAAACAGTACAGCAAAATTATCATATAGTTGTCCCTCTAAATATACAATTTTGTCTACCCATTCTAATCCGTTAGTCCTATTTTAAAAACCTTTAACCAGTTTAATTTATCTTTATCCTTTACATTTCTACTCCCACCAAAGAGGATAGGGAATTTTGTGGTGTGGTCTTTTGTGTTTCATAGGAACAGGATTGAAACTTGTTTGGCAATTCATTTTGGAGGTGGGAGCAATGTCTTTGTCAGTTTAGTTTATTGACCAAGCAGTTCTCTGTGAAGAACGCATTTTCAAATTAAAGTGAGAAGATGTATCTGACATTTCATGCCTTTTTTTTTTCTTTCCTTAGAATCTGACAGAATTTAACACAGCTCATAACAAAAGAATATCTACACTGACAATTGAAGAAGGAAACCTGGAGATTCAGAGGCCAAAACGTAAAAGAAAGAGCTACAGGGTATCGTTCAGTGACGATGAAGAGATAATAAATCCAGGTATGATAATCCTTAAACTTCAAGCAATTCCTTCATTTGAATTAATCAATTGCAACTTATGAATTTGGCATATGACATGCACAGCCTGCACTGGCAAGCAAGGTGGGCTCCCTGAATGAGATGTAGCGCAGGTCAGTCCAGTGTGCCTCTGCGCTGAGGGTGTATCTGAACACCCATGTCCGAAGCACACCTATACTGAACCAGTAAGAGCAATACTTCCTAAACCATGTTGGGTGGCTTGTAATTTTCAAAAGCAAAAAGGTGAGGGGGGTGGATTTTGTTTGGTATTATGTTTCACAGGACTTAAATTTGTTTGTCAATGAACACAAGTGAACTATAGTGTGGCTGTCTGAGTTTAGCTGTTGTGAACATAGTAAAAAAAATCTTTAACTTGCCCATTTCTGCCTGAGAGATATTAACTGAAAGTACAGCGCTGTGTGAAACATAAATTTGTCCATACTATCAAATCACTTTGTGAGCTACTGTAAAGGAGCATTCTTTTTACACATTCTTGTGATTTGTATTACCTGTTTTATGGACTTTGAATGTCAGAGTGGCATTACTTTTCAACAGTCATCACCGTTCGAATACCATTTGGATCTAGGCACAATTGTAAGCCATTAATTTGTTTTATTCTAAAATTGCAAGAATATAATGTAGTCCTGCATTATATTGTTGTTTTGAACAAGCACAGTATCTGGAAATAATGACTTATCTGAACTCAAAGTAACATATGCAAGGGGGAAGAAAATGACATTGTCGAGAGATCATGCCCTAAATTATAAGATCATAGTTACTTGGCTCAACGGTAGCACGTTTGTCTTTGAGTCAGAAGATTGTGGGTTCAAGCCCCACTCCAGGGACATGAGCACATAATATAGGTTGATACCTCGGTACTACAGCCCCGAGGAAGTGCCGCATTGTCTGAGGTTCCTGTTTTTTGGGCAAAACGTTAAACCGAGGTCGCGCCTGCCTGTTGGAGTGGACATAAAACCTCCCATGGCACTATGTGAAGAAGAGCAGGGAGTTCTTCCGGCATCCTGGCCAACATTTGTCCTTCAACCAATACCACCAAAAACAAAATTAGCCAGTAATTCATCTCATTGCTGTTTGCGGCACAAATTGACTGCCACATTTGCCTTCAAAACAAAGTGACTACACTTGGAAAGTAATTCATTAATTCATTGTCTGTGAAGCAACTTTAGATGGCCTGAGCTCTGAAAGGTGCCGTATAAATGCAAGTTTGTTTGTTCTTATGGTAATCTCGAACTAATATAATTTCTTTCCTTATCCCATTCCCTATTCAGAGGATGTTGATCCTTCAGTTGGTCGCTTCAGAAACATGGTTCAAACAGCAGTGGTTCCACTCAAGGTAAATTAAGCCAACACTTTGTTTTGCTGTAAATTGAATTAGGCACTGAAATGTTTGAATAGGTTTTAATGAGCTCAATGTTGCAGATCGCAGTCTAGACAAGATAGAGTTTACTGATTATCAGCAAAGTATGAGAAAATTTTTAAAAACCTAACTTCCTGTACCCAGTTAATTGAAGCGATCTCTTAACGATGCTGGATTTTGCAACAGTCACTATTTTTTAGTTTGTAAAATTAACTGGACTCTCAAAAACCACTTTGGTATTTTTGAAGGGAGACAAATGAGGCTCTTCACGTATAGGATTCTGGTTTTCAAATATCCTAGTAGTTTCTTGAGGTACTAAATGTTATTGTTGCAAAGACTGGCTGCTCTTCCAGTAGCAGTATCACAGTATTATGATTTTTTTTTCACACTTTGCTGCTACACATACTGTTTTACAGCAGGAGCTAGACTCCTGTATCGTGAATTCTTCAATGTTATGAATGAGAAAACCCTCAAGTTGATGAATGCAAAGGAACATTGTTTCCAAAGTTTAATTGTTTTATTTATTTTTTGGGGGAAACTACAGAAAAAGAAGACGGAGAGCCCCAGTTCACTTGGTTTGGAAGATGGAGTTGCTAGGCGTATGCAGAATTTCCCATTCAATGCTGGTTTATATGGTGGCCTCCCTCCGACTAGTGGTGATTCTGCATCTCAGGTACACGGCAATACGATGGGAACAGCAATGATAGGAGGACTGCCCATGCCGTTCCCAAATCCTGCCCCAGAAGTGGACTTAGCACCAGCAGTAGTACCGGCAACTGTGACTATAAACCCCGTTCCCAATCCTGGCGTGTTCAATGCAGAATCTGTTAATGAGCCGAAGAAAAAGAAATATGCCAAGGAAGCCTGGCCTGGCAAAAAACCTACTCCATCACTGCTTATTTGATCATCTTTTCTTTTTTAAAAAAAAAATAAAGTCACCTAGGATTTGAGGACCGAGAGGGGCTTTCTTTTAATTCTGTTAATATGCCTAAGATTTATATGAGCTTTGTACAGATGTTTGTACAGTTGTGTAATAGATTCACAGCCTTTTCAACATTTACTGTTACTGCTTTTTACCTCTAACCTGTATTTCAGTGTAAATTACGTACAGCATTGCCAGTTTGTTGGACTAAAGTCACATAAACTATTTTTCTGCCATGTGTGCTTTGTTTCAGTGTCTAGTATAGGATAACGGGGGAATGGCTCCACATTTTTTATATCTGACTTTCTGGATTAGTAGAGAAAGCGGAGCACTGAAGTTACCTGTGCACTCTATTTATAATTAGGGCAAGTGATTTGTTATTGCTTAGCTACACTCCGAAACTGTGATTTTCATTGCTTCTGGGAGTTTTTGTGAAAAATTGCAGCACTCGGATAGCAAATTGCACTACATGTGGTGAGTGTCGAAATTTGCAAGATGTACACCAAGTCAAATTACTTTCCCTATTTATGATTTACTCCAGTGGGTTACTGAGTGATCTTTAGGGTTACTGAGTGATCTTTAACTGGTTTCCACAATTACAGTTTGGCCCATTTTGATCACTGCGTGATTCTGTTCTGGAATGAAACTCACTGGTTACAATATTTTGTAGACAACCAGTTTCTAGAATCTAATTATTCAAACTACTTTAAAGAGAAATTAATTCTAGTGTCAGTTAATTTTCTTATGGGCTTTATTCTTGTATCTATGCTTTTGTTGTGAAATGAAACAATTGTGAACATTTTTGTTGTGTTTATTATGAAACAGTCAGTTGTGAAATTAAAACCACTCAAATTTATTGCAAAAAAAAATTAGCCCTGCAAAAATTACCTGCATTGGAGTGCGCTCAATGGTCTATTATTACACATAACCGGTTTAGATTTTTAAATACCTAGGCTATCACCAGTGTGCCTTTTGTAAAATTGAGGGATGATGAATTAACTGGAGGACAGTTTTATGTTTTATGTGCGACTGAGGAAGATATTACTGATTTTTTCCATTTTTAAAATTAACTATGAAATATAGATCAAATGGTCAAAAAAGTCTGAAGTACTTAATGGCTGCTGAAATCCCTTGTTGAGTGTGGCTTTATGACCTTCCTTCCAAATTATAATTTGCCTATTTTGAGAAGCCACCCAATAAATATAGGAAAATCTCTGGATCCTAAGGCAAATGTTGCAGATTTTTCAGTTTTTATTTCTGATTGAAACTTTGAAATGGAGGAAAACTTCAGAATGTTACTGATGATCATCCACATCCATAAAAGACAATTCATTTTACGTTTAATATATTGGTGGGAGGGGGAGGGAGGAAGTGATCATAATCTAGGCTGACATTACAGTGGGGAATGATGCACTTTTGGAGGTGCAGTCTTTCTGATGAGACATTAAACCGAGGCCCCGTCTGTCCTCTCCGGTGGACATAAAAGATCTCCCTGCACTATTCCAAGAGGAGCAGGGGAGTTCTCCCAGTGACTGGCCAACATTTAGCCCTCAGCCGCACCTCAAACAGATCTGGTCATTTATTTCATTGCTGTTTGAGGGAGCTTGCTGTGTGCAAATATGCTGTAGCATTTCCTATATTGCAGCAGTGACTACACTTCAAAATTACGTCATTGGCTGTAAAGCACCTTGGGTTGTCTTGAGATCGTTAACAGTGCTATAAAAATGCAAGTTCTTTACAAATTTTAAATAGTTTTAAGAAATGTTCTAAAAGTGCGAAATCATCAACTCACCTGTTGGGTTGTATGATCAGCCTTTTCCTAAAGATTTGTCGTAGTCGAAAAAAACTAAGATTACTAAATCAAATGTTTAAAATGAAAACATATAAACTGGGCTATTCATTTTTATGATTAAGTCAAATCAGTTTCGATTGGCGTTAACCATCAACTCTGCCCACCTCTCTCTGGGAGTTAATTATTACAGATAAAAAGAAAAACTGCAACTGTTGGGAATTTGCTACTTTAAAGCTTGAAGTATGAACCAGGACAGTCAGCATCAGCAAGTGAAAAGACATGTTAATGTTTTGGGTGGAGCCCTTCAATGCTGATGGACTTGTGCATTGCCAACAGTTTGTTTTTATTTTACATCATGATTAATGTCTTGTCCAGACTTGTTATTAAAATGCACCTCCATAGAACCAATGCGTTATTAATCCATCCCAGTATTTAAAATGTTCGTGATGTAGAACAGAGACGTGGCTAAGAAGTATATCCACTAGTCTGCACTGAGTTTGTATCTTGTGTCTTCATAGAGTGAAATTTTATAAGAAATGTGCTAAGATAAGTGACTCGCTCGTTCAATGGAGAAACTTTGAAGTACAGACTATTTATGGAAAAGAAAATTGAAACTTGCTGTTTGAGACAGATATGAGATAAGTAGTCCCAGTCCAACAGTCAGTTTTGAGGGCTGTGTAGAATGGGAACAATCCATTTTTGCTTGAGATTTCCGACCAAATGGAAAAAAAAATTAAGTTGTGATTCTACATTTTGAGAAATACAAATATCGAAAAAATGACAACCTCACATGAAGAATTTAATCTTCCAAAAATTCAAATAAGATTGATAAAGATGTGAATTTCTGTAAATCCTAATAATTTAGGATAGGTTATGCTTCCGAAGATGTATTTTGATTTGACATTTCTTGCCCTCCAGGTTTGTTTGACCTCCCAATTGCTGTTTGATTGAAGCACTCTCCCTGGACATACACCTAATGTGTGGAGATTGTCAGTGCACTGCACTGTGCTTTCAGTTTTCTGCACTTAGCTAAACTAGCCCGTAGGCAGATGTGGATTGCACATTTTTAAAAACTGAAACCTCGATGAAGGGCCAAGGCCTATAGAGTACAGGGTGAGGAAAATAGAGAATAGTGATGTCAAGAAATTCAGAAGAGTGGTAAGACAAAAGTACTAGATATGGGTGAAAGGAAGAGAAAAGCATCTTTGTGGGACCTAGCAGTATCTTTTGAAAGATGTACTATTATCTGCCGTTACCTGCAACATTCACCAGTTCGGTTCAGCGCTATACGTGCTGTACCATTCGTGTGAGACACTTAAGATTCGGTCCATTATCTTTTGCCAACTCGTTTAAAGTGTGATACATGTACGTTGTTAGTTTTTATCAGTTTCTCAATGTGTGCTTTAGGGAGGAGCAGGACACTTTGGGAAGGGGAAGCTTCACCATGTTGTCCAAAGGTTGCAGGTCTGGATTAACTGCAGCAAAAACTGGCCAGTGTGCTTAAATGTGAAACCTAAGAAAGATCAAATGGAAGGGGAGGAGATGATGCAAAATAAAACCAAAAGAATGTTATTGCTTTAATATAGAATGTTACCTTCCAATATTATCTGCTTGCTTACTTTCCTGTTTTTCACTGACCAAATCTTAATGTTTTTTGACAAACAGCTGCACATGTGTTAGATCACCTTCAATCTTTTCAGTCCTTGATTTCATTGTGGCGGTTTGTGTGATCTCTAACACTATTTTGTGCTTCAATGGTTGATTGTAGTTTTTTTTTAAGAAAGTACTGTAGGTTTGAGGATGTGGCCATTATTGTAATTGGTAGCTAACGGAATTCTTTTTTGTATGACCAGTCTCCTTTGAAAATACAGGAGGATATATCGAGGCATTATCCTTTGTTTTTCAGCAGGCCTGTATTTGGTGGAGACTTTAAAATTTTGAGAATAAATGTTATGTTTTATGTAAACTTGCATTTTCAGTTGTTTTCTCATTCAGACTTTAGGTGATGTCAAGTTACAAATATATAGGTCGGTCATAAGTTAGGTTTCTTCTACAAAAAGCCATGAGAAAGAATAAAGTGCATAACTAAAAATATCACTACTGTCAAATTCATAAGCAAATGCGGCAGAAAAATGACTTATTGTAATGTATAATGATTTCAGGTTATCTGCTAGCTATTTTGGGACTAGGCAAGTATTTGTTGTGTGGTACTTTGCAAAATAGGCTTAATTGCTCAGGACACTAAAATCTGAATAATCTACCTTATTACCAATGTAAGCATAAACTGCTGGTGAGGTTTATATAAAAAAAAACATTTTATAAAATTGGGGCATTCAGTTTGAGTCCCACTTATTTGTATAATATTTGGTGTCCTGATATACAATTGCAAGTTGATAACCAATTGTAGCATTGCTCTGCTGTTTTCCTTTCACTCTTTCACAATGACAAAAATAAAATGTCTGTACTAAGAGATCATGATGCAGTTGATCCGCTCATACAAAGATTGATTAATTGCATAATTTTGCAAATAAGGTACTGCAATGGGTGGTTTGAGATTTGGTTCAGGAATTTCTAAATTAATGTTTGTTCTTTGTATAAAACAGTCACAATCCTGCATTATTTGTTCTGTACATGGTTACCATTATGACCTCAAGCTCTTTGAGTTGTGTACTTACTGTTCCAGGTTACATTTACATTGGGTGCTTTCTCCTGAAGTGTTGAGACATTTTTAAGAAAGGTGGCTGAAACATTACTGAAAGAAAACAGCTAATACAGAAGCAGAATCTTAGAAACCGAGTTACTGACGCAGTTGAATATTGCTATTTGATTAATAACTGTATCCTTTCAGCAAGTGTTCAACTACAAGCATATTTAAACTTACTTGTGATATATGACCACATTCTTTTCTGTTCCAACCTGTCCCCAAATGGCTAAACTTCAAAACTGGGACAAGATCAGTGCTTGCAACTGATACTGAAAATCCAATTGATCAGACTGGAAATTCAATGGCCTAAAATATTTACAGCTAGGAAAACTTCAATTATGGTATTGTAATCCTGATCCTAATCCCAATTTTGTGAAATTAGCTTTCTTAATGAAATATTTGTATTTTCAACTCGATCCAAACTTGATTTAAGGATCTTAACTGCAGTCTACTCTGAATTCAATGTCTCTTAATTCAAATTATCTGATAATTCAAATGTTTTTGAATAAATTCTTTCCGATGTTATCTTTGTTGCTAAATTTGAATTACCGGATAATTCAAATCTTGTAGTACAAAAATTTTTTTTTGAATTATCAGGAATAGATTGTACATGTGACTAGATTAGAATCATAGAATCCTACAGCACAGAAGGAGGCCATTCAACCCATCGTGCCTTTGCCAGCTCTTTGAAAAAACTATACAATTGGTCCCACTCCCCCACTCTTTCCCTGTAGCTGTGCAAATTTTTCCTTTTCAAGTATATATCCAATTCACTTTTGAAAGTTACTATTAAATCTGCTTCCACCATCTTTTCAGGCAGCGCATTCCAGATCATAACGACTCGCTGCATTAAAAAAAAATTCTCCTCATCTCCCCTCTGGTTCTATTGCCAATGATCTTAAATCAGTGTCCCCTGGTTACCGACCCTCCTGCCAGTGGAAATAGACTAGATAGGGAGAAACTATCAAAACCCCTCATAATTTTGAACATGCCTGTCAAATTTCCCCTTACCTTCTCTGCTCTAAGGAGAACAATCCCAGTTGCGAAAGCCTTGACATCCTAGACATAATGCTCCAGCTGAGGTCAAACTAGTGATGTATAAAGGTTTAGCATAACATTCTTGGATCTTCTATTAAACCATTTGAAAAAAATGAGAATTCAGTAATCTTTGATCATCTCAACCTGTCTGAATAACTTACTCTGGTGTCAGATGTAAAAGGGAACATTTTCTTCAAGGTGTCTTTATATACACCCAGTTGAATGTCGAAACAGCAGTGCAAGTGCTTGGCTATATTATTGAGTGAGTATATAGAAACTGTTGGATGAAAAAGAAATTGTAGTTTGAAGCTAGCAAAAATCCACAAGTTTTAATAAGGAGACTGATCAGTTTGTTGTATTTTCACATAACCCTTCAATTCATTTAGTTTGTTTTTGTACACATCCCACAAACGTACTTGGCATATTTATCAACTATAAAATTTTCATTGCTGTTTCTAGAAACTGGGTATATTTATATTGTTTATTATTGCAAATGAGAGATTGATTTTAAAGGAGATGAAATTGCCTTTTTCCCCTACTGACAGGTGTCAGCTGTGGCTCAGTTGGTAGCACTCTCGTCTCTGAGTCAGAAAGTTATGGGTTCAAATCCTACTCTAGAGATTTGAGCACAAAATTCAGGCTGGTGCTCCACTGCAGTACTGAGGGAGTGCTGCACTGTCAGAGGTGCCATCTTTCAGATGAGATGTTAAACCAGGGACCAGTCTGCCCTCTCAGGTGGACGTCAAAAGATCCCATGGCACTACTCTGAAGAAGAGCGGGGCATTCTCCTTGGTGACCTGGCTAATATTTATTACACTACAGAAATGCAAGTTCCTTCTTTCTTGATTAAAACCTGCAGTGGGATATAAAGATAAAAGTAATTTGTAACTCATTTGGGGGGGGACCTGTTACATTGAGTTTAATTTACTGTGTGTTTTTATAGATTCAGTTTTATAAGTGAACCAAGTTATTTTGTGTATTAACTTCCAACATTTGTTAGGGATTGCTTTCCATAGAAATTTAGTGAAAAATCAGTGAATGAGGACCTGTTTGACAACATGACCTGTTATTACAATAAAAATTCAAACAGTGTAATGAACCACTTTTTAATTATTTTTAATTGCGACCCAAAGACTCACTCATAATCTAACCCTATCAGTGTGCTTATCGCTGCGAAGTGTCTGTAGTTGGTTCAAATAACGTGCATACAAAAATTACAACATATACAAAAATTTGCCCAATGTAGGTAATGCAAATTAAAATTTGGATACAAATTTTGGCAGGTTTGTCTCTTTTAATGAGCCAGGTATCCTGGCTTAGTGTCAGATTACCAAGTATACCACAAAGGCTTATTAAGGTTCCAATTTTCCATTGGCAGACATGTCATTTAGGAGACACTTTATCCCCAAAAAGGACACTACTTCCCAGCTTCCCCAAGAGGGATAATCACCAGTTAGGAATTAGACACCAACAAGCTTGAATTTGAGCACCAGGCATCAAGTAGTCACAAGCAGCCTGCTGACCAGTATAACTCACCATTAAATGTGTGAATGTATTGCCACCATCCTCTGGCCACAACATGTACATGTATCGTGCCCCATCAACTACTGGTTTCACACATTGAGTACAGAGCTTCAGCTGCTTCCCTCTCCAACTCGATCATGGTAGGCAATGAGTTCTCATACCCAGACTCTAGGTCATTGCAAGTCTCAGTTTCCTCATCAGGTATGTGACAGATGCCCACCTTAAGTCAGAGGACAGCTTGTAATGAACCAGGCACCTCAATCTTCTAAACAAGCAAGTTGAATGCTGTACTTTCATCCCAGTCAAGTTTAAATTGGAAAAAGCTGAAAAGGCATAACAGATCAATCAGTAACTGTGATTGCCTTTGGGGTTCACACCCTTCTTCAGAACTTTTTATTTAGTTTTTTGTTTAAATTAGAGACCCATTCTAAAAACTCCAGTTACGACAAATGTTTCAGACAGCTGAAACATTACCTGTATTTTCTCTTTCCAGATGCCTTTTTTTTAAGTTAATCAATAAGGGTGATACTAGGTTGCCCCAGTGTCATCTGCAGAGAAACAAATGTACAAATTCCTCCTTTGTAAGGAGACACAACTAATAGAACAATTTAAACATAAAGTCTAAATTGATCAAAACCATAAAAGAAACTTCTCTAAATCATATCATCTGTGTCTATAAGACACTCTGCACTTGCTTATAAACTATTAAATCTCTAACTTCTTCCTGTTTTGAATAAAAGGTGATGGACCTGAAATGTTAACCCTTGTTTCTCTCTTTCATAGATGCTGCCAGAGACTTGAGCACAAAATCTAGGCTGACACTCCAGTGCAGTACTGAGGGAGTGCTGCATTGTTGGAGGTGCTGTCTTTCGGATGAGCTGTTAAACTGAGGCCGTGTTTGCCCTCAAGAAGAGCAGCGGAGTGTCCTGGTCAATATTTATCCCTCAACCAACATCACCAAAACAAATTATCTGGTCATTATCAAATTGCTGTTTTGTGGGAGCTTGCTATGTGCAAATTGGCTGCCGCGTTTCCTACATTACAACAGTGACTACACTTCAGAAATACTTTGTTGGTTGTAAAGGCTTTGGGATGCCCTGTGGCCATGAAAACTGCTATATAAATGCAAGTCTTTACTGGCAAGTTTTGTTTTAGTCGGCGGTGAAACAGTGTTGAGGAACAGCACCTCATCTTTCGTTTAGGCACTTCACAACCTTCTGGACTCAACATTGATTTTCAATAACTTCAGATCATAAGCACTGCTCCCATTTTTTTTTTTCGCTCAGCGGGTGCTGCCATTTACAGCTACTCCTGATCAATCTTTTGTTTCTTAGCCTGTCCCATTACCGCCTTGCGCCATCATCCCTTTTATCAATCACTTGTGCCCCCTATCACAGACCTTCCCTTTTGTTCTCTCCTCCCCTTCCCCTTTCCCTTAGCTCTGTACTTGCTTTAAAAAAAAAACTTTTTTCAGTTGGACCAGAAACGTTAACCCTGTTTCTTTCTCCACAGACGAAACCTGGCTTGCTGTTGTTTTTTTTTTAAAAAAAAAATTACAGATTTCCAGCAGCCAGGCAGTAATTTTTGCTTTAGATACATTAAGTGGAAATAATCCTCCTCCTCTCCCTCTCCTCCTCCTCCTCCGCTGCTGCGGGTGGCGCTGTGGGAGGGAGGTTGGGGCGAGGATTGGGGAGGGGTGTTGGAGGAAGGGCGGGGTGGGCAGGCAGGCAGGCACCGCCTCTGTTTACTGCTCAGGCGGAAGGCCAGTTAAGTGAAGGTGGTGGTTGGGGGGGGGGTGGGGGAGAGAGAGAGAGACAGACACACGGAGGCGTGTGTGTGTGTGTTTTTATTGTTTTTATTTCACACTCTCGGGAATAAATTTAGAGAAAATAAAAAGCACACGGGGGAGGAAGATGTCGCGGAGTCTGTGGATGGGCGATGTAAGTGTGAGGAGGAGGAGGAGGAGGAGGGGACGGCGGGCGGGCGGGCGCCGCGTTGCCAGGGTTATTGCCAGCTGCCGACCTCAGTCAGGGGGCCGCGGGCACCGGGGCTGCAGAGTGCCGGGGGAACTGACTCCTCCGAATGGCTGCAATAAATCAAACAACTTAGGCCCACTGGCAAAGCAGATTAATTTCTTTAAAAATTATATATATATATATATACACTTAACTGTAAATAGCTTTAGCACGTAGTAAAATAGATAACCGTGAACCTATATAAAGTACCCAAATTCATTATAATATACAATGATATATAATTATAAATATTTTTATTTGCAAAGTATTAGTAGGTAATTAATATTTATATAATGTGAATTATTACCTATTGTGTTATTAAACATCTTGTGTAGGGCATCCACTTCCTGTCCACAGATCTTACTTTCTTTTGTCACTTTTCTTTTGGGTTACGTTTTTGTGTCAACGTTTCCCATTTTGCTATGCCAACTGTCACCGTGTAATTGCCGGTCTGACCCTGTGGAGCACGTGTTTGAGATCTCCCACCTCCATCGCTGTCTTATATGTTAAAAGCCTGGCATTCGTCAGCTGAGCGTTGGCAATGCCAAGCACAATTTGCTGTTGCTATAAAATTGCCATTCTCTCTTAGAGGTTGCAGGATGGCTGATGTAGGAAATGTCATACTGATTCACTCGGAGAGTGCATCTCTTTTTAAAAAATTTTTTGGCAAGGCCAGTATTTATTGCCATCCCTAGTTGCCCTTAACTGAGTGGCTTGCTAGGTCACTTCAAAGGGCAGTGAAGAGTCATCCACTCTGGTGTGCAACTGTGGTCGCATGTAGGCCAGACTGGGAAAGGACATTAGTGAACTTGTTGGGTTTTTAGTGACAATCCGACAGCTTCATGGTCACTTCTGCTGGTACCAACTTTTTTTTAAAAACTGAATTCAAATTCTCAAAACTGCCATGGTTGGAATTGAACTCACGTTCTCTGGATTATTAGTCTAGGCCTCTGAATTAGTAATTCAGTAACAACCACTACACTACCATACCTGCTCTTAAGATGTAGTTTAAAAAAAATTCTGACCATGCAACCCAGCATCCCAATCCATGAGGATGATAGGTAACCTACCTTTTCACATCTTCACCCCCTCCCCTGATAAATACTGGAATGTTCTAATCGGTCTTTTTCGATGGTCTGCCTGGGTGTGTAGATTAAGGTTGAAAGCACAAGCTTTTAAGTAAGCAATCTATTTTGCAATGTGCAGGAACCATGCTGTAGAGCACCAGCTTGTAGTGCCAGTGGATTATGGGCACTGATTCAGTGTCTCTAATTTCACTTAATCTTGGATGCAGGAATGCAGAGAGTGGGTGACAGATGGCTCTTCAGAAAAGTGAGGGAAAATCAGGAGGCTTTTATGTGTCTCCTGGTGACTGGCTATGAACAGGATTGATGGTGGTCTGGGGCCAGAATGCCCACCTTCACTTGGATGCAGAAGATGTGTGGCCCAAGGGAGCAGCAAGTGAGAAAGTTTGGGGGGGTGGGGTGTCGATGGGTAGGGGGTGGGTGTTGTTATAGGAGAACGACCCTCACAATATGGTTTAGTTTAGGCAATTCCTTTTGAAGTGGTAGTTTTGTTCTGGAGCAATGAATATAAACTTTCTCCCTAGTAAGAACACTTCAATAAAAAGGTCAGGATGAGAAAAGGCAATCTGGCCCAACGAACTTGTCCCCCAGGTACCCTGGTTCTCACAGTTTAACATCCAACTGCACCCTGAGCACCTCTAACTGTTTGGAATAACCTGCCAGCTATCGGCCTTTGAGGAAAGAATTTCTTCCTAATATCTAAAATTTAAACTATTTACTTTAACTTAAATTCATGTCCTTTGCTCCCAGTACACCGAAGTAACTTTTGTCCTCATTCTGTACATTTTTTTTGCAGCTGGAAAATTACATGGATGAAAATTTTATCTCGAGAGCATTTGCCACAATGGGTGAAACTGTAATAAGTGTAAAAATTATTCGTAATCGAGTGACAGGGTAAGAATAATTGTTATGTAATATTTATAAATGATGGATTATTTGTCATTATATATCATAAGCATGGACTTATCAGAAGTTTATTGATTTAGTTGTTTGACTTTCATCATCTTTTTCTCTCAATGGAAAAGTCCAGTGAAGGTTTACAGTTAACACTTCATTAAAAGGAATGATTTAGAATAATACAACTAAAAAGACTGCACATATTGGAAATCTGTGATAAAACAGAATTGCTGTAAATGCACCTGTGAAGTAAAAAGCCAGGTTAACATATATCCTTCCTTAGAAAGTGAAAATAACTTGGGATTTACAGTTTTCCTTCCGTTAAATGGAGTTGACTGTATTAAACATGTCCTTTTTATGTCTGAATTGTGTTTTTAAAAGCATTAACAAGTTACAGAAAGAAAGAACTTGGATTTATATAGCATCTTTCATGACCTCAGGATGCCCCAAAGCGTTTTACAGCCAATGAAGTACCTTTTGAAGTGTAGTCACTTTAATAATGTAGGGAAATACGGCAGCCAATTCTCACAGCAATGTCCCCCACACACCAATGAAATAAATAATCAGAATACTTCATTTTTAAGATGTTGGTTGAGGGATAACTGTTAGCTAGGACACTGAGCAAACTCCCCTGCTCTTCTTCAAATAATGACAAGGGACATTTTATGTTTAGCGGGTGGGACAGATAGGGCCTAGGTTTAACATCTCATCTGAAAGACAGCACCTCCAACTGTGCAGCACTCTCTCAGAAATGCGCTGAAGTGTTGGCCTAGATTATGCGCTCAAGTCTTTAGGCGAGAGTGCTAGCATTAAGCATTGGCACTATCGTATTAATTGAACAATTCGTGGGGACGGGGAAAAGAGAGTGATTTTTTTCTTTCTCCGTTATATCCCCTTGGTCTAAACACATTAGAACTATAGACTGAAATCAGTAAATAAATAATGAAATCACAAGTGATGGCAACACTGTTTTAAGTGCATTAAATAATTCTTTTTGTCTTCGTCGTATTGATAATTTTAATGTTTTGACTTTCTTGTCTGCACCATCATCCCCCAAGCCTAAACAGCCTTGGCTCAGTGATAGCACTGTCACCTCTGAGTCAGAAGGTTGTGTTACATCAAGTCTACAGCCTAGAAACAGGCCATTTGGCCCAACTGGTCTATGCCAGCGTTTATGCTCCAAACGAGCCTCCTCCATCCCTCCCTATTTCATCTACCCCTATTAGCATACCCTTCTATTCCTTTCTCCCTCGTGTGCTAATCCAGCTTCCCCTTAAATGCATCTATGTTATTTGCCTCAATTACTCCTTGTGGTTGCACGTTCCACAGGTCCCGTCTTTCAGATGAGATGTTAAACCGAGGACCTGTCTGCCCGCTCAGGTGGTTTTAAAAGATCCCATGGCACTGTGCAAAGAAGAGCAAGGGAGTTCTTCATGTGTCTTGGCCAATATTTATCCCTCAACCATCATCCCTAAAAGAGATTATCTGGTCATTCATGTCATTGCTGTTTGTGGGAATTTGGTGTGAGCAAATTGGCTGCCATGTTTCCCTACATTACAACGGTGACTACACTTCAGAAGTACTTCATTGGCTGTGAAGTGCTTTGGGATGTCCTGAGATTATGAAAGGTGCTGTATAAATACAAGTTCTTTCTTTCTTATTACCTGTTATAAAAAATGCTACAGTATAAATTGTTAAGCATTTAACTTATAGGTCCTCTTGACTATTGCATTATTTGCTCCATAGTTCCATGATACTCCCCATGTTAATCAGTCTGAAAAATTTTGGGATTGTTGTGTAACGTGCAGCTCTCAGACTGATGTTTTCAGCTAAGCTATTAAACTTTTATATATTTTTATACATACAGGACACCAGCGGGTTACTGCTTCGTTGAGTTCACAGACCAGGCTGCTGCAGAGCGATGTCTACTTAAGATCAATGGGAAAAAACTTCCAGGTGCTTCACCTGTAAGTATTTCGGTGAAAATGCTGGGGAAAAAAGATATCTACTGTGGAAGAATTGACGAATGAATCCAGTAATATGACTGTGTATAATGTGGTGGTGTTATATTAGTTTGTAAGGCAAATGTAAATTTTTGCTCAGACCCTCCGATTGCCTGTTCTGCTAAATAAGAATTTTAATACCTAAAAGAATATGTTTGAACCATCGCAAGTCTGACCTTGCTCTGATTAATTTGGATAGTTTTGCTAACTGATAGTGTTTGTAAAGGGACATACCGGAGTTTGCTTATTGCACAAATAGTGGCTAAAACAGTATTATTGCAGTATATTTCTAGCACAGAGTGCTTCATATTTTACTGCAAAACTCAGGATTGAAGGAGGCCTATTTTGTGATGCGATACGGAGAATGATGACTGAAACATTTCAGGATTACATAATATCACAGGCCTAAAATCAAGTTTTGATTATGGGAAAGCATAACTGAGTTCTCTAATTCATTTCAACAACTGCCATTCTACAATATCTTGCATTTATATAACACTCCCTGTGTTGGAAAGTTATCTCAGAGCATCTTATAGATCGGAGAACAAAATAGATACAAAGCGGAAGAGGGAAAATATAGGCAGAATGGAAGTAAGGGTAAGGGCCGAAAGAGTGGGATGAAAAGAAAGGCTGTTTCCCCTGGCTGGAGAGTCTAGAACTAGAGGTCAGAGTCTCAAGATAAGGGGCTGGCCATTTAGGCCCTTGATGAGGAAAAATTTCTTCACTCAGAGGGCTGTGGATGCTCAGTCATTGAATATATTCAAGACTGACACTAAGGGAATCAAGGGATGTGGGGATAGGGCAGGAAAGTGGAGTTGAGATAGAAGATCAGCCATGATCGTATTGAATGGGGGAGCAGGCTCAAGGGGCCGTATAGCCTACTGCTGCTCCTATTTCTTATGTCTTTAGGATGGTCTTGAAAACAGAAAGGACTGAGAGATTTCAGGAGGGAGTTCCATGGGGCAGAGACTGAAAAAGCATCTGCCAGTAGTGGAATAAAGAGGAGTGTCCGGAGAGAAGGGTGTGAGCAAAGGGCTGCAGGAGGCTACTGAGGCAGGGTTTGGTGATGCTGTGGAGGTATATAACGATGAGGATAAGGATCATCAAATTGATTATAGGGTAATATCCAACATTCATTTCCTGAGGTTTTCCCAGCAATTGTAATGACTCCTAACGCTTGAATAGACAGTGACTTGTTAATTGAAATGTATCAAATTACAGTACTATAAATTACCATTTGTTTTGTTTTTGCTAGCAGCCCAGAAGATTTAAGCTTAACTATGCCACTTATGGAAAGCAGCCAGATAACAGGTAATTTGCTACAATACTTTTGCAGCATTTGGTCTGCTTAGTCACTCCCTCGCTTCTGCCTTTGATGCCTTTGTTCTCTGTAAAACCCTTACTCTCTTCCACCCTGGTCGTTCCCCCCGGTACAACCCCCATCTTTGCTCCCTTAAGTCCAAGGGGCGCAGACTTGAACGTATATAACGACAACTTGTTTAGCCATTCATGGCCAGATGTGGGTGGACGACATCAAGCACTAACAGGCGCTGCTCTCCTCTGCCAAAACTGCTCACTACTCCAGGATCATCCTCGAATGCAAAGATACTCCCCAGCTTCTTTTCTCCAATACCAACCGTCTCTGTAAGCCCTCTCTCCTGCCCCAACCACACTCACCTCCAACAACGTGCGAGGAGCTCATGGACCTCTTTTTTTATTAACATCGACCCATCCATTTAGCTGCCTCTGTCGCATCTCTCCCTTCCACATGCTAATCAAGTCAAGCTTCCCCGAGGTTCCACCCCTGCCCCAGCCCTGAACCCACATTTCTTTTTTAGTTTCTCTCCTATCTCCCCATATACCCTCTCAGAGATCATCTTGTCCATGCGACCCATCCCCTGCTCTCTCGACCCTATTCCCACTAAACTGCTGACTACTGAACTTCCCTTCCTGGCCCCCATGCTCACTAACATTGTAAACAGTTTCCTTTCCTTAGGTACTGCACCCCTCCCTCCCTAAGCTCTTGAATTCCCTCTCTAAACCTCTCCACTTCTCTGTCCTCCCTCAAGACCCTCCTTAAAACCTACCTCTTTGACCAAGCTTTTAATCATCCCTCCCAATGTCTCCTCCTTTGGTTCGGTGTCAGTTTTTGTCTGATTACGTTCCTGTGAAGCGCCTGGAGATGTTTTCCTATGTTTAAGGCACTATATAAATGTAAGTTGCTGTTGTTGTCTTACCAGAAACATTGAGGTGGTATTCCTGCCAGTGATGCAGTGTAATAGCCATGCCGTTTTTATCTAGCAGTGACAAATTTCAGTAACATGTAGTCTCTGTGTTTTACCAACCTTAATTCCTGCCGACCAAGAGCCATAAACTGAGATGAAGAACTAAGACCAGTGCCTAAGTATGAAAATTAAACTCTACTTATATTAAAACCATGCTGCAAAACAGTTAGAAATTTAAATTGGTTGGCTTAGGAAACAAGACGGATTAGCTTCCTTAGCAGTGCACATGCATGTTTTCATTGAATAGAACTGCTGCTGAAAATAAAACAGAATTTGTCTCTCGAATTTAATGCATTTGGGATCATTTTAATAATAGATGCTTTTATGTCACGTCTGTTCACTTTAAAAAAAAATATATATATTTAATGCTTGGGTATTAATGTTCTGTCACATATTTTCCCTAGTCCTGAATACTCACTGTTTGTTGGAGATTTAACACCAGAAGTGGATGATGGGATGCTTTACGAGTTTTTTGTTGAAAAGTACCCCACATGTAGAGGAGGAAAAGTGGTATTGGACAATCTGGGAAACTCCAAGTATGTAGCAGTTACATATTTACATTAGCAATAAGTTCAATGTTCTTTGTGCTACCGTCACTATTTGTATCACCCGTAGTCTAGAAGCTGCCATGATAGTCACGTATTCTCACTTGTGATGTCTTAAAACCAAATATTTTGAATGATTGGTACCATGTACGGATGGAGCAGCACAGTGCACCGGTACCATGCACACTGCATTGCAGAGTGGAAGGATGCAAGTTGACAATTCGTCAGACTGAGCACCTGCTGTCAATCACCCCACGAAGGGTACGCAGGCACCAAGCAGATACCAGCACTTCGCCACAGGAGTACAAAATCAAAGGGAAAGTCATCCTAGGTCACTCTTTTGTGCCTCCTAGCTGCTGGCTATAGTGTAATAAGGTTTGGAAGCAGGTCTGCAATCCTCTTTGTAGCCAGTAAAGGTGTGGCATAGGGACACTTCAGGAGAGAAGAAAAATACATTTAAAAAAGAAAAGCCGTGATCAGCAACAGTTATTCAATTAGATGGTGACAAGACTGGGGATAACCCACTTTTTTTTAAATGCCATGTTTTTTAATCTTTTCTTGGGATGTGGGTAACACTGGCAAGGTAGCATTTATTGCCCCCATCCCTAGTTGTCCTGAGGGCATTAAGAGCCATACATTTGCCTATTACACAGCGCTTGCATCCGGCACTTGTTTACATGCCAGTTCCAGTATCTCACTGATCACCTTGTTGCTCCCCTTGATGCTACTAGTAAGTGCAGTTTTTTCAAATTTAAAAAAGGGCTAAATGTATATGTATTTCTACAGCATTTAGATGCGTGGGAAAGTAAAGGCTGGAACAAAGAAAATCCAATTTGAGACTGATACAAATAAACTACTCAAGCTGCAGTTTTTTTAGTTCATGACCTCATCAGAGCCTTGCAACGCGCTTTCAGCTATCTGTTTAATGTAACCCTTGACTCCAAGATCTGCGTAGTCCATCCTTTCTCTCTCCCCACCCCTGGCCCCCCTTCCCAGATTACCCATATAAAAGTAACCAGATTATGGATGAAAAGTGACTTGAAATATAATAGAAATAATTTCTTTCTTTTACAGAGGCTATGGCTTTGTGAAGTTCTCAGATGAAGCTGAACAGAAACGAGCACTTGCTGAGTGTCAAGGTGCTGTTGGCGTCGGGGGGAAAGCTTTAAGGCTGAGTGTGGCGATACCAAAAACGTAAGTAACATTGGAGAGAGACACACAAGAGTGGGGTGTTGCACTGCGACACCATCCTTTCCTTCAGAACCGTACCCATTTCCTACTCTTGAACTTTATATGTACCACATCTGCAAAAATCACTTTCTAATACTAGATATAAGAACCTGCAATTTGAGGAAACACTGTGAATTTTAGCATATTTTATTTGCTCCCAGGTTTTAGTTTTTGTTCATTAAAAGCATGGCACTGGTTTAGAGTGATTTGCTCACTAGTTCTGTTTATCTCCTTCCCCACCAACCCCTGGTTACTGCATACTGACCACTCCAGTTTCTACTGGCTGAGGAAAGCTAATTGTTTCATTTAGTAACTAGAACATGCAATCAGCAATAACTTTATACTGGAGAGATCTCAGCTATTTAGTGTACTTAATACTGTATCTTTGTCTTCTGTTATAACCAATGAAATGACCTTTAACTTTCAGAAATCGTGTGGTGAAGCCACCAGACTACAACCAGACATATACCTACAACTATAACCAGTATTACCAGCCATACCAGAACTACTACACTCAGTGGGGATATGATCAGTACACTGGCAGCTATAGCTACAGCTACCAACAATATGGCTATACTCAGAGTACTATGCAGGTAAAGTTACTGAAAATCTAGAGACCTAAACCAACAACAGCTCCTTCCGCCCCCCCTCCCCCCCCATGGTTTGTATTTATGTTACATTATGTTCGACAAATCTCATGAAAGCCAACCTACTTGTCTTGCAGTCAAATGTGTCCTACACAGAATATTTTGTAACATCTATGTAAGCCCTCTGCTTAATTTTCACGAAAGTAGAAGCCTCTTGTTGCTCTTGTCCTTCCTACCTGCCTCATGGTAGTTCTCCCCAGCTATCTACTCCTGCACCTTGTGTTAAGAATTGAGGGTGAAAAAAGGTCTACATTGAAGCAATTTGAAATTATGAAACCACCGTTTATAAATTGAAGCTATTTGATGACCAATTGTTCAATATGGACGTTGTTCCATAATTGGGAGGCTGAGTGAATTGTGAGTGCAGCAAGTATGAGCGAGCTGTATAGACCCTGCTTGTGAGTCCCATATTTAAACAGCTTCGTAACAAGTATCTTGTTGATACAGCAGTTATGGTAAGAAATAGAAGAGGCAAATTTTCTTCCATCGTATCTTTATTTAGTGCGGTCTGTGTTAAATATGGAGAGCACTTTGAAATCTCCTACATCTTTGTGGGCTTAGTATTCTGTTGTGCATTCTCTATACATTTTGGTTAGGAGGAATTAAGTTCTAACAAAGCGCCTTCATTGTGGCTGTTAAGCATACGGACAATGTAAATTTAGTTGAATGCTTCTGTGATTACAGATGAAGTGTTTTGCAGTGAATTGGGCTGAAACTATCTGCCTCATTCAGCCACTATGCTCCAAGTCTTTCTCCTGCTCAAATTGATGTACTTTTTTTCCTTTTGTTATTTCGTGGTTCCACTACCCCCTTGATCCTCTCTAGAGGTTTTGTAACAGCTACAAAGCTTGACCACCTAGATAGCTTTGTTGCTGAATAGTTCTTGCATACAGAGCTTCTCCCTCCTGATGATGAAATCATTCAGTTATTTTGCTTTTAAATTAATGGTAACAAATTCACATGGGCCTCTGTGCCTTTCAAATTACCATTGATAGCATCATTTAAAATGCATTTTGTGTAGAGAGGTGGCAGAGGGTAAAAGTAACATGCAGTATGTTGGCAAGTGCAGCTTTTGAAATAAAAACACTCATTTACACATTATTTGTTTTGTTTGCAGAATTATGAAGAAGTAGGAGATGATGCTCTGGAAGGTATGTGAAAACATGTCTCTTCGATGTCCAAACAAAGTTGTGATCAAACCTTACACATGTGCTTTCTGTGACACTGTACCTTGGTTGATCTGTATGTTTTCTTATGGTAAAATGAAAGGCTATTACAGTTTGAGGTACAGTTTAGAAAGTATATTAAAACAAACCAGTTGGAAAACAGCAGTCCATAGCGAAGCGTCCCACTCTCAGTACCTTTTTTTTGTCTATGGGTCCCATCATTTTTTTCTTTTACTTTCACTCTCATTCTCGCTCCCATGTGCTCTCAATATATGTTTGATACAAAAATTGGCCGCGTGGTTGATAGTGAGGAAGAAAGCTGTAGATTGCAGGAAGATATCAATGGACTGGTCAGGTGGGCAGAAAAGTAGCAAATGGAATTCAATCCGGAGAAGTATGAGGCGATGCATTTGGGGAGGGCAAATGAGGGAAGGGAATACATAATAAATGGGAGGATACTGAGAGGTGTAGAGGAACAAAGGGACCTTGGAGTGCATGTCCACAGATCACTGAAGGTAGCGGGACAGGTAGATAAGGTGGTTAAGAAGGCATACGGGATATTTTCCTTTTTTAGCCGAGGCATAGGATATAAGAGCAGGGAGGTTATGTTAGAACTGTATAAAACACTAGTTAGGCCACAGCTAAAGTACTGAGTACAGTTCTAGTCACCGCATTACAGGAAGGATGTGATTGCACTAGAGAGGGTACAGAGGAGATTTACGAGGATGTTGCCAGGACTGGAGAATTTTAGCTATGAAGAAAGATTGGATAGGCTGGGGGGAGATTTAATTGAGGTATATAAAATTATGACGGGATTAGATATGTTCTCCCTATCCACTCTATTTCTCTTAGCAGAGGGGTCAGTGACCAAGGGGCATAGATTTAAAGTAATTGGTGGAAGGATTAGAGGGGTGCTGAGGAGAAATGTTTTCACCCAGAGGGTGGGGGGGGGTCTGTAACTCACTGCCTGAAAGGGTGGTAGAGGCAGAATCCCTCAACTCATTTAAAAAGTACATGGATGTGCACTTGAAGTGCCGTGACCTATAAGGCTATGGACCATGTGCTGGAAAGTGGGATTAAGCTGGATAGCTCTTTTCGACCAGCATGGATACGATGGGCCGAATGGCCTCCTTCTGTGATTCCAGATCTTTCTATGATTCTATGTTAAAAAGAAATGCCTTTCTAATTCATAAAAATTTCAGCACAGAAGGAGGTAATTTCACCCAAAATATCTGTGCTGGTTCTAGTTCCACATCGGAGCTTTCTACTCTAATCTCATTTTTCTGCCCTTTACCTATAGCCTTTAATATTTTATGTGTTTATTTAATACCCCCTTAAATTTTGTGATCAACTCGGCTTCAATAGTCTTTTATGAGAATATGGAATACATGATCACAACTTTTGGGTGAATGAAGATTGATTGGATGTGTAAATCTTAAGCCATTTCACACAGGCAAGCAGAATTTCCCATACATGTTCCCAAGCTAAGTTATTGATTGCTGTCGACCTTCACTATAACACTATACAGCTATACAACAACGTGACCTCTGACATGATGTTCATTGGGTATTACTCCCTCTTTAAACCATTCGAAAAAATACCCTAAATGCACTGGCCCAGATTTTACTGGGGACTTGAACCTCTATGACATAGGGACACGTGAAAGGCGCAAAAGATTAAGGATATTATGGAATAAGTGACTTATGCCATTAATTATGTCTCGCCATATTTTCCTGGGACCTTTATGCTGCTTCACCATTACCCTCGCCTAAAACAGTTAATTATTATACTCCGCCCCTCTGCCATTGAAATCAATGGCGATCGGCATTTTCCTGGATTAAAGTCACATTGATTTAAAAATAATGGCTTTGGTGGCCTGGCAGCAGCATGATTTATTGCTCCTAGATAGGTTCCTCATGTTTCCCAGTTGGGGAATTTGCTTAGCTCCCGGTAACTTACAAAAAGTCTGATTTATTTCAAAGCATCCATTCGATATTTAACTGTGATAAATTGCTTTGTGTTGTTATCATTTATTTCAAATCAAACAAAAGATTTACTTATAAATCGGAAAGTAACGACCCCAATTGGATTACCATCATGGTGAAAATCTTTATGGCAACAATATAGCTCAAACTGGGGCAGGCAGCGCACAAAGTTTCCTGCTATGCGGTGATCTTATTGTGACAAATTGAAGTTGATAATGAAGTGGACAGTTTATTTTTATTTTCTAACGTACCCTCCCTGAGCTCCTTGCCAAAGACAGCTCTTAGCTCTAGTGGAGAGCAATTCCAGCGGCCGTATCGGAACTAAAATTGATACTCGTTGATTCCCATTTGAGCTCCTTCTGCAGCAAAATATCAGGGCTGGTGCCTCGTCAGCAGGCGAGTTCTCAGAGTCACCCCACTGCCGACGTTGGAGAAGGAGTTCATATGGGTATCAACGAGTATCAATTTCAGTTCCGATACGGCCGCTGGAACTGCTCTGCACTCGGGGAAAGAACAGTCTTTGGCAAGGGACTCAGAGTGGGTACGTTAGAAAATTTAAAAAAATATTTTTGTCCTTTTCATTAGCAATTCCAACCTGTCACAATAAGACCACATAGCATGAAACTTTGTGCCCAGTGTACAGCCAGGTACTCTATTACGTCCCAATGTTTAGTCATTACTCGCAAGTACTAAAAGTTGAGATAAACATTGGCCATTGGCTGCACCGCTTCTCGTTTGCCGCTATGCTCGTTGCGACGTATTCTAATTAGAAACGCATGAAAATATGGAGGAAGTTATCAACTGCGAAATTGAAGCAATAGATGAGCAAGATTCATGGTGTACCCCACTGATCTCGCCGTTGCAGGAAAATCTGGGCCACTGTTTGTTTCTGAAATATATTCAAGCACCCACTGACAGAAAATCGATATAACAGAGATGTTAACCATTATTTTGCATGGAGTTGTAAAAATCTGTTTCTGTTCATCATATTGATTTCATGTCACCACTGGTGGCTCATGAACATTCGTATGCACCAGTAGTGGAACAGTTTATTACAGGACTATTGTGCAACCTACACTGTTCTGGTGTAGGATGGCGGAACTTCCATTGTGAAATGAGAATTAATGTTCATATATAAAAAGTGCCTTTGCGTTTGACAATTTATTTTCCCCCTTTTTATCCAACCTTTTTCCTATTTCTCCTGAAGTCACTGACTGCACTGCAGTTCCTTGGGCACCAGCCACCCAATGGTATCTCACCCAAGTAGGTATTCATAATGTGTGAACCTGGACAATGAGTGGTGGCAGGCTGTTCAATCGTGGGGACACCCCAGCTGAGCACAATCCTGTCGTCTGCGCACACGCTTTCCAGCAAGAGGCACTGGGTAGTGATTAGGAGTGGAAAACCTTGGCTGATTTTTCCCCTCTCTAACTAGGGAGGCTACTTAAAAGCACCCTGACTGTACCCCTGGCTCAGATTAGCTGACTCAAGACAGACTGAGATTGAATCTGGGACCTTCCTGGTCTGAATGGCTCAGTACCACTATGTTTGACAGTTACAGTATAATGTATAAAACTATTCGGGTAAAAATACATTGTTGTTTGGAAATTTGAAATAAAATATATATGGAAAAATGTTCTGCTACAAACCTGAAATTCTTATCTTGGCAGTTGCTTAAGATTATTTTTTAAGGAAAAAAAAAAATTGAAAAGTTAATTCTAAAGCAATGGGCCTAACATCTGCCGTGCTGGCCAAATAGAGTTCCTGTTCGTTGTAAGGATCTTTACTGGAACTGTCTCATTAATGCACTGATTATGCTTATTTGGCTCAGTGCATCATGGGAATATGCCTCTTCCTGCTCAAGGCCTCTCCTTTCCGGGTATATTCCTTCAGCCAGGAGGATGGGGTGGACAGAGCCAAGGACTTCTCCACGACTACAATCATCAGTGCTGTTCCATGTTCTGCTGACAGGGGGCGCATTTGCCTCGGCGAGACAATGTAAGTTTATGTCTCCAATGAGAAACTTTACTTCCAGTGGGTGCCCCACCTGAAGGCCTTGTGGGAGATTCATGAGTGGCTGGATGTCCAGTATCCCTGTGACTTGAAGTTGTAACTACTTAGATGTGAAAATTAATAGTGAGGTTAAAACAATGGGCCAAGCAGTTTCCTTGTTTTGACAATGGCTGGGTTTGAGTAAATGTGAACAGATTATTTCATTGTTTTTATGAGTTGGTTGCAAAACATGTATCCTCATGTTTTGGCCTATTCGCATGTTCTCAATGAAAGGGGTTCAACCTGTGATTGATTGTGGCACTCAGTTAGCTTTTGTACAACAATCAATCCCATAGTCTGACCCTCTTGCTGAGCAGACACCAGTTAGAGGACGAGTACAGTGAGGTTGTAGTGTTTCCCTTTCACAAGCAGCATCTTTGTTGAAGACGCTAATGAAGAACAGTTTGGCATTGATATTCACTAAGTGTCCAGATGTTCTTTTCACGATTACTGGTCCAGGTTCAGTATCCACTGGCCCTCACAGCAAAATGTTACTGGTCCAGAGATTTGCAGCAAATGTTTTAAAATGTGACCGTGCTAGAACGAACTTTAAATTTCCCCCTCATCTACCACCTTCCCCCATGTTTCATTTTTAGTTTGTTTCATTGGATTTTCTTGCCCCTCTGTTTTATTTCCTCATTTCTGTACCCTTTCCTGTGCTGGTTTTGTTTCTTCTTGCATGCAGTTTTATTTTCCCTGATTTTAAAAAAATACCTGTTTCCTTCCAATTTCTCTGCTGCAAGTAAATATTGCCAAAGGAAGCTGCAGTTATGAACATTAGACACAGGGTGGTGCTGGAGCAGTAAGACATTATAATGTAATGGTTTTGGTGTCTCAGACTTCAAAAGAATACTACTAGTCCTTCTGTGGTGTGGCTCTCTGTGAAACCGGAGGATCCGCTGTAACATGGGGCAGCTGTCCCAGGAGATACCCCACACCACCACCTTTTAACAAGATTTCTGCCTCTGCTCAAGAGGATCTATCTCTCTTCTCTTTTTCTGCCCCCTTCAAACAAGACCTGCCTTTGTGTGTCATAGAAACCCCTCCTGGGCTTTCCTATGCTCCCCAAACCAAAACACTGCTGAAATAAACAAATTAAGTCAGGAGTTTATTTAGCTTAACTTTATTTCTTTATTTAGCCAGTGGTGAATTTGGAAATGAACGTAGTCGGGCTGAACAAACTCCCAAACTTTATGTATTCCCACAACACTGCAGATTGGTGCACTGAAGCAGAGGGCCAAGGCCTGGCCGTGAGTGAAGCTTAGGCTGAGGACAGGTTCAAGTTAGGCAGCACAGTGCAGATGGTACGTGAGAGGAAGCACTTGGAGACTGGTCTGGTCAACTCAGAAACCGACATCTTCACTGCCTCCATGATTTTTATGCAAAATTTCAGTTCACAGGCAACAAATTGTACTTTATTCAGTCGAGCAATTCTTCTGTTCCACCATCCAATTTCATAGAATCATGCAGCACAGTAGGAGGCCGTTCAGTCTCTTTAAAAGAGCTATCCAATTAGCCCCACTCCTCCCTCACAGCCCTGCAAATGTTTCCTTTTTGTTTGGAACGGCACCTCAGACAATGCAGCACTCCCTCAGTTACCGCACTGGAGTGTCGGCCTAGATTTTGTGCTCAAGTCTCTGGAGTGGGACTTGAACCTACAACCTACTGCCTCAGAGGTGAGAGTGCTACCCACTGAGCCACGGCTGACATTTCAGGTGGAACATTGGGAGGGAATTGGGGAAATGGGAGGAGCCATCCCACTGAGCCCCTGCCACCAACCACCACTTTGTGATTTTGCACCAGAAGCCATGGTGGATGTTGAATACGTCTGGCCAAATATGGGCCAGCACATTTAGATTGTCCACTAATGACTGTGTATCGTCACTACGTGTTATTTTCTGACATTTGCGTCCAATGCTGCTATGGTGTTAGGAGTACCAGAGGCAGCCAGGCGGGAACCACTGCTGCAGGCGCCCTGGCGCAAATGGAGTTGGCCTCGGAAAACCTTCTGGGGTCAGTGCTGGGAGTCACAAACATAGGAACATGAGTAGGTCATTCAGCTCCTCGAGCGTGTTCCGCCATTCAGATCCACCATTTTAGATTATGGCTGATCTGTAACTTAACACCATCGACCCGCCTTGGTTCCGTAACCCTTAATACCCTTACCTAACAAAATCTTATCGATCTTAGTTTTGAAATTTTCAATTGACCCCCAGCCTCAACAGCTTTTTGGGGGAGAGAGTTCCAGATTTCCACTCCCCTTTGTGTGAAGAAGTGCTTCCTGACATCACCCCTGAACAGCCTAGCTCTAATTTTAAGGTTATGCCCCCTTGCTCTGGACTCCTGCACCAGAGGAAATAGTTTCTCTCTATCTACCCTATCAACTCCTTTAATCATCTTAAACACTTCAATTAGATCCCCCCTTAATCTTCAGTACTCAAAGGGAATACAAGCCTAGTCTACGCAACCTGTCCTCATAATGAGCGGAGGAAAATCTGCTCTGGTGCAGTTCAGGCAGGATTTCCACTGTAGAGTAGGCGTAGAAAATCTGTCATGCTGTGTCTTATCACTTGGCCTACCTATGAGTAGGGGTATCGTGAAATAACGGATCCTGGTACGGACCCTTAACGTTGCCACCAGCCGTACCCGCGATAACTGAATGAAGTGTTGAGGTAATGCTGTGGTCTATTACATTTGTAGCTGTTGCACTGGTTCTTGCAGCAGCAAGATGATGAGATGTGAGACTGATTTCTTTTTCTTGAATAGACTGCATGTCAGTCCATTTTGCAGCTTGTTGTTTTGCCGTATTTAATCTGAAGTCAGTTTTTTTTTCTTTTTCAGTGACCCTCACAATGCTAGCAACATTGCCAGGAAGATAATTGCCACCATCATTTGTAATTAAAAACCCTTGATCATATTTTGTGCATTATAAAGAAAGGGGGTGATGCCTAGTTTATAAAAGTGCATAGAAAGCTCTGCAAGAGCCTAACAAGTTTACAAGAGGGCAGGAAATAAGAATTTTCATTAACAATTTGTGCCAGAAAGGTTTGCGGGGGAAGCATGACCTTCTATTCCTGGATTTATTATGGAGGGAGGGAGGAAGCTGTGGAAACAAATCCTCCAGTTTTTATTTTGTCACATCCAATGGATGCTGGTTGCCCTCCTCCGCATGTTGTAACAGGCACCGCGGTCTTCCCAAGTCAACTTCTGTGGATCTCGTCCCACCTCAGAAGAAACAAAAGAGCATCAGGAAAGAGGAGAAAGAAACAGAGAGGAGAAAGGGACATAGCAAGAAAAACAAAGAGAACTGGCAGGGAATTAAGATAGAGATGCTATGGCGAACACAGCAGCAGAACAGGCACAATGGACCAAAAGGCATGCTCCTGTTTCTACATTCCTAACTAGAAGAAATATGGTTAAAAGAATAGCAAAAGTGAGAAGCAGAAAGCAAATGAAAAAAAACTAAACTGGGAGTTGAGGAAACATAAATTCCAACAAGTAAAAAGACAGATGTTCAAATGACATTGTGGGGAATGAAATGCAAAAAACTAAGAGGATATGTTTACAAATATCTAGAAGGGGAAGAGAGTGACGAAAAAAACATGAATTGAGATTT
Source organism: Heptranchias perlo (assembly GCF_035084215.1). Taxonomy (NCBI): domain Eukaryota; kingdom Metazoa; phylum Chordata; class Chondrichthyes; order Hexanchiformes; family Hexanchidae; genus Heptranchias; species Heptranchias perlo. The sequence continues at coordinate 37,424,376 of NC_090350.1, read as the reverse complement.
ATTGATGTGATGTTTTGGCCACAATTATCATGACCGCATGACTGCTATTTGAGTTAGGAGGTATCTCTGACTTGCAGAGTAAAGCATGTACTCCACTATGCACTGTGTGTAATGAAGTGCTGCTGTCACACTTGTTATGTTCCAGATCCAGTTCCTCACTTGGATGTCGAAGAAGCTAACGCACAGTTCATGGAACAGAGTGAGGAGTTCTACGACGCCCTAATGAATTGCCATTGGCAGCCGTTGGACAGTGTCGCATCGGAAATTCCTGCTTCGGCCGTAGCCTAGCAGATTAATATTGCTACTGCAAAGCCATAACGCATCCAGAAGATCAGCACCATCGTGGGTTTTTTTTTATCCCTTCGCTCTCAAGATTTTCTGGTTAAGGCACAATTCTTGTTTAATATGGTTCTTACTGTGACAAAACAGATTTAATAAATGCTGCATCCTCTTGTTCTCGTTTTATGCAAAGTTTGAAGCAAACGATGATTTCACAAGAAATGTTCTTCCTTTTTTAAAAAAAAATGGAACTTATTCCCAAAATGTTAGAGTTAGGGCTGTCCAAATAATTCATTCACGGTTCAGGAATGTTTTAAAATATAATTGTATACAGCAGTAAGTGAGCCAGAGGAGCAAACTACGTGGTAGTCTCACAAACGAGGGGTTCAGATGACATCTTAAACCCCAACAGAGGTTCATAAATATCCTGTGAACCTCGACACTGGTAAGTGCCTTATAACTCATTTCTTTGCATCTATTATTACTTTTATGCAATTTGGAGTTTTAGGACTATGCAGTTCAAATACCCACTGACACAAACACAGAGGTTCCTTACACGGAGATCTGGATTCATTTTTTTGTGAAAAATGTGACATTTGTCAATGCAAGTTTGTCGATTTTATGACTGTTCTGTTTTTACAGCCTGATACAGTACTGGTTTATTCACTACATTTTGTGTGTGTGTGTATATGTACATATAAATATGTCAAGAATTTTGATATTGCTGAGTGCCCGTAATCCTCTGTTTTTTGTCAAAATCTAACTCTAGGCCAGCTAAAAAGGTTTTACTATGATGCTTCCATTTCTGACCTCTTAACAATTTTTGCGTTTTGTTGTGGTTTTAGGATTATCAAAATAGAGGACAAAATGGAAGTTATGATTATAGTGAGTGTAATATATTGATATAGTTACTCCTCCTCGTCATCCACCTCCCAGCCAAGCTTGTAAGCTTACAAACTTGGAAAAGGAAGGTCTGGTTTGCTTCTGACTTTCAGAACGCATACAGCAGACTGCATCTTTGTTGGAAAAGAAGGTACAATTCGCCCTAGCTAAAGTTATAAAAAAGTTTGATGAATAGGGCACGAGAGATTTATGAGGAAAAAAAATGCCACTAATTCTGCTTCTGTATCTCTCACTCTATTTTCCAAATTCTTCCAGGTGTTCTTTCTCCAGCGTAGTATTGATGCCGCGGTTGTACTCTCACTTATGAATACTACTGAGTTACGAAGTATGCAGTGAGGCTCCAGATCTGTAACTTAATGAAGGGGTACAATGTAATGTGAAATTATTTGTTAAAAGTAAAGTCGTCAGGCACTTATTTAAAAGTCATTAAGTCCTGCTTGCAAATGTTGACGTTTTAATTTTTCCAGTTGTACTTTTATTGAATTTCTGATTTTATGATACCCATGAGCCTGTAAAAACAAATTTATTTTGTAAAATAAAATAAAGGCGATTTTCTTTTATCATTTCTGATTTTTTTAATGGAAGTTATGTACATTTTGAGCTTTATTTGCACTGAGTGTTGGGCAAGAGAGTATGTCTGATTGGAGGGTCAAAAATGATTTAGCACAAGTTATGGGCGGAGTTCTGTAGAACTATGTTAATATTCATTGTTTTCATTAATGCGTAGAGAGGGCTTAAACTGAATCATCTTTAAATTTGTTAATGACACAAATATATGTACTGGGGTTCAGTAATTCAGAACAAATCAGTAGGTTACAGGTTGATAAGTTAGGTGAATGAGCCCATGTGTGGCAGATGCCTTTTAATGTGGACAAATGCATTGCCATACATTTGTGTTAGGAAACACCAGCTCAGTCAGTACCACGAGGATGCAGCTGCTAACGGTAACAGGTCAAGAAAGAGGCTTGGGGCAAGTAGATGATCTCACGTTAAAGACGCATACGCAGTATGAGGTTACATCGAATCACATAGAATCAACAGCTCAGAAACAGACAGACCTTTCAGCCCAACTGATCTAAGCATGTTTGTTCTCCACACGAACCTCCTCCCATTCTAATTACCTCTTCAAACCCTGCCCCTGTATCCCCCTAATCTCTTCCTCATGACTATGAAGCGACTGTAGGGAAGGCAAACAAGGCTTTAGACTGTTATATTAGGACTACTTTCCCTTCACCTGCCAGAAAAAGGAAGAGTTGTTCCAATCAGCCTGTGCTAGCTTCAGCAGTTAAAAGAGCAGTGATGTAACACACTGCAACACTATGTCTCCTGTTCTCTGTTTTCGTGAGAGAAAGGAATTTATGAAGGCAGAGCAACCAGTAAAATTCAATGCAGCGGCTATACTTGCTGCAGTGCAAGCCCTACTCAAATATGAAGATATGAAAACCTGTTCAGGAAAAGAACAGCCAGTCCATCGAACCTGTCCCACATTGTTGTGATGCAACTTTAACACCATGACCCCTATCGCTCCCCTCCAACACCAACCCCCCCCTCACCTCTGCTCTCCTACCAGCCAGCCACACAGTCTCCTGGGAGAGGTGTAAATGACCCCAAGCCAATTTAGGGGGGAGGGAAATCTGGGAAATTCCTCTCCAACCCCTGAAGGTGACCAAATCTGTTCTCAGTTTACACTTCTCTAGCTTAAATAGCTCCAGCTCTCTAAGCCTATCATGGTAACTAAGGTATCAATCTAGTGGCCCTCCTCTGAACCATTTCCAGGGCCTCTACGTCATCCAACATGTGAAGGGACCAAAAGTGGACACACTCTTCTAGATGAGATCTAATCAATATCATACAAGGACAATACAGTGTTTTTGTTTTGTATTTGATGATCCTGGTAGTACATCCCAGTACTCGCTTTTGCTACATCCTCATGGCACTACCGTTAACAATTACCACTTTGTGGTGCCGACGTGCCCGGTGTTTCCTTGAGAGATTCGTGCACTACGATACCTTGGGCTTTCTCCTGCTCAACAGCCTTAAGCTTGCATTGCATGGTAGCAGCCCTACTCGTGCATAACACTATATTTATCTACAATCATAGAATGGTTACAACACAGAAGGAGGCCATTCAGCCTGTCGAGCCCATGCCGGCTCTCTGCAAGAGCAATCCAGCTAGTCCCACTCCCTTGCCATTTCCCCATAGCCCTGCAATTTTTTTCCCTTCAAGTACTTGTCCAATTCCCTTTTGAAAGCCACGATTGAAACTGCCTCCAACACCCTTTCAGGCAGTACGTTCAAGATCATAACCACTCGCTGCGTAAAAAAGTTTTTCCTCATGTCGCCTTTGGTTCTTTAGCCAATCGCCTTAAATTTGTGTCCTTTGGTTCTTGACCCTTCCGCCAATTGGAACAGTTTCTCTCTATCTATTCTGTCTAGACCCCTCATGATTTTGAACACCTCTATCAAATCTCCTCTCAACCTTCCCTGCTCTAAGGAGAACAACTCCAGCTTCTCCAGTCTATCCACATAACTGAAGTCCCTCATCCCTGGAGCCATTCTAGCAAATCTTTAATGCACCCTCTCTAAGGCCTTCACATCCTTCCTAAAGTGTGATAGATACACAGTAAAGCTCCTTCTACACTGTCCCACCAAACACTCCCAGGGTAGGTACAGCATAGCTTAGATACAGAGTAAAGTTATCTCTACACTGTCCCATCAAACACTCCCGGGTTAGATACAGAGTAAAGCTCGCTCTACGCTGTCCCGTCAAACACTCCCGGGTTAGATACAGAGTAAAGCTCGCTCTACGCTGTCCCGTCAAACACTCCCGGGTTAGATACAGAGTAAAGCTCGCTCTACGCTGTCCCGTCAAACACTCCCGGGTTAGATACAGAGTAAAGCTCGCTCTACGCTGTCCCGTCAAACACTCCCGGGTTAGATACAGAGTAAAGCTCGCTCTACACTGTCCCGTCAAACACTCCCAGGTTAGATACAGAGTAAAGCTCGCTCTACGCTGTCCCGTCCCGTCAAACACTCCCGGGTTAGATACAGAGTAAAGCTCGCTCTACGCTGTCCCGTCAAACACTCCCGGGTTAGATACAGAGTAAAGCTCGCTCTACGCTGTCCCGTCAAACACTCCCGGGTTAGATACAGAGTAAAGCTCGCTCTACGCTGTCCCGTCAAACACTCCCGGGTTAGATACAGAGTAAAGCTCGCTCTACGCTGTCCCGTCAAACACTCCCGGGTTAGATACAGAGTAAAGCTCGCTCTACGCTGTCCCGTCAAACACTCCCGGGTTAGATACAGAGTAAAGCTCGCTCTACGCTGTCCCGTCAAACACTCCCGGGTTAGATACAGAGTAAAGCTCGCTCTACACTGTCCCGTCAAACACTCCCAGGTTAGATACAGAGTAAAGCTCGCTCTACGCTGTCCCGTCAAACACTCCCGGGTTAGATACAGAGTAAAGCTCGCTCTACACTGTCCCGTCAAACACTCCCGGGTTAGATACAGAGTAAAGCTCGCTCGACACTGTCCCGTCAAACACTCCCGGGTTAGATACAGAGTAAAGCTCGCTCTACACTGTCCCGTCAAACACTCCCGGGTTAGATACAGAGTAAAGCTCGCTCGACACTGTCCCGTCAAACACTCCCGGGTTAGATACAGAGTAAAGCTCGCTCGACACTGTCCCGTCAAACACTCCCAGGTTAGATACAGAGTAAAGCTCGCTCAACACTGTCCCGTCAAACAATCCCGGGTTAGATACAGAGTAAAGCTCGCTCTACGCTGTCCCGTCAAACACTCCCAGGGCAGGAACAGCACAGGTGAGATACAAAATAAACCTCCCCGGATCTCTGGAGGTTTCATCACATGACTCCCTGCCTCCAACCACCCCACCCAGTCAAACAGCCTTTTTCCCATCTCCAATATTTTGATAACTAATAAATGAAGCAGTTCAACCGAAAAAAGGGACATTTTATATTTAAAAAAAAGTCTATGATTTTTCTCCTGGGTTGTTCGCAGCAGCGTCCAGGAGATTAATTTTCAATTCCAGGATAACCCTGGAAAGTTGGCCACCCTGGAGCCACGCTTTGATTGACAGGTGCTCGTTGACGTCATCACGCGACGGGAGGGCGGTGCCACGTTGGTGACGCGCGTATCACGTGACCGTGACTGGGTCGAGCATCAGCAGCTGCTTCCTGGGACAAGAGAGACCGAAGGGAAAAAAAAAACCTCCGGTAGGAAGGGTTCTCAATAAAAGGCTGGCCTGAGTTGGTGGTGGGGAGGACGGGGAATGCGGTGATTAATGTGACCTGTTTCCCCAGACCGCTGTCGTCGTCGTGCCGCAGTGGGACCCGCTGGAAGGTGTTTTGAGTCCTCTCAGCTGCTCAATAGTGAGCCAGCAGGGGTAGGCGACAGCGCGCGTGCGCAGTGTTGGGCTGTTGCGCAGTATTTTGCAGCTCCCTGCCCAGGGCCGGCTAACGTGCCTGTTGCCCAGTGTCTCAGAGACCGGTGGCTGGTTCGTCAAGGCTGGCAGTACATGTCCAACGGCGACTCGCATTTACACAGATCCTTTTTTAATAGTGTAATCAACCCAAGGTGGCTTCATAGAGGGCGAAATAAAAGCAGTGGTCGAAGGGCTTTGGGGGGTGGGGTGGGGTATACCTGGTTTCGAGGATGCCTTTCAAGAGGGGCGAGAAGTAGCAAGAGGGAGGGGGTATAGGGAGTAAGGCCGAGTTTAGTTACTGCTACTGATGGCTTGGAGGGGAAGGGGAGGCACAGAAGACCACAGTTCATGCTCTTTGGTGCTCCATCTGTGAAGGAGGAAGATGCAGAATTAAGGTGGGGTGTGGCCATGGAGGGATTTGTAAATGGGATAAGGATTTTGAATTCAGTGTGTTAGTGATGAGGACACAATAGCATTCTCCAAGGACAGAGGTGATGGCCGAGTGAGACTTAATAGAGGATTTGGAGTTTATATGGGGTGGAGCTCAATGCTGGTGAGGGCATTGAAGAAATTGGGTCTGAGGTGACAAAAGCAGGGATGAGGGTTTCAGTGGTGGTGGGGTCTAGGTAAGGGTGGAGGATGATGATGATGGTGCAGTAGTAAGTTGTCTTGGTGATGGATACGATATGGGGTTTGAGACTCACGTCAATCCGGTGTCAGTGGCCGGCAACCTGTCTGTAAAAATTGGAAGTGAAAAGTAGATGAGATCATTCTGCATGGCAGGCCTGTTCCAAGTGAATGTTCCCCCAGCCAAAGGGTGGCAGATTGGAACTTAGTTACCAGTGAGTTGATAATGCCAGTAAGTTGGGTTATTGGGCTGATGAACTTCCGCTATTCAAAATGTTACTGTAGTTTTTCTTTGAGATACTCATTTGCAGTATTTTTAAAAATTCTTTCAAATGTAATACTGTGGTATTCCCCTACTCCAAACCCCTGACAGCCTTAGCTTGAGAATTTATTGAGGTGTGGCTTAAAAAATGTTGCTGATAAGTTAGTTCTGTTTTTAAATGCTTTCAAATATCCTTTATCTCTTAGTACAGTTTAAGTTTTATTCAAATTTGACATTATTATTGGTATTGATCTTTTAGCAAATGGCCTCACTTTTAAAGGTTGTTTGTCTGCTTACCAGACTGCACAAAGCAGGGTCCCACAAGCAGCAACTGAATGACCAGTTAGTTTTTGGTGGTGCATTTTGAGGGAGGAATGTTGGCCGGGACACCGGGAGAACTCATCTTTGAATAATGCCATGGGATCTTTTACATCCAGCTGAACAGGCAGACAAAGCCTTGGTGTAATGTCCCATGCAAAAGATAGCACCTCTGACAACACTGTGCTCCCTCAGTCCTGCACTGTAGTGTCAAGTTAGATTATGTGCTCGAGTCCTGAAGTGGGGCTTGAACCCACAAACACCTCACCCGGGCAAGAGTGCTACCACGGAACCAGACTTTCACCAGAGCAGGCCATTTGGTCTACGTAGTCTCTGCCATTTTTGTTAACCATGTTGCTGCACCATCATCATCATGTTTTGGCCTAATCTCCTAATGGGATGAGGTCAGCTTGTCGACTTAAGGTCTGTGTGAAAAAGGAGTTGGTTTGGAAATATACTGCAAGGCAAAGGCACTTATTTGCCTTTGTTTTGAGTTGAATATGGAACATTGCATCATTGCCAGCTCTTTAATGAGTAAGTAAATGCATGTCTTAAAGAACATCACATTCAGTCAGTGGAGTGTTCCTGTACTTTTGAGTTTACTTCTAAATGTATTTCAGAATGTGTCATGCTGTGTGGACCATTAGGTGAAAGTAACTGCAGTTATGTTTTATTTTCAAAGTTAATTATCACATTCCTGGTTTCTGAACTCGTCAGTAAATTGCAAGTCCCTATTTCCATAAAAGCACCACACAGTTTTTAAAATTCTCTTTTACTCTAATCTTGCTACTTCCTGACTCTTGCTGGATTCCAGTTCCACAGCTGAGCCCACTCCTGTCTTCCTTGTTGTACACACTTACCAGCAAGTGTCATTAGCTAATGATTAGGAATGAGAACCCTGACTCTCCTTCCCAGGGGCATTGAATCCAGTTGTTGCACCCCTGTTGTTTCCTCAGTTGCGATTAGCTAACACAGCACAGGTTGAGAATTGAACCTTGGAAAACAATTTATTTTAAATTACAAAGAAACCAGCAACGTTATCACAGACAGGACAATAAAACTAGCCGACTGAGCATAAACATGAAGAATCTACCCCTTCAGCAAAATTACCAGCCTATCACTTTCCTAATTAAATGGCATTGACTGAAATTGTGACCTGTTCAGATTGAACTATTGCTTTCTGTTCATAACTGAACTCTCAATCACATCCAGGATGCAGTGTTATAAACAGCGTGCCAAGTTTATTTCATGAATGTGGAAGACCCATAATTTAAATGCAGTATATGGTCACAACAGAATATTGTGCTGCTAATTGGGTCAGTTATTTATTTCAATTGTCTATACAGTTTTGGAATTACAGCACTTGTGAAATCAAGCCACAAACAGCTGCTTGCTCATTATTCTAAAAGCAGGAAAAGGGATTCTAGCAATTCAACCCAAGTGGTGAGCTTGTGATGGTTTCAGTTGGTTCAAGACAGGAAGGATTAGGATAAGTGAATTATCAAAGATTTGTTGCTGGTTCTTTGGACAAAGTGTAAATATATTTCAGATCGATTGATTTTTGTGTTGCAAAATTGATCTGCTACGTTTCCTACATTACAACAGTGACTACACTTCAAAAGTACTTCATTGGTTGGTTGTAAAGTGCTTTGGGACATCCAAAGATCCTGAAAGGTGCCATGTAAAATGCAAATCTTTTATTCTAAATTCAAATATTCACATTTATAATACAAACTGCCTATGTAAACTTGTAATGCTATAACTACACCCTCCTTTTCTTTCCCCCCCCCCCCCCCCCCCATGAAGGTGCTACAGCACCACCACTTGCAGAATGGTATAATTACAGTGTGACAAGTTTACACGGGCAGTTTCCGTTATCCTTTATAATAAAAAGGACAATGTATGAATTTAAAAAGGTGGACTGAATTACGTCTACGCATCCTCGTCCAATTATTCCCCACCCTGTAACTGCGCCTCACCTGAAGACTCGCTATGTGAAACGCCATTAGGACACTGACTAGTGTTTTATAATGTTTCAAAGAATGAAAAAATCACTACAGAATTGTATTTACAGTCTTAATTGAGACTCTGACTTTCGCTCAATTCTTTTAAATGTTTTAACTTCAGCTACTGTCGTGGATTTTAAATAGATCAATTTTTTTTTTGCTGACATCTGAAATGAGTTTGTCACCACATTTTGAAAACTTCCTGTCTACAAAATCAGCTGGTCTTTGCAGCAAATAATTGTTAGTGTTTACAGACAATTAAATGGAGAATAATTAATTTCCAGAAGATAGTAAACTAATCCAGTGCTTCAGATTGTAAGAATGAAGTCCTATTACCCCAATATGGCATGGCAGTCTTGAAATTGACCCCATGTAGCATTTTGTTTTCCTCCTCCCCTTCAGGCTCTGGTTCATGCTCTGTATGATACTACAGGCACTCACCACCGTCTGGGTACCTCACCCAACTGGTTGTTCTTCATAGATGAGCATTAGCAGGTGACTTGGCTGTGGCAGATATCATAGACAACTTTAGAAGGCACCCTAGTCAAGCCTGACTGTGCAAGGCATCATAGATAAGCCTGATCCTTTGCAGATACATGTCATTAAATATCAAGAGCACAAATAGATAAGACTGCAATAGGAATATTGTGTACAATTCTGGGAAAACAAATGAAAAGGTGCAGTGTATATTCAGTAGGGTGTGACCTGGGATGAGGGGTTACTGTTGTGTAGAGAGACTTGTGGAAAAACAAAACAAGTTTGCTAGCACTAAGAAGATTAAGGGTTGATCTGATTTGAAATCTTAAAGATTATGAAGGGTTATTATAGGGTTAGAGGTAATGTATTGTTTCCACTTCATGGCAATATGATAACAAATTTAAGTTTGCAAAGAATTAAAGGAGACATTAGAATTTATTTTCAATCTCTGCATCGCTGGCAAGGCCAGCATTTATTGCACATCCCTGATTGACCTTGAGAAAGTGGTGATGGCTGCCGCCTTGAACCGCTGCATTGATACAATTGAGTGGCATGCTGGGCCACATTGGTGTGGGACTGGAGACACAAATAGGCTAGATCGGGTAAGGACGGCAGGTTTCCTTCCCTGAAGGACATTAGTGAATCAGTTGAGTTTTTATGATCCCAACAACTTCATGGCCGATTTTTTTTTTAATAAACTGAATTCAAATTCTCAAACTGCCATGGTGGGATTTGAACTCGCGATCTCTGGATTACTGGGCCAGTAACATATCGACTACACTACCGTACCTCTCGGGGTGGGGGGGAGAAATCCTTGTACATAACATGGTTAGAATGTAGAATTCTGTGCCACAAATCACTGTTGAAGCAGAGTACCTAAAAACTTTTTAAAAGGTAATTAGATACAATCTATTGATTCGAATTTTTATATCCCCAAAAAATTCCAAGTTATCCATTTATTCAAATTAAGCAATTACATTAACCTGGCACAGTGGCCCTTTTAAGTACAATTTAAATTTGAGTTATCAAGTAATTTAAGGTAAGCAACTTCAAATTAACAGGAATAGACTGTAGTTGCTTGAAAAAGGGGAGTATTAGTGTGTGGAAAGTAAACAGGAAAGTGGGATTAGACCAGGTGACCCAAGCAGAAAAACACCAGTGCAGTTGTGACTGGCTAAACGGACTGTTTCTGCACTGCAACATTCTACAAATAACACATTTCTTCCGAATGTGTGCAACAGGAACATGATGGAATTGACAGTACAAAATTAATTTTTTAATCTGACTGTTCTCTGCATTGCTAATAAAGTATTTTTAAGGTAGTCTGTTTAAATAAAATGAATGCTGTCTGTTCTTGGGAGCTCCTATTGTATGTTCCCACCCTGTTGCTATCTTGATTTGCTTATTGATGGTGATCACCACTGATTCTATCCCTATACTTGACTTTTTAAAGGAGAAGGGCAACTGAAAGAAGACCCCATTTAAGAATCCCATTGTTTTTTCTCCATGTTCAGAAAAATTGTTGGTTTTGAAAGAACTGAAAAGACGACATGACGGTAAGTTTTTAAAAGCATGGCCCAAATTACCTGGTTTTCATTATCTTATTTACTTTTGCACTTTGTATGGTAAAGTTTCCATTACCCAAGGCAACCAGCCAGATGACTTCATTGAATAAGTAGTCTATTAGTCATCCACTGAAGCATATATGAAGCAATAAAATCCTAAGCGATAGATGTATAACAGGGCAATTAGAAGTTCTCCAACATAGCCAGTGATTGTTCCCTCGGAGAAGGCAATCCATTAGTGATCTTCCCAATTTTTTTTCTGAACAAACCAGTAGGTGAAATGAAAAGGAAAACCACAAGTGTGGAAATCTGAAATAAAAAGTCAGTAGGTGAGCCAGTGATTGCCTGTATAGACGTATGAAAACACCTCATCGCGTCTTGCACAGCGTTACAAATTGCACATTAAATTAGGTGTCAGCCATGGCTCAGTTGGTAGCATTCTCGCCTCTGAGTCAGAAGATTGTGGGTTCAAGTCCCATTCCAGAGACTTGAGCACAATATCTAGGCTGACACTCCCAGTGCAGTACTGAGGGAGTGCTGCACCGTCGGAGGTGCCGTCTTTCGGGCACTATTTCGAAGATGATCAGGTGAGTTCGCCCCTGTGTCCTGGCCAATATTTATCCCTCAACCGACATCACTTAAACAGGTTATCTGGTCATCATCGCATTTGTTTGTGGGACCTTGCTGTGTGCAAATTGGCTGCCGTGTTTTCTACATTACAACAGTGACTACACTTCAAAAGTACTCCTTTTGCTGAAAAGCGCTTTGGGATGTCCTGAGGTTGTGAAAGTCTTTCTTTTACATACAGAAACTGTGAATCTTTAAGTGACCTACTTCTCTTAGTTTTCAAACAGGAGCTGTGTTCATGATTAGCTATCCTGTACTGAAAGAATGAGTTTTAAATTTACCCTGAAAACCTTCCGGGATTCCCATGCAACTACAACCAGCAGTATGGCAACATGACCTGATGGGGCAATGAATTACTTTTAAGTGATGATTCTTGTGCCTTCTAGTGCAGCAGCTGCCTTGCGTACAAGATCCCATGAACATCAGTGACCAGTTTTTCATGGTTATGGATAAAATGTTGGCCAGAGTCTCAGGAACACTCTGCTTTTCAAACCGTGCCATACGAATCTTTAGTTTCAAATGGAGCAGGCAGATGGAGCCTTTAGCATCTGATCCGAAGGATGATACCTTTGACAATACACTACTCCCTCAGTATTGCACTGAAGTGTCAGCCTAGATAATGTGCTCAAGTCCTGGAGTGGAGCTTGAACCCACAACCTTCTGACACGAAGGTGAGCGTGCTACTGACTGAGCCAAGTTGACACCATAGCCACGCATTGAGATTTGTAGCACCTATAGACCAAAACAGGAGTTTGTTGTCTTTGCCCTTCACTGGCTCAAAGCCAATTTGAAGAAAACAAGAGTGTGAGCTGGATAATTGATTCAACTCTGATCTGAGCTTTGGTTTGTACAGTATAACAGGGACATATAGTATAACATGCCATCTAACAGTCAATGCTTCTGTTTGTCTTTGAGGGGACACTGCATTTGTCATCTCATTTCTACTTCTGTGGAGAGTGTTTGATTTGATATATGCTATAAACTGCTAGTTGTAGTTTCATGGGAATCCAGGAAGGCTTTCTGAGTAAATTTAAAACCCATTCTTTGAATGGTGTAGGAACCATTATTAACTGGAGTTATCTATTCCAAGTGAAAACTGGATAGACATTTATCAGATAGCAGTTAAAGGGTGAGAGATCAAGTAGCATATGATATTTTTCAAACTTTGGGACACCTGCCAGCCAATCTGTAGTGGCTTCTTTCAATCTTCAGAATTCCTGTGTTCTGAAAGAGTTTCCTTTTTGGGTTGGTACAAGCTGTTTGGAGTCAGAATTTTGCTTTGAAAGGGAAAGCTTGCCTCAGTGGTAGTGCTCTTGCCTCTGAGTTAGAAGGTTGTGGGTTCAAGCCCCACTAAATATCAGCTAGACTGACTTCAGTGCAGTACTGATGGAGTACTTACTGCATCGTCAGAGGTGCCAACTTTTGGATGAGATCTTAAAGCTAAGCCTTACGCCTCTTCAGCTGGAAGTAAAAGATGCTACGGCACTATTTGAAGATCAGAGGAGTTCTCCCAGTGTCCTGACCAACATTCATCCCTCAACCATAACCACTCCCCCAAATAGAATTTTCTAGAATGTACAATGAACTTGACACAAGTCGCTCCCAATGGCAACGGTTAGAATCTTCCAAACTGTGTAACTTTAACAATTAGTAATGAAGCTGAACTTTATACCAATGTAAAGCTTAAACTGCTATGTGACTAGTTATACAAATAATGGGTTTGTGACAGTTAATCTTGCTCATGAAATCCATGAATGCATACAGTATCAAGAATGCATAACCACAAGGTGGTTATGGCCAGTACCTTGAGTGGGTATGAACCATATTCCATGGGGCTTCTGTTTATACCATGCTTCATCAACCTGTTTTTTTTAAAAATGTAATGCTACACTGTGCTCCTTTTGAAAATAAGAACATAAATAGGAGTAGGCCCTATGGCCCCTCGAGCCTGCTCCGCCATTCAGTAAGATCATGGCTGATCTCCAACCTCAACTCCACTTTCCTGCCTGATCCCCATATCCCTTGATTCCCCTAGAGTCCAAAAATCTACCTATCTCAGCCTTAACATATTCAACAACTCAGCATCCACAGCCTTCTGGGGTAGGGAATGCCCAAGATTCACAACAGTCTTTGTGAAGAAATTCCTCCTCGTCTCAGTCTTAAATGGCTGACCCCTTATCCTGTGACTATGCCCCCTAGTTCTAGACTCTCCAGCCAGGAGAAACAACCTTTCAGCATCTACCCTGTCATGCCCTCTCGTAATCTTATGTTTGTGAGATCATGTCTCGTTCTTCTAAACTCCAGAGGGTATGGGCCTATTCTACCCAATCTCTCCTCAAAGGACAACCCTCTCATCCCAGGAATTAATCTAGTGATCCTTCATTACACCACCTCTAAGGCAAGTGTATCCTTTCTTAGATAAGGAGACCAAAACTGTGCACAGTATGCCAGGTGAGGTCTCACCAAAGCCCTGTACAATTGTAGTAAGACTTCCTTATTCTTGTACTCCAACCCCCTTGCAGTAAAGGCCAACATGCCATTTGCCTTCCGAATTGCTTGCTGTACTGGCATACTAACTTTGTTTCTTGTACGAGGATACCCGAGTCTCTCTGGACACCAACATTTAATAGTTTCCCACCATTTAAAAAATATTCTGTTTTTCTATTCCTACCGAAGTGAATAACCTCATTACCCCACATTATACTCCACCTACTACCACCACCATAACCACTCACTTAACCTGTCTATATCCCTTTGCAGACTCTGTGTCCTCCTCATAGCTTACTTTCCCACCTACCTTTGTATTGTCAGCAAACTTGGATACATTACACTCTGTCCCTTCATCTAAGTTATTAATACAGATTGTAAATAACTGAGGCCCAAGCACCGATCCTTGCAGTACCCCACTAGTTACAGACTGCCAACCTGAAAATGACCCGTTTATCCCTACTCTTTTCTGCCGTTAACCAATCCTCCATCTATGATAATATGTTACCCCCAACCCCATGAGCCCTTGGGTAGCAACCTTTGATACGGCACCTTATCGAATGCCTTTTGGAAATCCAAATATGCTACATCCACTGGTTCCCCTTTATTTACCCTGGTAGTTGCATCCTCAAAGAACTCTAATAAATTTTGTTAAACATGATTTATCTTTCATAAAGCCATGTTGCCTCTGCCTAATCATATTATGATTTTCTAAGTTCCCTGATACAACTTCCTTAATGATGGACTTCAGCATTTTCCCGACGACTGATGTCAGGCTAACTGGCCTGTAGTTCCCTGTTTTCTCTCCCTCCTTTCTTGCATAGCGGTGTTACATTTGCTACCTTCCAATCTGCTGGGACTGTTCTAGAACTAGGGAATTTTGGAAGATCACAACCAATGCATGTACTATCTCTGCAGCCACCTTTTTTAGAACCCTAAGATGTAGGCCATCAGGTCCAGGGGATTTGTCGGCTTTTAGTTTATCTAATACTTTTTCTCTACTGATATTAATTGTTTTAAGTTTCTCACTCTCATTTGCCCCTTGGTTCCCCACTATCTTTATGTTTTTGTGTCTTCCACCGAAGACAGATACAAAATATTTGTTTAATGTCTTCACCCTTTGCCAGCTGCATAGCTTTGGTGTCAGTTAGGCTGCTGCTGTTTTTCATTTTATTTGAAGAGAATGTTATAAAAGCAAAAATGTTCTGAAGTGAGTGTGATGGAGTTTTTAAAAAAAAAATGTGGGCTGACATGTCAAATGACAAGAGATTCACTAAGGTGATACCAGGGATGAGCAGCTTAAGTAATAAGGAGAGACTAGACTAACTGTGGCTTTTTTTTATTAGAATAAAGGGGAGGATATCTAATGGAGGTGTATGAAATCGAGAGTCGGTAACTAGAGAGCATAAATTTAGGATCAAAAGGAGAAGTAAAGAGAAATTTATTTTATGGAGAAGGTGGTTAGGACATGGACTGCCCTTGCAGAACAGTGGTGGAAGTAGAATCCAAAAATAGTTCTTAAAAAGAAACTGGATAATTATTTGAAAAAGAAAAATTTAAAAGGTTTCGGCAGAAATCGCTGGGAAAATATCCAAATGGATAGTTCTTACAGGGAGATGGCACAAGTCGTTGTCATCATTGCCGTCCTCTATGGGAATATCTGCTACCAGCTTCTTCCAACTATTATGGTTCCGGGTTCTCACATGCCTCATTGGCAGTAAGGCCCAGGCTGTTAAGGAGCACTTTTATGTTGTCATCCCATTTTGTTCTGGATGTGCCTCGTGGTCTTTCATTTTGGTGGTGAATGCCCGGCAGGGTTAGACTCAGGCTGGCGCTTGAGGTGTGCATACCAGAGGAGTTGGTAACTATCTATCAACCAACCAGGAGAGAGGCCGTTGATTAGTCTCAAGATTTTGTCCTGAGGCTTAATCTTTAGTGTGCAAAGCGAACTAGAATCAAATGCATCGATTCACCTATTCGTTACTTTGGTGCGTACCCACGTTTCTGAGCCATGTTTAAATATGGATATTACTATTGCGTTGTAGAGTCGTACTTTGAGACTGCAACTTATGTTCAATCTCCATGTGATGGAGAGTTCATTGCGGAGCTCACGAGTGCACTGCACCTACGGCTGTCAGGAAAACTGTCCCAATTGGAGGAATTCGTGCTCCTACATAAGTGAACTGTCACTTGATTCCACTGTTTTGGATGGATTAGCATCTGTTATGAAGGCCGCTGGAATTATATAATGTCCTAGCGATTGCGCTTTCGTCTTGTTCCAGCTGACATAAAGACCAAGGCTGGGGATGCCTCTCGTTCAAAAATTCCTAGAGCTTCGGTAAGGGTGTCCACTGTTTCAGCCAAGGCCACAAGTGCAGTGGGCCAAATGGCCACCTTTTGCGCTGCAAAATTCTACGACATTTCAACATGTCTGGTGTAACACGTGAAGATTTTGTGTTGATTTGCCTGATGCTTTTATGTGTAACAGATAGAGAACAAGTTGCATATTTCTGAAGGTGGGAGGGGCAGGAATATATCATTAGGATTAACTTAAGACAGCTGTACCTTTGTATTTAACCAATTTTGTAGTACCAGATACTTGAGGTTTTAAAAATTTGTGCATCAAGTTCTGAACCTTTTTTCCTATCTCATCCTCGTGCAGGTTTAAAGGAAGTGCTGATTTTTGACTGTTCACTGTTGCGTTGGGTCAGCGCTGACCTCTTAACGTGACCATGTCTTACGGACGAATTGAGGACAGCCGTTTCAGCTACCACTCTCAACCCCAGGACTTCAACAGCCTCATTCAAACATGCAGTGCCAACATCCAGAAGATCACACAGAATAGTAAGTTGCAATCAGCTCTGCTACAAGGACCTGAAAAAAGTCATTCTGAAATCTTTTTCAACTTAAAGGAAAAACTGCTTAGACTAGGGATATTTTGCCAATCACCATTTGCACGATCAAACGAACTTCTAATGAGGATAAAACACAATATAAAATTTTACATGTGCAAGGAAATTACATTCAATGTAAAATATGTTTAGTACCAATTCAGGAAGATCAATTTTGCTTCAAGGTGGATGAGACTGCAAGTTTCTATTTGACTTTAAACTACAGTAAACCTTAGTTACAATATAGCACTTGGAATCTATCCAGGACTTGCATTATAAGGAATCTATTGTTAGATTTTTTTCCTTTTTTTTGGAAAAGCAAAACAAAACTGATGTACCGTGCCATATTTTTGTTGCTGTAACCAGTCCAAAGTTGCGTTTTTAATACAGTAATATATAACAGCTACTTATCTTTTAATGCCAGGCTGGGCTTCATTCCTTGTATTGTTTCATAGCTTCTCATGAGCCGGGGTGGGGGGGATATAGATTTTACCATGGATCTATTAAACCATTAGAATGGGAGAGGAGCAAAGTGCACTATTTCCCATCTACTCCCACCCCGCAAAACCTTGAGGGACGAAGCCTTCAGTTTAGTTTCTTCGTTGAAATTTAGCAATGTAATTGTTTTTGAGCTGTCAATTCAACATGCACGTGGGACTAGAGCTACTAGCTCCAGTCTCTCTGGAGCCTATGATCCTGGTCACACCCATGTAACAGACTGCTCTCAATAAGAATAAAAACAAACTCTGCTGTCACTAACTTTGTAATTAGAGGTTGTGTTGTAGGTCCCCATGCTGCTTTGGGGTCAAAATGAGTCCAAGGTCATCTTATCAGCCAGTTGCACTACATATTTCACAATGATCTAATCACCTTTTAAGTTTCCTATCTTAGAAAAGAGGCGACTGGTCAGTTACAGAGCAGCAGTAGGTAGGACTAATATCCCTATGTCCTGTTAAAGATCTCCATCTTGCATTTAGATGACTGCCTGTCTTGTTTGGGGAAGGGGGGGGGTGGAGAAGAAGGGAAGGAAAGGGAGGTCTAACAGAAATATGCTACTCAACTGCCACTAAATAGATAAGTTTTGAGATGTATCAAACGTCCCTGAGATGTCGTACATGCAAATTTGTGTCTCAAAGCATCAAAATGATAAAGAATATAATTTCCAATGTGCAGAGAAAGTCAGTCTGAACATCAATTGACCTTAGAATCTGCTTCATAATAATCAATCTCTCTAATTGGCACCTTGTGATGTTAGAGACACTAAGTTACACACAGCTGCTCTTTAGCTGAATAATACATTTTACAGTATAATGCACAATATATCTGTCCTTATAAAATATGATCGTCTTCCCACCTGCCGTGGGAGCCAGTCTGTTTAAAATGTATTTGGAAACTTTTTAATGTTGTATAATCTACTAAGTGAGCTAGTGGCACAAAATGGGTTCAGCACCATCTCTTGAAATTGTTCAAGTTGAAGAAACGTAAAACTGAGCTGAAAAGTGCTCACTGCTTTTTTTGATCAGACTAACATCTATATTAAATACCCTGTGTATACACGCAGTTAGTGTCCAATTCCCCGTTATCACGATTTTTAGTCAGGCTTTTATCTCAGTTACAATATTAAATGTTATGTAAACATTTTAGGATGGAATTCCCATATCTAAACTTGTCTAGCAGTGTAGTTCTAGACTCTGGCCAATAGGAGAAGCTGTGGAGCAAGTTGTCGAAGTCTCTCCACTCTTGATGTTGAGTTATATAATGTATATACTGTATACATGAACAAAAATGGTTTTTTTAAAATTGTTTCCTTGGTAATACCAAACTTTAATGTATGAACTTAGTATGCTGTTTTCATAATGGTGCTTATTTCATACTTCAGAATCTGGAATTGTAAGTTGAATTCTATAATCTTATAATAAATTTGTCACCGAGTAAAATGCTGCACCTACCAACCAGTACATAGCAGCCTGATAGTAAGGACAATGTTAAAGGCCTGTGTAACATGCCCTATTTTTGGTTAGCAGTTAATTAGATAAAATCTATTTGTTCTGTTAACATACATAATTCAGCAGTGGTTATGCAGGACATAAAATGCTTAAATACATAATTGCATTGATCACTAATGATTAAATCCTAATGCAGTTTCTTGCCTCAGGAATTTGCTGTAATCGTGTTTAAATACAAGGTAGATTTGATTATCTATCATTTCCTACAGCTGCACAGATAAATACAATGGTGCAACAACTAGGAACGCAACAAGATACAAGTGAGCTTCAGGACAGACTGTAAGTGTATATGTGTTGCGAGATGAAGTTGTGTATGACTGTACCATGACTTATCAAAATATTTGAGCTGCAGCCAAATTGTACAACTAAGTGGATGTTATGACATATTTCTACTCTCTGTTTATAGTGCACTTATGAACGTAGTTAGGTTACAAATCTGTCAATAATTCCATCGATTTTGGTTCAAGTTGCATTTGCAGAGTAGATATTGCACTCTACATCTTTAAGGCACAAGAACAGCTGTTTGTGGAAGCAGTAACCAGCCTGAGTGGGAAAAATGCATAATTTAAAAGCACTTTAAATATTAATTTATTGACCCGTAGGGCTTGGGTTTAAATTATTGACCAGACTAAGAATTTGCTTGCATGTTCAGCCCTCTGGGTGGCAACTTTGGTTATATCTCCTTGCTTAACAATAGCTATATGGGTGTGTTTAGTTAACCTGGTTAATACTATTGTTGCCACAATTATGCCAGTTCTTCCAGTTGGACTGTTTTGATAGTGTATTGAGAGAAACAATTTTTGGTTATTTTGAATGCTGCATTCTACATTGCGGTTTTATATTTCAATTGCTTCAAGTGTTTTACAGATTTGGTCTTTGCAAAGCATAGTTAGTCTTAACAGAACATTCTCCATAATTGCTTTCTTAGTGGGTGATGGATGGAAAATCTAGGCTACCAGTTAAATTGGGCAAAAGCAGAACTATAGTCGTAAATAGCTCCTATTGGTAAAAAGTTAAAAACAGAGGATGTCCAAAGGGACCTAGGGGTACAGATATGTAGATCATTGAAGTGTTATGAACAGGTGCAGAAAATAATCAAGAAGGCAAATGGAATGCTGGCCTTTATATCTAGAGGACTAGAGTACAAGGGGGCAGAAGTTATGCTGCAGCTATACAAAACCCTGGTTAGACCGCACCTGGAGTACTGTGAGCAGTTCTGGGCAGCGCACCTTCGGATGGACATATTGGCATTGGAGGGAGTGCAGCGTAGATTAACTAGAATGATACCTGGACTTCAAGGGTTAAGTTACGAGGAGCGATTGCACAAATTGGGGTTGTATTCTCTAGAGTTTAGAAGGTTAGATCACAGATCAGCCTTGATCTTATCAAATGGTGGTGCAGGCACGAGGGGCTGAATGGCCTACTCCTGTTCCTATTCATTGCCCCTTGAAGCTTGGGGATGACACTCCCATTTCTTATAGATAATTTTTTTTAAACTGCTGTCTTCCACTTGTCCTGTGCTCTAGAAGTTTGGGTATTGGTAGTATCATGTAAAGTCATTCTGGTGGCCTTGGAATAACTGAGCATGCGTGACATTGAAACCTTTTTGCCAAGACCATGTTGAGTTTTGTGTGCAGCCAAATATTGGTTTCTCATGCATCCAAAATGTTTGAACTCCTTTTGGTTACTAGTGCTTCTTTACAATTCTTAAGGTCATCTGGCAAAACAGAGGGAAGTTTTGGAAATCTATCAATGGTGAGAGCAAATGTTCTTGAGCTGTTACTGACAAAGTTCCTTGCAATACTCCTGCCTACTCTCAGGATTCTGTCTAGAAGGGTTAGAAATATTTCTGCTGTTTTACTCATCACTTTGGTATGTGCCATTAGAACAGATCTGTGGTGCTCAGTTGCAAGCAGAGCATAATACAGAATGCTGTTCTCGAGGAAGGATTGTGGCCAAATATGGGGTACACAAGAGGCCGTAGATGGAGTAGTAGTTTGCAAGGACAGGGTTGGTTGAGGGTGGTTTTTTTTTTGAGGGGAGTGAAGATGGTGGTTTTGAAAGAGAGCAGGACAGTGCCTGAGCAGCGGGAACCATTTATGATTTCAGCTAGCAATGAGACCAGGAGTGGAAGTTGGTTGGTCAGCAGCTTAGTGGGAATGAAGTCAAGGGAGTGGGAGGTGAGTTGATGGATGAGATAAGCCTGGCAAGGGAATGAGAGGAGATAGAAGAGAAACAAGGGAGAGATGAAAGTTCAGAGCTATGGCACGGGAGAGCTTTGGGTGAGTTTTGGCTTGGTGGGAAAGGGGGGGGGGGTTGGGAGGAGAAGGAACAAGCAGCCAAATGGATAGTCTCAATCTTAGTAACAGAAGTCCATGAGCTCCTGGCACTTGGAGGGGGCAGCAGAAAGGGGTTTAACGAGATGGTTGTTGCTAGAGAAAAGAAGCTGGCATGCAATATACTGATTTTCAATTAAAGTTTTGAAACACAGTAATTGTCCGACTAATGGTTATAATTTCCTTCACTTGCATGTGCACCAAATTCAGTATTACACTACTGTAAAACTGTTCCCTTTTTAGGTATTGCCATCATTGCAGATTATAGCATGAAGTATTCATCAAACAAATAATATTTGGATCAGAGTGTCATTTCCTAATCTATAGGTCCAAGTTTTAGAAAAAATCAAATTGCCATGAAATGGGCTATCGTGTACAATTGTTCATTTTCATTTTAATAATGTTTTATCTTCTTTGTAGGCAACAGCTGCAACATTACACAAACCAGATTGCCAAGGAAACCAACAAACACCTGAAGGGGCTTGGATCACTACCTTTAATGTACAATGAGCAGGTGAGTACTTGTATAGACGACGACCTGCCATGTCTTGGACCTGGATTAGAATCCAGTCCAGCCAGAAAGAAATGATTGTCCTCACTCTGATAACTTGGTCCAAAATGAAGCAAATCGCAATCTCAGTGCAGCTCCCAGTAGACACACAAGCTCCAACTAGGCAGTAATTGGTATGAGCTTAACAATTCATCTTAGGCCAGAATGACAGGACATGAGGGAATAAAAATGCATCACCAATGAATTGAGTCGTCCTATTCTGAGGTTGGAAACAAATCGTGTTCATTAAATCAGATGTGCCACTCACCTGAACAGATTTCTTTCAGCACAGATTATTTGTATATTTTTATATCTTGTCTAACATCTGATTTAAAAATTACATGAAATAAATACTGTACTCTCTGTCTTTTAAAATAACCATTTGATACCCTATTTCAAGAGTTAGTGACCCTATGTAGTTGGAGATATTATAGTGCTGGTGGTCTTGGTTGTCAAACTTCTCCATTTGTGATGCACCATAAATACTGAATTATAGAATTCTTTCATCCTGTTGTGCATATGTCCAAAAGTTTGAACAAAGCAATATCTCGTACATACTGATGATTAATGCCCCTTGCACTTCAATTATCTGTATTATTGAAAGTGAATACGTAAAACTTGCTATCAAACTATCTATATCTGTTGGAGACCTTCTGTATCAGGTCTCAGTCGAAAGAGCCTAAGCACATCTATCAGCAACTGGCTTTCACTATGACAGCTCTGGGTTGGTGGCCTTTCTTCCACCCCTCCCTACATGCATACTGGCTGATTATTGTGCTTTTGCATAACTAGCAGCTCTGGCATTGGTATCCAGGCCTGAGAGTGCTTTCGTGGAGGGTTGGCCAAGCAGGCCACTGGTAGGAGGGGGAAAACCAAATCAAATTGGCGCTCGTGTAGGCTGTCCTTGCATGTAGGTTATACCTCAAACGTGAGCCCTCTTTCAGGGGGAAAAAATAATTTGCATATAGGCAGCACATTCAACTTAAACTGTTTTTATAAATAAAAGGTGTGGGATATGAGTTAATACAGTATATCGGGAAATGTTTTCTATTGAAAGCATTCCGCCTTGCATCTAGTGTAACAGTTCCCCTCAATAATTGTAGGAAGAATCAATAGGTGAAGTGGAACTATAGAACATGTATAAATATTCAAATTCAGTATTGTGTTTTGGAGCAGGGACACTGCAGTAATGGATAGTCAAGCGTTAATATGTAAAATAATCAGTACTTTTAAGAAAAAATTCCAAACAAAATAATTTTTCTTTTGTAACTTCAGCGTCAACAGAGAATGCAGAAGGAACGTCTCATGAATGAATTTTCTGCCGCTCTGAACAACTTCCAAGCGGTGCAGCGGAAAGCTGCAGAAAAAGAGAGAGAGTCTGTAGCAAGGGCAAGAGCAGCATCACGCCTCTCAGTAAGTTTTTAAAAAAAGAACAGTCCACCACGTCTAACTTAATATAGTGCATGGACAATCACACTCTGCTCACGTAGACCGCCTCTGCATACAGGCCATAGCTCAAACTTGCTGTTTTCAAGGTCAGGCATATTTCACACCACTTTTACTGTAGAACTCCAACATGACTGAAATAATTTAGTATACCAAGGCATAGAGCATGAATTATAATTCTAATGATTAGAAGTGAACTTGGGGGAAGAACTGCATTTAGAGTCATAGGTTACAGTACGGAAGGAAACCATTTGGCCCATCGAGTCCATGCTGGCTCTATGCAAGAGCAATCCAGCTAGTCCCACTCCCCACCCTATCCCCATAGCCCTGCAAACTTTTCCCTTTTCAAGTATTTATCCAGTTCCCTTTTGAAAGCCATGATTGAATTTGCCTCCGCCCCCCAGCAGTGCTTCCAGATCCTAGCCACTTGCTGTGCTATTCTTCATGTTGCCTTTGGTTCTTTTGCCAACCACCTTAAATCTATGTCCTCTGATTCTTGACCCTTCCACCAATGGGAAGTTTTTCTCTATCTACTCTGTCTAGACCCTTCATGATTTTGAATACCTCTCTCAAATCTCCTCTCAACCGTCTGTTCCAAGGAGAATAATCCCAGCTTCTCCAGTCTATCCATGTAACTAAAGTCCTTCATCCCTGGAATGATTCTAATAAATCTCTTCTGCACCCTCTTAAGGTCTTCACATCTTTCCTGAAGTGTGGTGCCCAGAACTGGACACAATACTGCAGTTGTGGCCAAACCAGTGTTTTATAAAGGCTCATCATGACTTCCTTGCTTTTGTACTCTATGCCTCTATTTATAAAGCCCAGGATCCCATATGCTTTCTCAACCTGCCCTACCACCTTCAACGATTTGTGTACATGTACCCCCAGATCTCTGTTCCTGTACCCCTTTTAGAATTGTGCCCTTTAGTTTATGTTGCCTCTCCTCATTCTTCCTACCGAAATGCATCACCTCGCATTTTTCTGTTAAATTTTATCTACCACATGTCTGCCCATGCCACCAGCCTATCTATATCCTCTTCAATGTTCGCTACCCTTCCAAGTTTTGTCTCCTCTGCAAATTTGGTAATTGTGCCCTGTACACCCATTAATATATATCAAGAAAAGCAATGGTCCTAGTACCGACCCCTGGGGAACGCCACTGTACGCTTTCCTCCTGTCTGAAAAACAACTGTTCACCACTACTGTTCCCTGTTACTTAACCATTTCTGTATCCATACTTTGATTTTTAAATACTTTGCTTTTATTGTGGTGTTTGCTGAGTTTCAACAATCTATGGCTACTGATTCCCTTGAAATGCATTTCACTGTCTGGTTAAGGCCTAGGCCAGTGTTGTTCTTGAACTGTTGATAGGTGCATGAGGGTGATCAACAGTAGATAATATTTCTCTCTTTCTCCCCCCAATCCCATCCAACACTTTCCCACTTTACACCCACAGTATACCATACTATGGTATAGCACAATGGAGCCATTTTACAGCTAGCTTAACTTATTTTACGTTTAGGATGGGGTGGGAGATGAAAATGCTGTTTCTAAATGGGGTCACTTAAAATCAAGGCAATTAGCAACATTTAGGAACAGAAAATTTCGTAAGTCTTAGGTCCCAGTTCACTTTTTGCTTGTTTTATGTCTGCAGGAAATATCCATGCAAATCTGGTAGCACAGTGGAAAATAACAAGTCATTTTATTCACTTGGGAGCCCAATGTCAGTTATCAGTAATTTTGCTCTGCAAATTTTTGAATGTTTGTTTTTAATTGCACTGGAAGATTGTAAACACTCGTTTTTATTTCTTGTAATTTGGTAGGTTGTTGCAGGACTTCTAGTATTTGAGCAAGTGGCAGTGAAGTGACTACTTCCTTTGACAGACACTCATTTAAGATGGAGCTGTCTTGTTAGTGTAGTTTTCTGCTACTTTGCTTGCTGGCAGAAATGAAGTACCACATTAGTACACTGAGTTTGTCTGTGATTTGCAATGGGACCTGGACACTTTCAGTCAAATTCTGAACTTGTATGTTTCTTATCTATCCTCTCTGCCCCAACCTTACAAAATCCTCAAATTTAGCTTCCCTTCTTTTGTTGCTCAATAAAAGATGTCACTGTAGCTCTTTTGTTACTAAAATTTATCTGTTTCCAGAGTGGTTTCAGTGATGATGAACATAAAGAAGAACAACTTGTATCATTTGAAAGGTAAAGATGTGAACTTATAATCACACAAGCTCTTTGTAAAACATTCTTGCTTTAAAATATTTGGGTGGAGTGCTGAAATGGAAATAGCACATTTTCTTTCACTTTTGGAATCTGTTTACAAATCTACCTCAGATTGCTTGGAAGAAGGCTGCCTCCCTCTGGCTGTATGGGTATACTGCATGAACATATATTTGAGGTCATCTTAACCTAAACGGGTAGTAAGAGGAGGGTTGGGGCCGATTTTAGGGATCAATAGGAGATCTACTCATGGAGGCAGAGGGCGTGGCTGAGGTACTAAATGAGTACTTTGCATCTGTCTTTACCAAGGAAGATGATGCTGCCAGAGTCTCGGTAAAGGAAGATGTAGTTGAGATATTGGATGGGCTAAAAATTGATGGAGGAGGTACTAGAAAAGCCAGCTGTACTTAAAGTAGATAAGTCACCCGGTCTGGATGGGATGCATCCTAGGTTGCTGAGGGAAGTAAGGGTGGAAATTGCGGAGCTACTGGCCATAATCTTCCAAACATCTGTAGATACGGGGGTGGTGTCAGAGGACTGGAGAATTGCAAATGTTACACCCTTGTTCAAAAAAGAGTGCAAGGATAAACCCAGCAACAACAGGCCAGTCAGTTTAACCTTGGTGGTGGGGAAACTTTTGGAAACGATAATCTGGGACAGAATTAGCAGTCACTTGGACATGTGTGGATTGATTAGGGAAAGCCAGCACGAGTTAGTTAAAGGCAAATAGTATTTAACTAACTAGTTTTTTGATGAGGTAACAGAGGGTAGATGAGGACCGTGTGATTGAAACTGTGTATATGGACTTTCAAAAGGTGTTTGATAAAGTGCCACATAATAGGCTTGTCAAAATTGAAGCCCATGGAATAAAGGGGGCAGTAGCAACATGGATACAAAATTGGCTAAGTAACAGGAAACAGAGTAGTGGTGGGCTGTTTTTCAGATTGGAGGGAAGTGTACAGTGGTGTTCCCCAGGGGTCGGTACTAGGACCACTGCTTTTCTTGATATATTAATGACTTGGACTTGGGAGTACAGGGCACAATTTCCAAATTTGCAGATGACAAAACTTGGAAGTGTAGTGAACAGTGAGGAGGATAGTGATAGACTTCAAGAGGGTATAGACAGGCAGGTGGATACGTGGCAGATGAAATTTAACACAGAAAAATGCGAAGTGATTCATTTCGGTAGGAAGAATGAGAGGCAATATAAACTAATTTTAAAAGGGGTACAAGAACAGAGATCTGGGGGTATATGTGCACAAATCATTGAAGGTGGCAGGGCAGGTTGAGATAGTGGTTAAAAAAGCATACCGGATCCTGGGCTTTATAAATAGAGGCATAGAGTACAAAAGCAAGGAAGCCATGGTGAACCTCTATAAAACACTGGTTTGGCCACAACTGGAGTATTATGTCCAGTTTTGGGCACTGCATTTTAGGAAAGATCTCTTAGCAGAAGAGATTTACTAGAATGATTCTAGGGTTGAGGGACTTTAGTTACGTGGACAGACTGGAGAAGTTGGGGTTGTTCTCCTTGGAACAGAGAAAATTGCGAGGCGATTTGAGAGGGGTATTCAAAATCATGAAGGGTCTAGACAGAGTAGATAGAGAAACTGTTCCCATTGGCGGAAGGGTTAAGAACCAGAGGACAGATTTAAGGTGATTGATTCTTTTGCCAAAGGTGACATGAGGAAAAACTTTTTGTTAAACACAGCGAGTGGTTAGGATCTGGAATGCACTGCGTGAGGGGGTGTTGGAGGCAGATACAATCATGGCCTTCAAAAGGGAGCAGGATAAGTACTTGAAAGGGAAAAAAATTGCAGGGCTACGTGGATAGGATGGGGGAGTGGGACTGGCTGGATTGCTCTTGCATAGAGCCGGCGCAGACTCTGCCAAATGGCTTCCTTCCGTGCTGTAACCTTTCTGATTCTAGTTCCTAGTGGTTTGGCTGCAAATTTTCATCAAATAGGTGCTGTGACTCAGATAAGATGGGAAAGATGCCTGATGTTGGAATGAGGGAAAAAAATTCTTTCTGCTGTAGTAGGGTTGCTTTTGAGATTTGAATTAAGCAATTGGGGTAAAATGTGGGAAACTTCAATTGCCTCCATGCCCTACAATAGTCTATTCTGCAGCACTAACATCCTGTACCTTGGTGAACACAACACCAAAGAACAACAATTTTCTATCTCCATAGGATTGGTATCATTTTATATGGCTGAAAAATAGAAAATCTTATAACTTGCATCAAAATGCTCAAAGCTGTGCTGTAGGAGTTATACTTTTATTTTCTTAGTAATGAAGACTGGAGTCAGGCACAAGCTCAGTCTCAAGATGTGGCAATAACTGAAGAAGACCTGGAACTCATCAAGGAGCGAGAGACTGCAATCCGGCAACTTGAGGTTTGTTTTTTTTTATTCATACATTAATATGTGTATAAGTACTTGTGTATGGGTTACAAACATAATACATGCTGACTGAATAATGATAAATTCTGTTAATTTCTACTAATTATAAGCTTTTGCTTGCAGAGGTCACAGATCTCTTGGTATCCTTGCATTTGAATCTATACTTCTATTTTTTTTTAAAATTCATTCCCTTGTAGCTTTTGGGGAGGATGAAAGAGAAATCAGGCTTATGTCTTGTCTGCTGTGAGCAGTGAGTTGTTGCTTCTATAACTTCAGATTTTAATTGAACTAGTGTCTTTTTGTTTTGCCTTCCACCTCATAAAAAGTTAATACTGCAGAGAACAGTCCCTTTGGCATTTCAATCTTAAATGTACTGAGCATTATATAGTGCATCCTGTCCCTTTACCTGCTGCCCTACATTTCCCAGACATGGAATGTATTTTATGTAGAGTCAAATTCACCAATACTGGAAATGGTCTTTGTAAAGTGAATTAAAACGACCAGCAAAATTTAAATCAGTACTTATTAAGAATTTTTGATGTCTGCTTTGAATTGCATATATTTTCTCTGATTGCTTAAGCAGTTTGTTCAAAATACTTCATTCTCTTGTCCAGGCTAACATCTTGGATGTCAACCAGATTTTTAAAGACTTAGCAATGATGATCCATGATCAAGGAGATATGATTGGTAAATGCTACCTTCCATTAATTATCTTGAATACTTTCCTTTGTTCACTTTTTGGGTTCATCCTCTTGTGTTGATGCTGTGAAGTTGAACTCCCTGTGTCAGCATCACTGACTCCCAGGTCAGCTACAGCACTGTTTGATGCTGAGTAAAGCTTCTTTTGGCTCTGCAGAGCCAATGTGTATTGGTCCAAACTTGAGAGGTGTGACCTTTTTCCATTTTCAACACCAGCCATCCTATGGCCTCTGAGTGTGATTGCCAAGTTAAAAAGAGACCAAAGACTTGCATTTACATAGCACCTTTCACGACCTCAGGCCATCCCAAAGTGCTTGACAGCCAATTAAGTACTTTTGAAGTGTAGTCACTGTTGTAATTGTAACGTGGGTCCATTATCACAAAGGAACTGGATGATTTTTTTCAAACACAATTGCTCTGTGCTATTTGTGTCTAAAGCTTTGTATTCAGTTGAAGCTCTTCCCTGTTGTTTCCTACAGATAGCATAGAAGCGCATGTGGAGAGTGCAGAAGTACATGTTGACCAAGGAACTCACCAGTTGCAGAGGGCAGCTTATTATCAGGTAGGATTACGCTGTTTACTCTAACAAATTGCACACCAGGTACTCCCCAGCCGTAGTAATTTCCTTCCAAATTGCAAGTTTACCACCCATAATATCCTCATAAGCTGTATACTTTGGTCATTGTTCTTCTGAGCTTTTAGAACCATAGAGGTTTGCTGCACAGGAGAAGGCCCAATTGACCCATCGTGTATGTGCCAGCTCTTTGCTAGAACAATTTAAAACTAATCGCACCACCTCTCTTATTTACTATAGATCTGTCTCCCTCTGTTTCAAATATTTTTCCCAATTTTCCCTTAAGAGGCAATGGTCTCTGCCTCAACCACTCTGTGGCAAAGCAGTCCATGCTCCAATAACCTGCTGCATAAAGAAATTTCCCCTAACTTCTCCCGACTCTTAATAACGGATTTAAATTGACCCCTCGTCACTGACTCCTGAACCTAGGAAATAGCCTTGCCCTATTTACCCTATCCAAATCCTTCACAATTTTAAAAACCACTATTAAACCTTCTATTAGCTGCCTCTGCTTCAAAGGAAATTGTCTTGGTATGTCAAGTCTCTCCTAAGAACTGTAATTTCCCATCCCTGGCATCATCTTGGTGAATCTATGCTATAAGCTGACTATGGCTTTAATATTTCTGTAATGGGGTGCCCAAAACTGTGCACAGTACTCAAACTGTGGCTTAACCAATATTTTATACAAACCTATTACTACTTTACTCTAAATTCCAAATGTCATCACCTCTTATGTAATTATTTTACAACAGGTTATAGCCTTACATCAGATAACACATAAATCCCTTCAGCTTCATTTTCCACTTCTGAATGTAATGGGTGCTCATTTGCTTTTTATCAATTGTATGTTGCTTATTTTCATAGAGTAAGCCTTACCTTCAGTATCTTTTATTTAAAACAGAAGTCTCTCGACCCACTTCCTAGTGGACATAGATCCACTACACTTCCCTCTAATTAGTCAATTTCTTTGAGGGGCCTCATTATTGCAACTGTAGGAAAAAGTAAAATGTCTTACTGGTACAATTGGAGGTTTACTATTTGGATTCAGGTTTGGGCACATTGAGACAGAGCTACTCAACATGTAATAGTACTATACGATATAGGAGTGCTTGATGCTGGTAGTGGGTGCTTATGTGGAAGGTGTTCGTTCTCCAGTAATAACATCACTGGTGTTGAGCACAGAATAAAATTGACTTGCTTTGTATTTTTGCATTTTCAGAAAAAATCCCGCAAGAAAGTGTGCATCCTGATTGCAGTTCTTGCAGTGGTCGGTGTCATTTTGGGCCTTATCATCTGGTGGGCAGCCAAATAAAGAGCTTCCATGCAAAATACTACTGCTCCTCTCTACATGGGAACATTGGAATTGTACTCCAACTGAAGTCAATGGACAATTCTCTTCTCAGCCAGTTCACTTTAAGGGTGTGTAGCTTACGAATTTGTGGAATTTCATGAAATGAGACCCAACACCTAGAAAGAAAAAAGTGGTTAAACATTATGAGTTTGTACAAAATAATCAGTTAATGTAATATTTACCCTTTGTTTCTGTATGTTTGTGCACTGTAAATTAAAAATATGCTACTTGTCTTAAAGCAATGAAAGTTGGCCTGTGAAGCTATATCATCAAATGCAGTTTGTAGTAACGTGCAAGTGGTTTGGATTTTCAATGTCACTCGGCCAGATTTTACCCTTGGGGGAGTCTAACATGGCAATGATCCTTTTTATCAATTTTGCGAGTCAGGAAACTGCAACCACTTCTCTGCTTCTCTCCTCCCCTCCCGGTCAAATGCCACTATGATGTAATTTCCTTGTTGAACATACTTTGTCCTAAATTTGGCTAAAGTAAAATATGGATTATCGACAATAGAAATATCAATCCTTTTGGCATCTTGTCATAGCAATATCATTACATCTTGGTGGATTTTGCTGCAATGTAATTTTTAATGGCAAACATTAGACCAATGATTGGCCAGTGATATGAAAGCAGAGTACAGAATCCTTACTGTAATAGAACTGTTTTGAACTGTTGCTATCAAATAGATTTGAGTTGGTTAATACCATTCTTTTTGTTCCTCCTTAGTTTACTAATATAACCTGAGTTGTGCGTTGCAAACCTTCACCTGTATATCAGTCTTCCAGAATACTTTGTTTCAATCATTTTTGTACTTTAGTTTTCTTATGACTGCATTCCAAGATCAAAGCAAAGGGCTTGTGATGTCAATAGTGGAAAAATGTGAAACCAGTTCTCCTCCTTGGCGAGACTAACTTGTCAGTAGCAGGGCCATTTATCTCGTGCATGGCTTGATAGAGTTCTGCATAAAACAAATTAATATATTTTAGTGATTTTCTTTGTGTTATGGCTTATTTCCAAATGTAGGGGTGCAGAAATAGCAGGAACTGCAGTTTTACTGCATGGGAATAGGGAACCAATTCTATTGCCCTTAAACTTCCTTTCACCTCTTCTATAAAACCATCAGTGTCTGCCTGACATACCAGTACACCAGAACTGTTGGCATGTGTGATTTTTTTTTTTTTTAAAAAGACTTAATTGTTCCTCTGTACTTTCTCTTACCACCATGCAGCTCAGTTGGAACAGTGAGATTATCTTGGAGTTTAAACCACCACGTGACTGTCATCAGCAGAGCTTTGTGATTAGCTGGCTGGATGTGCACTTGTGGGGCAAGCTGATTATTCTACTTGGGCTATAACAGAGCTGTGAAAATTGGTCTGACAATGTAAAGCTTCATATAGATGATTTGTGGATTTACACTCCACTAGCATCTGAGTTTTTTTTTCTTGTCTGTTCCCAGTCAGACCAATAAAGATTTTTTTACAAAAAGCTTTATTTCAACCTTCTGTGGGAGTAAGCAAGACATTTCAGGATTTGCTACTAAGCACTAGAGCCTCCAGTTGGGGATGGAGAAGATGTCGCAAGCTATGATGCAATTCTGCTTCATCTGCAAGAGGATGGGTGGAAATGAATAAACATCTCCAGAGTAAAGGAAAATTTAAAGAAGCAAAAAAGTTCAGTGTAAAATTGGGTGTCATTTACCAGATTTTTTCCTTGTCTAGTCTAATCATGCATATTTCTCGATGTAAAAATAGAACCTCTAGCAGTACCAGGATAATCTGTTTTTCAAAAGTGCTTTTCCCAACAAATTGTCACAGATCAAATGTAAATCCTTGCAATATCTTTACACCCCATTGTTTTGTAGAACGCAATACAAATAACCAACAGCCATCAGCTTTGTTGAATTCCTTTGTTTTGTGGCCATGCTCAGTAGGAAATTGAAATCTAAATGTCTGCTCTGATGTAAGCCATTCCATTCTCTGTATTTTGCATTGTATCACAATAGTTTATGAAAAAGCCAACATTTGGCTATTTGATTTTGGCATTGTTATGAATAAATGTCCCCTGCCCTGAATGTGTGTGGGTGTTGCCTGTGTATATTTGCATTCATTTTATACTAAGGCAGTGAGTAAAGGTGCCATTATACTACAGCTACCAGTCCTGTATAGTGCGATGTGCACCTGGCAGTCTCGAGTTCCATTGTTGCACTGATCGATAAAGGAACTCTGCCTATGCTTGCCACTCCCTGGCAGCTTAATTTTTAGTTCGAGTGATCAGAAGTGTCGGCCCTTAGCCTGTTTTAAAGAATTGTCCAGCTGGCCCTGTGTGGGCCACCTGGGACCTATATTTAAATAAACACACTAGTTTGGTGCAAAGTCATCACACCCAATGCAAACCCTGAGTAGTGAGAGCCTACATGCTGGAGCTGGTTACACACCTCATGGCTTTAATGCAGTCAGAGCAACGATTGGGGATCACCTTTGTCGATGCAAAGCAGTTTTAGATATGCACCAATAATATAACAGGGTTAGACATAAGCTCATCTAAGTTGGCTTCTAAGGATAATTTTCAAACCGACCATTTGTTTTTCCCTTTGTATGCCTTCGAGATTAGGCAATTCATCTACCCAAGGAAAATTGCTGCATGGAGGCACTTCCCTCTCCCCTGTAGTCTGGAAAATCATATGATTGCCTCCCAATTCAACATTGCACAAAAGCTGATCTGTGACAGTTAAGTCATCAGTCAGTGGAGTACTTCTTAGAAGGTCTTTGAAGGGTGGTGGAAAGCAAAACATATCCTACTGGATTTGGAGAAAGGGGTGTGTTATTATTTATCTGGCTTCAGTTTGGCCTTATTATACAAATAAGGCATTAAATAAATGTAATTATTACATCAAAAGGCTTTTCACAAATTATTTTTGAAGCCCAATAACTTGGCAGCTCTTCTGCACCAGCCTTGTTCCATAAACAGCCATGTGATTAATGACCAGTTAATCTATTTTTTTTTATTGGTGCTGTCAGTTGAGGGAAGAATGTTGGCTCAGACTCCAGGCTAACTGCCTGCTCTTCAAATAGTGCCAGTGTGATCTTTAACATCCATTGGAATAAGCAGAGAAGGATTAACTTGAATCTGAGCATCTGAAGGACGAAATGCAGCATTCCCTTTGTACTGCAGGGGAATGTTGGCTAGGAGGATGAGTACAAACTTCTATCCGAAGCGTTATTTGCTATGGTCTCCTTTGCCACTTTTTTTTCTGACTTTATTAGAAACTGAGCTGAAAGCAAAGTGCAGGGCACCAAGGCTGAGTAAATGAAAAGGGGTAAATCGAAAAGTGAAATCAAGTAAAGACTGGAAGGAAGGATTAAAAAGGAGTTTATGTTCTGTTGGATTTCAGTAAAATTTTTTAAACTGTGACTAGCCCTGAGATGTGATGGTTGATTCCATTCATTTTGTTGAATACTGAAATGATTGCTCAGATTTTGCAGCCAGAAATGATTTTCAAAATATAATTAATTTTTCAATGATTTCTTGGATTTCATATGTCAACTACCATGCTGGTGTTTCATGCTCCACTCAAACCTCTTTTAACTGTATCAGCATAACCTCCTTCAAGGCATAACAAGGTCATCAGTTTCATCCTAAGAAACTTTCCCATTTCGAGAAACTAAAAGGAAGAGAGAATTTGCTGAACTGAAAGAAAAGTTGCATTTTTATAGCATCTTTTGTCCTTCGGCCGTCACAAGCTCTTTATAGAATCTTCCAGCACAGAAGGAGGCCGTTCGGCCCGTCGTGCCTGTGCCGGCTCTTTGAAATAGCTATCCAATTAGTCTCACTCCCCTATGTTTTCCCCATACCCCTGCAATTTTTTCCTTTTCAATTATATATCCAATTCCCATTTTGAAAGTTACTATTGAATCTGCTTCCACCATCCCTTCAGCCAGTGTATTCCAGATCATAGCAACTCGCTGCTTAAAAAAAACTCCTAATCTTCCCTTTACAGAGAATTTATTATTTTTTTTGAAGTGCAATTACTTGTTATGCAGGCAAACTTGATTGCCAATTTATACACAGTTAATGTGTCTATGTAAACATCAAATGAATGAATGACTAGATAATTTGTTTTGGTGCTGCTATTTGCAGGAAGAATGTCTGCCAGGGAGAACTCCCTGCGCTGCAATTATTGCCATGGGATCCTTAACATCTCATCTTGTTCAAAGAACAGCATCTCTGACCATGCAGCACTGCACTGAAGTATCAGCCTAGATTATGTGCTCAAGTTAGAGATAGGGCTCGAACCTATAACATTACTGATTCAATTGCAACTGTGGCATAACTGAGCCAAGCTAACACTTGGAAAAAGGTAAGAACTCTTTGTGTTCTGTTTCTAGAGTCTTCACAGACATTTGTTGTGTTGTATAGTATTTGCCGAATGTCTTTGTTTATGTAAATAAATTGAATCAGTGATTTTAGTTGTACAGGGTGGGTCTAATGCTTGATATTTTCCACCTTTTCAATTGACAGGAGATGTATTTATATAGCGCCTTTCATGCTCTCAGGACATCCCAAAGTGCTTTACAGCCAATGGAGTACTTTTGACGTGTAGTCACTGTTGTAACATAGGAAACGCAGCAGCCAGTTTGCGCACAGCAAGGTTCCACAAACAGCATAGTTACATAGGAAACATAGGAACAGGAGTAGGCCATTCAGCCCCTTGTGCCTGCTCCGCCATTTGATAAGATCATGGCTGATCTGTGATCTAACTCCACATACCTGCCTTTGGCCCATAACCCTTAATACCTTTGGTTGCCAAAAAGCTATCTATCTCAGATTTAAATTTAGCAATTGAGCTAGTATCAATTGCCGTTAATGTGATAATGACCAGATCATCTGTTTCAGTGATGTTGATTGAAAATAAATATTGGCCAGGGCACCAGGAGAACTCCCCTGCTCTTTTTTAAATAGTGCCAAGGGATCTCTTATGTCCACATGAGACGGTAGATGGGACCTCGGTTTAACGTCTTATCCAAAAGTCAGCACCTCCGACAGTGCAGCACTCCCTCAGTACTGCACTGGGAGTGTCAGCCTAGATTTTGTGCTCAAGTCTCTGGAGGGGTATACTATGTTTATTCCAGTACACAGTATTTATTGCTAAATAGAGTAATTGTTAGTCCTGGGCTACACAACGCAAGATGTACAATTGTGGATCATGGGGAGCCTGGTAAAACTGTAATGAGGAGTTCCACAATTTAAAAATTCCAGGAAAGAATGAATTAGAGTAGTCATATATGATAGATCTTGATTTGAACACAGTGAAGGTGTACAAAGGTATATTTAGACTTTGTCAGGAGAGTACAGAGTAGTATAGCATTACACTGATGATAGTATTGATATTATAGACAACTTTCAAAAGGTAATTGAATATATGCTAAAAAAGGAAACATTTCTCAGGGCAATGGGAGAAGAGCGGGACTAACTGGATAGCTCTTTCAAAGAGCCGGCACAGGTATGATGGGCTGAATGGCCTCCTTCTGTGCTGTAACATTCTATGATGAGAAAGGTTGCGCCAGAAAAAAAGGGAGGCTGAAGACCAGAGGTGACAGAGGGATTAATTATCAGATTAAGAAGTACCCCCCCCCCCCCCACCCTAATGTGTCCTACCTAATGGTGCCAGATAGGGATGGCAGATCAACTTGGCTATTATAGAGACTTGAGAACTCTTAAGGTGCATTTGCACCCTCTAGTGCCAAAATTAAATATTGCAACTACAATTTGAAGCAATTTCCCAGGATTTAATTCCCCTTCTACTTTTATATTCCCCACGTTTGCTCTGGTCCACAAGCAGCATCTTTGAATGGGGGGACAGCAACCTTGTTCCATGGCAACCTTGTTCTGTTTTCAGCTAAAAGTATGTAGACTTGTCAAAGAGTGAAATATTGTCCATGTTTAATTCCTCCTGCATTATTGGGAATTGTGTTTGGAAAAGAACTGCCCACAATTGTCACTTGCTGCTTCTGATACCTGCACAAATCCTCCCTTTATCTTTTTAACAACGTAATAACCGTTAATTACTGCCAGTCAACCTCTCTGGCACTGAAAATTAACTATTACAAGTGTGGAGTCTCATTCCTTCAGGTTTTAAATGTTGTCAGAGATTTTAAAAATATAACATTTTTAATTTAAATTTAAATTTTTAAAAAGTTTTCCTTTCTGTCTCTTTTTTTTCTCTCTCTCTCAATCCAATCTTTCTTTCCATCTCTTTATTTCTCTTTCTGTACCTGATTTGACATTGAATTCACCCATTCTAACTTATACTTCCTTCTCGGTCCTTGTGCTGTTAAAATCACAATCCTTCAATCTCGTTGGTTAAGGAGATACATAGTTGTTTGCCCTGTTTGCCTCGCTGCGCTGTTATCAGCTCGCACTTTCAGCAAGTCGCCACACAAAAAAATTTTAAAACCTTAACGTGCAAGGGCAAGTCTAACTAATGGCAGGTGCTATTAGATGCCCTGCTACTGCAAAATTTGGCCCATTATGTCCACTTGAACTGTGAACAAAATACCCACCACTGCAATCATAGCTATAGGGGTAGATTTTCAACTTGCCGTTCGGGTTTAACGCTAGCGTTACAGATTGGCTGCACGTTTTAGAAACTGCACAGTTTTTCATATCTATTGAATTAAATGGAATTGCAAACTGGGCTGATTCTATAATGGGCATTTGATCCACTACACCTGTTTTACACCCAACGGCAAGTTGAAAATCCACCCTATTGCTCTTCTAAACTTGGGTGATGGCTTCAGAGAGCATGCTGAGCTGCGGAATCCTATTCCCTTATCTGCTTCTACTCCTTCCCCCACCCCCTCAAAAAGTCCTTTGGATGTTTAATGGCATCAAGTAAGTACAAGTTGTTGTGAAATATTGGTGGTTACAGGTGGTAATGGCGGTGGTTATTATTATTAGTATTTCAGGTAATGAATTAAACAGGTCACAGAAGGTGTGTATTGCACGACAATAAGTACAATTTTTCCTGCCGTGTGTTGCTAATAATAAATACTAGTGATGATATTGCATTTGTAATGGGTGCAAGAAGTCTAAAGTTGCCAGCACCACTAATACTTTGAAATCTGATTGAGACAACAGCTCCCTATTGATTAGCAATAAGGTAGGAAAAAACATATATCTTTATAATGCCTTTCACGATCTCAGGACTTCCCAAAATGCTTTACAGCCAATTAAGTATTTTTGAAGTGTAGCCACTGTTCTAATCAGGGGAAGTAAAATGAAATTAATTCACAGAATTTCATTTAGGAATGAATCATTGATTCACATTTGTTTTGTGACACTGTAGTAGTGGGTGTTTTATGAAATGAGGGTTTTTGTTTTCTCTTGTAAATGCTGCAGCAATGCTTTGTATTTTTCCATATCAAAACATGAAGGGCATTATAGGTCACTGTAAGTGCTGCTGGTTTCAGTATGGTTACCTGTTAAAGTTTTTGTAGGGCTTGATAATGTGCTACCGCCTGTTCTGCTTCATGGATGGTACTGTGCATGTTTCTAGTTCTCCTTTGTTTAGATCCTCTGTTCCCAGCATTGAAAGAAATTAGTTCTATTTGGTTATTGTATTTTGCATTTATACTGTACCCCTATGTAATGTCATGCCACATCTCTCCACACCACCTCGAAACCTACCTCGTCAATCACGCCCTTGATTATCTCCTCTAATCTCTCTTCTCCTGCTTGATATCCAATCCACCTCTTTGTGATGTGCCTGGGGATATTTCACTGTGCACAGGTGCTATATAAGTGTAAATTGAATAAAAATCATCATGCAATGTCAAGCTTGTGCACAAGGTGGTGAAACAGATTCATTTGGAGCCTGAGTGTTTCAATGATAGCCTTACTTGGAGAGAATTTTATGTCTTTTATTTAAAAAGTGGCAAATCAAATTTGCTCAGTGAACTTGTATATTTTATACTTTTTGAACTTATCTTAAAAAAAGTTACATATGTTAACTTGCCAAATCGAAGTTTTAAGAAGTTAATAAAAGATCTGTTTATTTCAAAGTACCAATGAGTAACAAGTGTTTCTTGTCTCTGTAGTGCTGTTGTGGACCACTGCTGGGAATCTAAAAGCAAACTATACGGATATCCTTCCAGACACAATGCCCTCAGTACCTTCAGTTTTATCCTCTCACAGGGAAACCAGCCTTAGGATGCAGCCAGAACCACTTGTTCTGGATATTACATGCTCTGTGTTTTACATTTCCTCCCCTCTCCCATGACATCACTAAACTAGCTGGAGACATCGCCTCATTTCCTGCCATGTTTAGCATGTACTACAAACACTATTGTTGTTTGTCATCCACTACCAAAAAGATTGCTTTCCAATATGTTTTTTCCTTCAAAATGGCACTATCAATCAATACCATCCATAATACCATGGAATGGCAAGATGGAGATTTAATCCCCCACCCAAGTGAGTTGCCACACAGCTGCTGTAAGGAGGTGTCAAGTAGAAGCTGGGTGCCTCTCCAACAATGGAACAGAAATCTCTATCAAGCCTCCCACTGTGTGCCAGTGACTGATCAAGACCAACTGGCAGTCGGGCAGGACCTGGCTTTGTGCCTGATTCTTTGATAACAGGACACGTGTTCTCTAGGAAGGGTAGTAAGGGGAGGAAATAGCGAATTTTATTTATTACTTTGTTAAGAGGGCACACTGTCTCAAAAAGTCACATTAAGCATATACCAAAACATTAAGCAATACAACGTTATGTAACACTACAACTGCTATAGTTATTTCGTAAGATCAGAGAATGATACAGCAGAGAAGGGGGCCATTTGGCCCATCATGCCTGTGCCAGCTCTTTGAAAGAGCTATCCAATTAGCCTCACTCCCTTGCTCTTTCCCCATAGCCCTGAAAATGTTTCCCCTTCAAGTATTTATCCAATTGCCTTTTGAAAGTTATTATTGAATCTGCTTCCACCGTCCTTTCAGACATTCCAGATCATAACAATTCGCTGTGTAAATTTTATTTTCCTCATG
The DNA here is from genome assembly GCF_035084215.1 of Heptranchias perlo. Lineage (NCBI taxonomy): Eukaryota > Metazoa > Chordata > Chondrichthyes > Hexanchiformes > Hexanchidae > Heptranchias > Heptranchias perlo. The sequence continues at coordinate 37,384,861 of NC_090350.1, read as the reverse complement.
TCGCCTCTGGTTCTTTTGCCAATTACGCTAAATCTGTGTCCTCTGGTTACCGACCCTTCTGCCACTGGAAACAGTTCCTCCTTATTTACTCTATCAAAACCGTTCATGATTTTGAACACCTCTATCAAATCTCCCCTTAACTTTCTCTGCTGTAAGGAGAACATCCCCAGTTTCTCCAGTCTCTCCATGCAACTGAAGTCTTTCTTCCTTGGTACCATTCTAGTAAATCTCCTCTGCAATCTCTCCAAGGCCTTGACTTCCTTCCTAAAGTGTGGTGCCCAGAATTGGCCACAATATTCCAACTGGAGCCTAACCAGTGTTTTCTAAAGGTTTAGCATAACTTCTTTGCTTTTGTACTCTATGCCTCTATTTATCATAGAATCATAAAAAGGTTACAGCACGGAAGGAGGCCATTCGGCCCAATGAGTCCGTGCCGGCTCTATGCAAGAGCAATCCAGCTAGTCTCACTCCCCCGCCCTTTCCCCATAACCCTGCAAATTTTAAAATTTATAAAAGGCAAGAATCACGTATGCCTTTTTAACAGCCTTCTCAACTTGTCCTGCCACCTTCAAAGGTTTGTGTACGTACATCCCCAGGTCTTTCTGTTCCTGCACTCCCTTTAAAATTGTACCATTTAGTTTATATTGCCTCTCCTCATTCTTCCTGCATCCCAAAATGCATCACTTCACACTTTTCTGTGTTAAATTTCATCTGCCATGTGTCTGCCCACTTCACCAGTCTGTCTATGTCCTCCTGAAGTCTTTTACTATCCTCCTCACTGTTTACGACATTTCCAAGTTTCATGTCATCTGCAAACTTTTAAATTATGCTCTATATACCCAAGTCCAGGTCATTAATATATATTAAAAAGAGCAGTGGTCCCAACACCGACCCCTGGGGGACACCACTGCTCACTTCCCTCTGGTCTGAAAAACAACTGTTCACCACTACTCTCTGCTTTTTGTCCCTTAGCCAAGTTCATATCCATGCAATCTCATGGGCTTCAATTTGTATCGTTTATTGTAAGGTTTTTCTCTTTTTTTCCACCAGGTCGAGCAGGTCCTTTTTTTTATAAGAAGGGGCGGTTAGGGTGTGCTTATGTGCAGTAAATCAATAAACTCAAAGTAAGTGTCAAATAATAATTTAATTACATTGATCCAGGATGCACTCCAGTCCCTGCGGTGCCCACCGGTCGCGGAAAGCCCCGAGCATCCCGGCAGACACCGCGTGCTATTTATTGTAAGGTGTATTGTGTAAGGATTTCTAATAGTTCAGCATCTACTGATAAAAGAATGATAACTAGATTTATTATGGTTGTAAACAACTTTAAGCAGCATTCAACAACTTGTTGCTAGCTTACTAACTCCATCTTGCGGACTGATTGCCCAATCTGGATCTAACTGGGTGTTGCTTAATTGAAACATACTTAAAGGGATATGTCCAAATTGCCATACTCAAACTCATATATTCTTACAGCTGCTTCTTTCCAATCCACATTAAGAATTGATTTAAAACTTAGTTAGTATTCAGCAGGAACAATGAGGATTGAAATTGGTTGATGGAGGTTCTTCCCAGTCAGTGGAACTGATTCATGTTAACTCAGGGAAGTGGCTATAGTAGGGAGCAGTGAAACCTTTTAGCTGTTAAATTAACCTGACTAGAATAATAGATCAGCCCCTGCTTTTCATTCTCAAAGGTTGAGAGAATGTTCTTGGTGACTCAGTCTTGTTAACTAGAGGAGGAATGAATGCATCATCCCCCCCTCTGGAGTAATTAAGACAAGGCTGGATTGGAGCATGAATCTATTCCAGGATCCACATTTTTTTAAGCCAATTAATCTAAAACTTGCAAGTCTGACCGTCGCAATGTGAATTTGTGTTGGAACGGTAAGAATTAAAAATGATGCATTGCGATATTGGTGATGGGTTGATGCCTTAACCCATTGTGTTCTTAAGTGGGAACACACAGGTTTTAACCCCCATGTGGTGACTTCCTGAACTCGCCAGTAATTTAGGGGAAGTGGCAAGTGGACACCAAGTGTTTCACTTTAATAAGAGAGAAAGAATAAAATAGCAGAGCAAGTTACCCTGTGGCATTCTGAGGTTTCTTATAGTGTCCAATTCAATAGGAGCACTGGTTGAATGAACAGATTTAAGAGATTTGGGAATGAGGTGGTTGTATTTTTAAATTAAAAAACACCTTTTATCTGGACCTCCTTGGGTTGAACCCACCACTTTTGATGAAAACCTTCTCTTTTTGGTGGCAGTTAAGGCTCCCAACTGCAGTGACCAGTACCAACCCATTTCATAGAGAAGGTGAGCCAACAGCACAAGACGGTTACATTGAAACTACAGCACAGAAACAGGCCATTCGGCCCAACTGGTCTATGCCGGCATTTATGTTCCACATGAGTTTCCTCCCACCCTACTTCATCTAATCCTATCAGCATATCTTTCTGTTCCTTTCTCCCTCACATGCTTATCTAGCTTCCCCTTAAATGCATCTACGTTATTTGCCTCAACTACTCCTTGTGATCGCGCGTTCAGACTGACGGTTCTCAGACCGGGTACAAATATAACAAACCTATGAAAAGTGGAGAAGCCATTCTGCTGCACAGTGATGTCCAAAATGAGGGTATTGTTGCTGTTGTGTCAGATTTTTAAATACTATCAATGTCCTACTGTATCTGAGCCATGTAAGATGCTGTTGCAGGGTGCATTTATCTTTCACTTACAAAGTATAAGTACATGCAAATGTACCCAACCTTACATATTTCATGTCCTTTGTGATAATGCAATAAAATGCACAAGCAGGATGGTGTGTCACAAACACCTCAGAGCTTCTTGTGACCTCATTACTAATTTGGGTGAAGCTTGATTCATTTTGCAGTATTTAGAGATTATGTTACAAGCAGTAATGTGCTCTGAGACACCTGTTATTTAATGAAATAGACATGATAGTAATTAAAAAGTAGCAGCTGGTTGATAATTGCCGTTTCGCTGGCTAGCCTTGTCAGAGAGACACGGAATTACATAGAATTTACAGCACAAAAAACAGGCCGTTTGGCCTGACTGGTCTATGCCAGTGTTTATGCTCCACACGTGCCTCCTTCCTCCCTACTTCATCTATTCTTATCAGGATATCCTTCTATTCCTTTCTCCCTCATGTGTTTATCCAGCTTCCCCTTAAATGCATCTATGTTATTCGCCTCAACTACTCCTTGTGGGAGCGAGTTCCACATTCTCACCACTCTCTGGGTAAAGAAGTTTCTCCTGAATTCTTTATTGGATTTATTAGTGACTATTTTATCTTTATGATTCCTAGATTTGGTCTCCCCCACAGCTCCTCACTTCTACTAAGGTTGTCAAATCTTCCTGTTCAGCTTTTGGTTTCTCTCCTGCTACCACGCAGCGCAGTTTCTATATTCTGTTACAGAGCCTGAGTTTTGCCATTTACTTTTGATTTTTCAATGCCATGCCTCTTTATTTAAAACTGTGATCAAATTTTTCATGAAAAAGCATCTTGGCAATAATATGAGTGACACAAATTGAATATTTTGACAGTGCATTGTCAAGGACATGGAGTGTTATATCTCCATAACATGGGATCCAAACATAAGCAAATAACTAGCAATGCTGGAACTAACTTATTACCCAATTTACTGTATCATATAGACAATGCTATTCTGATGAGCTGTGATGTATGCAAGTCTGCTTGTACTCTTTGACCCGATATATTATACAAAATAGACTCTGCTGGATAACCAATTATTAAATTGTAATATATGTACAGTTATACTACGGTACAATACTATATTTGCTAGTAGCAACACTGCAAGGGTACAATGCCTCTCGGGAATTTATTAAAACCGTTATAGTTGAACAGCTCTGGTACATATGAGGGTCAATATAACCAACAATGAAGTACTGTTAGTTTGCTGAACTCTGTCCCTCTGTTACAGCCATAAGCTGATAGAAATTAGCAGAAATTTTTATTTTAAAATGTTAGGAATTTCACAACTACATTTTTAAAGTTACAAATACCCTCTCCTGCTTCTTTAAGGTGGATTCTGATTAGTTAAATACTGAGAGCAGCAGCAGGTGGAGCTCTTCCATCAGCAGTGAAGTGCATCAGCTAATGAAGCTGCTCCATCTGCTATGCTGTGAACCCTCTACCCACCGGGGAGGCAATCTTAACAAGGATAAAGTATTAGAATAGCACCTGCGCTTTAAAAAACCTGTGTTTTTACATTACTGAGTTTTTAAAAATCCACATACTTGGAGCTGCAGTGCCACTAAGAGCTACTTTTCAGAAGACAAACCAGTGAATTAAAAAAAAACAGTAGTTCCTAATTGGGCCACACTGTAGTAATTGATGCAGCATTTTCTCACAACCAATCTGTCCTCCACGAAACTGCTTCCAACACTAAAGTTGCAGCTACTTTCTCAATCCCCATGCTTTCGACAATACCCCTCCCCCTGTAGTTTCCCTCCCTAAAGCCACTGTTTCCCTCCCGCTAGGAAGAAGGAGCTGACATAGTAGTTGCAGCACAGAAACAGGCCATGCAGCCCAACAGGTCTATGCCGGTGTTTGTGTTCCACACGAGTCTCCTCCCACCCTACTTCATTTCACCCTATCAACATATCTCACCCCATCACCGCATTCATAAAACACCTTTCACAATCTCAGGATGTCCCAAAGCACTTCACAGCCAACAAAGTGCTTTCAATGTAATGTAGGCAAATGTGCCAACCAATTTGCACACAGCAAGGTCCCACAAAACAGCAATGAGATAAATGACCAGATAATCTGTTTTATTGGTGTATCCATCAGCTGATTTTTTTTAAATAGGATTTTTTTTCTAAAATGATGGTTTCAGACAATAATTTAGGAGTTAAATGATTGTCAGTTTGTTTATAAACATAAAATAGCAAGCACTCACTTTTTGTTTCTTGCCTTCTGTCATCACTTAAAGAGGAGCTTTTCATTCACACAGGTTAACTTTGTAGTGAATATCACACGCCACAATGTACACTACACACTTTGATTGTACATAGGTTTCCTTTCACGGTCATTTATACTGTTGATTATGCATTGATTTGAAATGGTTTTGGATGTGTGTTATTGTGAAGTTGGTAAAATAATTTGGGAGTCAGGTTGGCAATCTGACTGTGGGACACGTTAAGACAAGAACAAGGTGCGAGACCACCTCCAAGAGGTAACCCCATTGCTGAGTAAGTGGGCTTCACTGCAACAGTTGTCTGATGTAAAAACCAAGTTTAAGTAGTTCGCAGGCAGTCTAATGGACAGCTGAGGATATATTTAAATTGAAATGTTTTTTTTTAGATGTTAGTAGAGGGTCGATGGTCTCATTAGTTCTCTTCTAACAGCACAATTTAACCAGCATCCAGAAGTCAGTAAGTGGTGCGTTGTTGTTCTTTAAGCCGGCACTATGACTGGAGTCAGCTCTCCAGGTAGCACCCTGAAATGGGTACCTTTAATAAAACAGGTCTCTTAAGAAGTTAAAAGATGTTATAAAACTCTGGAATGTATTCTGTTAATTGGCAGCAATGAACAAAGAGGCACCCAACTGAGAGCAGAAAGGTCCCCTAATAGAGAGATAGTCAAAGGGGAATCGGATTAATAAATTTTCTATAATTGGAATTACAGGAACTACATATTGTTTATGCTTTTAACGCTTACTGTGGGTCTTGCTGCAGATTCACAGCTCTGGGACAGGCAGTTGTTAAATAACTAGTGTCCTACCTACTTCAACTTGTCATGTGAGAAAACAAAAAGTTACAGTGGACATTTTACACCAGGGAGTAACACCAGGTGAAGACCATAAGTATACTTCAATATAAAAGCTTACTTTCATCAGATGTAATGTAACAGGAAGAGAGAGTGCACAAGATGGCTACAGTTCTCCCTTTTATCCGGTTACTTAACTCCTGCAATGTGTCGGTGTGAAGAGAGATTAGAAACCTGTCATTTTTTTTCCATAGAATAATCTGAGCTATCCAATTAATCTCACTCCTCTGCTCTTTCCCCATAGCCCTGCAATTTTATCTCCTTCGAGTATTTATCCAATTCCCTTTTGAAAGTTCCGATTGAATCTGCTTCCATCACCCGTTCCAGATCAGAACAACTCGCTGCATAAAAAAAAAATTCTCATCTCACCTCTGGCTCTTTTGCCTAACTTCTGATCGTTTTGTCAACTATTGGGGGGAGCCCAAAACTAGAGGTCATAAATATAAAATAGCAATAAATCCAATTGGGAATTCAAGAGAAACTTCTTTACCCTAAGGGTAGTAAGAATGTGGAATGCGCAACCACAAGGCATAGTTGAAGCAAAGAACACAGATGCATTTAAGGAGAAGCTAGATAAACACATGAGGGAGAAAGGGATAGAACGTTATCCTGATAAGAATAGGGAGGGAGGGCCAAATGGCCTGTTTCTGTGCTGTGGTTTCGATGTAACTTGATATTTTTATATTACCTATTGCAAACATGCCTTTTCATGATCGTAGATCTGCAGATTTGACACCACATAGTACCATTATCTAGTAAAATGTAGGAGCCCCAAACTGAAACTCTGCATGGGGCCCCTGCAAGGCAAACACCACTCCAATTCCTCAGGCTGGCTGGTACGCGACAGAGTGGCGATGGAGAGCAAATGGCTGCAATGGGGTGCTGTGGTCACTAGTTAAGGATTCACTGGCTGGCAAGCAGATGTGGCGGCTGTAGGCAGGTAGGCTGGCTAGCTGCCTAGGCCTCTGTTTCCTGTCCTGCTGCTGGCCGTTGCAGTCTCTACCTCTGCTCAGCTGCTGCTCTCCGTTTCCCTTTCTCATCAGCTACTGTAAGTTCAATTGCTGTTCTCTTAAATTTACAGTGTTTATTTTAGTTTAGAAATTGCTGCCGTTACACTGCTCTTGAGACATAAATATGTGCGGGCCACTTGGTAATGTGCCCCAGAATCTACATTCTCCTGCCGCAGAATTTGGTTTGGTTTGCCACAGAAATTGGGCTGAGGTGCCACGGAATTCTAGGGACCTATCTCTGGAGTGCTTGATGCTGATGTTGACTTCCTGCAATAGAAAGTATTCCACATCCCTCACTCACCCAGTTGAGTGTAAAAATTCTCCAAAGCATCATTCAAATAATGTTTAATACATTCATCCCTGAAGGCCGAATTTACAGATTTAAAGTAAAAATTCCTTCTTACATTTTTGCCAGTAAACATTTCATTTTTTTTTGTATGCTCTCCTAATTATTTTTTGCAAAATAATTGGGGAAAAGGTGAGCATTTTCACCCACTTTGATTGTCCTGGGGCTTCATACAGAGTGACAGTGACACAGAGACAGTAATGAATCATACATGATTCATAACTTCTCTCCTTTTCATCGATTTCTCGTGTGTAGTGAATGAGGCAAAGAATCTTATTGTGTGCAATATTTATTAAACTTGTTTTTGCACAAACCATTAGACCTAGGTTTAATGAGGCATAATAAACACTGAAAAACGTCTAAACATTTTTAATGAAAAATAGCAACAACAATGCAATTGTTAAAGCTTGCTACACCTAATCTGTTCATCTTTTATAAACACCAGGCTTGTAAACTGCCGATGGTGTGGTATTGAGCCACTTCGAGTCGGAAGGTCCCTGCTTTGATCTCTGGATCTCACCCAGGGACAGCACTACCATTGGAATCGAAGATGTCCTTGCTGCATCTGGAGTCTTGATTTCAGCCCAGTGAGGGAACAGGGAGGAAGAACAGTATCTAGGATGGCATGTTTGGAGCTTGAAAGCAACTAGAGAGGAAAATTCAGAGGGGCTCTTGTGGTATCAATAAAATAAAGACATAAAAGCCTGTGTTGCAGCACGAGAGATTAGAGGTTAACACCTCATCGTGGTTGATTGGTTAAGTGAACTCCAAAACTTCAAGGTAGCTCTTTTCATTGGAACCAAAGGGGTTAATAACTTTAGTTGGAATAAGCGCAGAAGGAGGAGGATGATCTATTTGCCACTGGAAGTAGGCATGATTCCAAGCTAAATTGGAATATCAAAGATTTACAAAGGTAGTGTTTGATCCTTTCCTGGAATCTTTGTAATTTGGAACTTCCTCGTAGGGCACATACCAAAGTATGAAGCTCTTGTTGATGCCTCCCACATACCTCATCCTTGATGCAATCTAATGGAAGTCAATGAGCACCTTTTACTGTGTTTATTTGGTACAGGTCTGCCCTCATGCAGCATCAATCTTCTACTCAATATATTTCCAACTAACAGGTTTTATGATGTTGTCAAATTCAAAATCTTATTCAAGTTAAGAGAGAGGATATGCATTAATTAAACTGTATACAGTTTGGAGGCATTCAGTTTTTATCTGTTTTAGCTGCAAGAACAGTTACAAAGATACCTATTTAAAATATTTGTCTTATCTAGAGGATGTGAACAAGTTGAGATTTGAGAAAACAATAAAGGAGTTGCATTATCAGTTGATTAAAAGAGTTTAGTATTTCCCCTGTAAAACCTATCCATAGTGAACATATTATCCTGTTCTCTCTCCAGTTCACTCACTGGACTATTTCAGTTCCTATTTTAGTACATGCATTCTTCACAACATGGCCTCAGGGACTTATAAAAATTAAATACACAATTTATACTTTGCTTTATTCTTCAACTCCCTTAAATATAGAAGATTAAGGGGTGATATGATTGAGGTGTTTAAGATGATTAAAGGTTTTGATAGGGTAGATAAAGATAAACTATTTCCTTTGGTGGGGGGAATCCAGAACAAGGGGGCATAACCTTAAAATTAGAGTTAGGCGTTCAGAAGTGATGTCAGGAAGCATTTCTTCACACAAAGGGGAGTGGAAATCTGGAACTCTCTCCCCCAAAAAGCTGTTGAGGCTGGGGGTCAATTGAAAATTTCAAAACTGAGATTGATCGATTTTTGTTAGGCAAGAGTATTAAGGGTTATGGAACCAAGGCGGATAGATGGAGTTGAGATACATTTCAGCCATGATCTAATTGAATGGCGGAACAGGCTCAAGGAGCTGAATGGCCTACTCCTGTTCCTTTGTTCCTATAAATCCTAATTTCAAAATTCATCTTTTGAGCCCTCAGAGTAAGATTTCACAAATGGTGTCAAAAATAATTTTGGTTTGCGTAATCTTGTTCATTGGGAACTGGATAGAGAAAGTCCAAACTAACCTCATTTCGGGTCAACAACAGCCCTCAGGTTAGGGAAGAGATTTTGGGGTAATTGTGCCATCTACACTCCCAGCTGCAGCCAACCGCACATCTGTAATAGGTTTAGGTATCATTCTTCTCTAAATGAGTGTGAATTAGGATTGGTCTGCTGGGCTTATCATTTTGATATTTGGAGAATTAATATGCAGCTGCTGATGGGGTCATTAGAGAATTGTACCCACTGGCATTAGTGCTGAATTAAAGGAGCAATAGTTTGACTGTACAGTGGTGGATAAATTGCTGCACTCAACACAGAACATTCAGTACCTCTGGTGTTGGCCGTGGCTCAGTGGTAGCACTCTTGCCTCTGAGTCAGAAGGTTCTGGGTTCAAGCCCCACTTCAGGACAAGAACACGTAATCTAGACTGACACTTCAGTTAGAGGTGCTGTCTTTTGGGTGAGATGTTAAACCGAGGTCCCATCTGCCCTCTCAGGTGGATGTAAAAGATCCCAAGGTACTATTTGAGAAAAGCAGGGGAATTCTCCCTGATGTCCTGGCCAATATTTATCTCTCAACCAACATCACTAAAAACAGATAATCTGATCATTCATTTCATTGCTGTTTGTGGGATCTTGCTGTGTGCAAATTGGTTGCTTCATTTCCCTACATTACAACAGTGACTACACTTCAAAAGTACTTCATCGGCTGTGAAGTGCTTTTGGACTTCCTCAGGTCATGAAAAGTGCTTTATAAATGCAAGTTCGTTCTTTGCCATCATTCCAGAAATAAAACCTTCAATAAGCGGAACACTGGTTGCAGAGATAGAGTGTTCCGGGGCGAAAGCAGGACAGCGGCATTAGTTCTGGATTGCTCTAGCAAAGGACCAGCACAGACAGGATGGGCTGAATGACCTCATCTGTTTTCATTAATTCAGAATTCTTTCTGACCGGCTGCTCTTGTGCACCCCCCCTCCCCCCCACCCCGGAGGCTGGGTTAGGCACTGGTGGAAGTTTGAAAACAGCTCAGCTTGCCTCCCTACCCTGTCAATCAGGAAATGATGCATGTCTTGGAAAGGAGAGGGAGAAAATAACTGAAGATTGTAGTGAATTAATTAGCTCCCTATATAGTATAGCCTTCACCCTGCCTTGTTATCTTGACACACACTGGCACATTCTCGAACATCTCCCTTTTCAGCATGAATTACTATTAAATTTAGGGCAGTCTGAATCATAATACTGTCCAGGGGCTATTTACAGTCTCCTTCCCTTCACCTGAGGCCTTTGTCAGATTTTCTGTTGTATGTTCCTCTGGACCTCCATTCCTTGTGTACCTGACTGTGAAAATGTTGACTGAGCTAGGATTAAATACCATTCTCTCTCCTTTTACTTGCTTTCCAGGTAATGAAAGCCAAGGGTAAGCTGTTAGGAGTCAAGGTTATCTCAATTTCCATGCATGAAGAAATCCTATTAAAATTGAACTATTTAACACAGAACTATCAATTGTAGGATCATACAGCACAGGCGGAGGCCATTCGGCCCATCGTGCCTGTGCCGGCTCTTTGGAAGAGCTATCCAATTAGTCCCACTTCCCCCCCACTCTTTCCCCCTAGCCCTGCAAGATTTTTCCTTTAAGTATATATCCAATTCTCCTTTTTGAAAGTCACCATTGAATCCCTACCTACCTTCTTGTAGGCCCGAAAGCTGGTTGGGCAGCCCGATATTGCGGCTGCCCGAAGACAGCGGGTTCGCCGCGGCAGTTCCTGTCCCAATGCTAATGAGAGCCAGTCCTCAATATGGAGCAGGCCTCCAGGAAGGGTTCCACCAGCCAACTGTCCGTAGACTGCTTGGGGAGAATGCCCACCGTGTTTCCCACTGTACGTCTGAACTGTTTCATAGTATCATAGTAGGTACAGCACAGGAGGTGGCCATTCAGCCCATCCTACCTGTGCTGGCTCTTTGAAAGAGCTATCCAATTATGTTTTTTTTTAAAAAAAGCCCAGGAAATTTCCATGCTTCTTCCACCGATATACAAATTTAGACTCTACAGGAAAAGTCAACTATCAGAATCAGGTCACTGCAGCCACTGACTTGACTGTTTTATGGTCATCTTAATATCTTAATATTTTGTAAGGATATGGGTCTAAGCAACCAATAACTTTTGCCATCAGTTCTGCATTATGGGATGTACAGCCCCTACCGATAACTGCTTGTACTGCCAGAGCTCATGCTAGTCTAAGTAAATTTATGGAACTATTTTCCGTTAATTTGCCAGTTGTTGAGGTATATTTTTTAATTGAAGGCAAAATATGAAAGAACTCTAAAGAAAAAAAGCGGACTATTTTGATTGCAGTTTTGAAATCTCTGCCATTCGTTGCTCCTCTTTCAGGTGGCGAGAGGAGGGAGCAGTTCAAATATTGCACAAAAAAATGTCAGGTATTTGAGGTTTGCGTAGGCTTTGCTGTATATTTATTTTCTGCCACTTTATAGCTAAGAATGTACTTCAGGATGCCTAAAGTAAATGGGCTACTGTTTATAGATCAGAAATGGTGTTACAGTTATTTAATTTTTTTAAAGTAATTATTCTGTAATCACCTATTCCAATTTCCATGCCTGTCATACTTTACTGCATCTGGAAGCTATCATAAGTGATGGTGCTTTTGAACCTTGGCAGGTTTTATGAGATTAGACCCATCGTTTAAAAAAAGGAAACTGATTTTTTTTTAAACAGGAAACCGTCCAACCAAAATAGATGCCAGGAAATTGAAAGTAAAGAGAGGAAGAAAGAAAGAAAGAGAGAGAGAGAGAGAGAGTCCAAAACACGGCTGCAAAGAAGTAAATGTAAGGCCTGCTTGCAGAGGGCTGCACCTGCGGGCCAGATGGTGGTTATACCTCCTGGTGGTGTGAGATGGGGGGAATACTGAGTTCATTGTACCAAACAAATAACAGCATGAGCAAGCACATTAGCACTGAAATGTTCATGGCAGCAAAAACACATCACAGTTCCAGAAGCGACGAAAGATGGGGCCGGGTGTTTCGCAGCTGGTAACTGAAAGGCCAGAGGGCTGCTTTATTGTGTTGCATGCTGCCTGAAAAGTGAGCAAGGTTTATCAGTCAGCTGGCATGTGTTTTCAATTTGAAAGAGTGGTGTTACTATCAATAACTGGAACCTTTTAAAATAAATACGTTTCTTTTTCAACTTGTGGTTATTTTCAAACTTTAAAGATCTTTGGACCTTTTCTATTAGGTGCTGTTTAATTTTTTTTTAATTCATTTTTTAATCGCTACCTTGATTAAGCTGCAGGTTTTTTGGACTGGAACTGAGTCATTCAGACTGAATGGTCCCAGGTTAAATCTTTGGACTGTGCTGAGTTTGCAGATCACTTCTAGGACAGCGGATAGAACGTTACAACTGATCTTTCTGCTCTTGGACTTGTGAGGGAGAGAAATTAATCAGCCAGCGTTCCCACTCCAGTGATTCCCGCCGGAAAATGTACAGGCGTTAGGTGAGGACAGGATGTCCCGTCCTGAGCACTTTGTTCCTCCGACTCTGGATTCCTGTGTCTTCCCCCTCCCCCAATTTCAACATTGGTGGCAGAGCTCTCTTAGCCCTGGAACTCCCTCTGTAAACCCCTCCACTTCTTCCCCTATCCCCCTACATTTAAAAACCTATCTGTTTGATTATGTTTTTGGTTACGTCTCCTGACTCCTCCACTCATGTTCAATATTCTCCTCTTAAAGCAACTTTTGACAGTTCTCTTTGTTAAAAGTGCTATATAAGTGCAATCTTCTTCTTCTTGTTGTTGTTATATGGGGTAAAAGAGTGGTCACTCAAAACCCAGTGACAGCCAGAATAAGTGTGGAGACTGGAAATGTAATCTGTAGCCTACTGATCATCAAATCATAGAATGATTACAGCATGGAAGGAGGCCATTTGGCCCATCGAGTCCATGCGGGCTCTCTGCAAGAGCAATCCAGCTGGTCCCACGCCCCTGTCCTATCCCCATAGCCCTGCAAATTTTTTCCCTTCAAGTACTTATCCAATTCCCTTTTGAAAGCCACGCTTGAATCTGCCTCCAGCACCCTCTCTGGCAGCGCATTCCAGATCATAGCCACTCGCTGTGTAAAAAGGTTTTTCCTCATGTCACCTTTGGTTCTTTTGCCAATCGCCTTAAATCTACATCCTCTGGTTCTTGATCCTTCCGCCAATGGGAGCAGTTTCTCTTTATCTACTTTGTCTAGACCCTTCATAATTTTGAATGATGGGGTGGTAGAACACTAAATCCCCTATTAGATGGTTGGCTCACTAGCACTCCTGCATGCGGTGGGATCCAGGAGGTTGCCACTCCAGAGCACCATGCTCACAGGATGGCAGAGGTGTTAGTGCACACTATGTTGAGTTTGGCTATCTACAAGACATGGGAACAGATGCAGAACAGGATGCCACACCTGAAGGAAATTGCCAAGACTAGCTCATAGTATGATTTACCAGGTACATAGCATAAGTATGCATGCCACAAAGTGTCTGCCAACCTGTGACCTATGTCAAGGACCCGTAGAACCAAACAACTTTTTCATTGCTAACCAGGCATTCCCAAACTCCAGCAGGGCATATATTCAGGCTGTAATTTACTATTGAACACTTTGGTATATTCAAACCTTTAAAGAATTTTACATGTAAAAGCTTGAGATGATCCCTAACCTAACTGTTTGATGCGCAGTCACTTATTGACACACAAGATGGGCACATGTCTGTTAGTATTTGTGCTGCTTCATCTTACAATATTCAATATTAGCATAACAAGATGGCATTGGGTAGAAGGGAGAATTCTCAAACTGGAGGAGGGCTTAGAACTTATAAGCCTTGTATTCCCTTGGAGGAAACTACCCTGGACATCCTTGCACACAAGAGAATGGAAGAATTAGACGATGATAAAAGGCATTCTCCAAGCTTGGGGCTGGTACCATCCAGTTCTTATGTCTGGTTCCCTTTATCACTCACTCCTACACAGGCATACACATAACCACATAAATATCACACACAGTTAGAATCTTGCAATATATTGGAACCAGTATTCTAGCACTTGTTGCTTTTCTGTCATTGTAGTCCTGAAGCAGGAACCTGCCAACACTGCCAGTGGCCCAGGACAAGACAGCACTGTGTCCACTTCTCTAACATTCACAAGCACCAACGCAGCCACACACATCTCAGAAGATGGAGTTAGTGAACTTTAAGGAGTTGGCACAGGCCAACTTTAAGGAGGTGGCACATGTCACTCCGCTTTTTAAGAAAGGGGAGAGAGGGAAACCAGGGAATTATAGACCAGTTAGCCTAACATCTGTTGTGGGGAAAATGCTGGAGTCTATAATTAAGGATAGGGTGACTGAACACCTTGAGAATTTTCAATTAATCAGAGAGAGCCAGCATGGATTTGCGAAAGGTAGGTCGTGCCTGACAAACCTGATTGAATTTTTTGAAGAGGTGACTAAAGTAGTGGACAGGGGAATGTCAATGGATGTTATTTATATGGACTTCCAGAAGGCATTTGACAAGGTCCCACATAAGAGACTGTTAGCTAAGATAGAAGCCCATGGAATCGAGGGAAAAGTACGGACTTGGTTAGGAAGTTGGCTGAGCGAAAGTCGACAGAGAGTAGGGATAATGGGTAGGTACTCACATTGGCAGGATGTGACTAGTGGAGTCCCGCAGGGATCTGTCTTGGGGCTTCAGTTATTCACAATATTTATCAAAAACTTAGATGAAGGCATAGAAAGTCTCATTTCTAAGTTTGCCGATGACACAAAGATTGGTGGCATTGTAAGCAGTGTAGATGAAAACATAAAATTACAAAGCGATATTGATAGATTAGGTGAATGGGCAAAACTGTAGCAAATGGAATTCAATGTAGACAAATATGAGATCATCCACTTTGGATCAAAAGAGGATAGAACAGGGTACTTTCTAAATGGTAAAATGTTGAAAACAATGGATGTCCAAAGGGACCTAGGGGTTCAGGTACATCGATCATTGAAGTGTCATGAACAGGTGCAGAAAATAATCATTAAGGCTAATGGAATGCTGGTCTTTATATCTGGAGGACTAGAGTACGAGGGGGCAGAAGTTATGCTGCAGCTATACAAAACCCTGGTTAGACCGCACCTGGAGTAGTGTGAGCAGTTCTGGGCACCGCACCTTCAGAAGGACATATTGGCCTTGGAGGGAATGCAGCGTAGGTTTACTAGAATGATACCTGGACTTCAAGGGTTAAGTTACGAGAAGAGATTACACAAATTGGGGTTGTATTCTCTGGAGTTTTGAAGGTTAAGGGGTGATCTGATCGAAGTTTATAAGATATTAAGGGGAACGGATAGGGTGGATAGAGAGAAACTATTTCCGCTGGTTGGGGATTCTAGGGGGCACAGTCTAAAAATTAGAGCCAGACCTTTCAGGAGTGAGATTAGAAAACATTTCTACACACAAAGGGTGGTAGAAGTTTGGAACTCTCTTCCACAAACGGCAATTGATACTAGCTCAATTGCTAAATTTAAATTTGAGATAGATAGCTTTTTGGCAACCAAAGGTATTAAGGGATATGGGCCAAAGCCAGGTATATGGAGTTAGGTCACAGATCAGCCATGATCTTACCAAATGGCGAAGCAGGCACGAGGGGCTGAATGGCCTGCTCCTGTTCCTATGTTCCTAAGAAGGAGTGAGTACTGGTGGTACAGGAGGTGCAGGAACCTGTTGCCCAGGTGGCCATGTACTTGTCATCAATGACCCCTCTACTTTGGGGGATACAGCACTGTGGTGTTATTGTCATACCCCTGTTAGAGTGGGCAATGAGATGAAAGTGCTGGCCATGTTGACCAATGCATCAGTCACCTGTTTGATATAGGTGTGGACTGCGCATTGGCTGATACTTCAGATGATCTCTATGCTAGCCTGGAAGGGGACAAAGTCAACAAAAAGTTGTAGGTGGCATTGAACTTGCCTGCTGTGGGTAGTGCAGTCCCCGTGTTGGAGGTTGGCTCGAGATCTCCTTGTGGCTGACTTGGTGCTGACCCAGAGTCTACAGAGCCTGTTGTCCTTAGTCATTGCAAGGTATGTGTGCTGTGGCCTGCAGATACAGTTGGTGGCATAATGGGATATGCAGGCATTGGGGCTCTGGTGGCTGCTGTATGCCTTGTGTCATTTCAGTGTAATTCAGACAAACCAAAGCAACTCCTATTATTAATTTTAAATTGTCCTGCCAACTGGAACAGGACTCTGTAGCATGCATTAGATGGCTAGTTGCTCTGAATTGGAGTCAGTTCCCTCCCCGACTGGGAGGGAACCCTCCTGTTTGGAGGGTTCCCAAACAGGAGGGTTCCCTCCCAGTCGGGGAACACTTCAGCAGTCAAGGACATTCAGCCACCGACCTTCGGGTAAGCGTACTCCAAGGCGGCCTTCGAGACACACGACAACGCAAAATCGTCGAGCAGAAATTGATAGCCAAGTTCCGCACCCATGAGGACGGCCTCAACCGGGATCTTGGGTTCATGTCACGCTACACGTTACTCCACCAGCGAACAAATGTTATCTGTTTTTAATATAACGGGTCAGTTGCTGTCTTTTCTATGTTTCTACCTCTCTATCTCTGTTTTTTTTTGTTTGTTGTTTTTTTTGGTGATTTGTATATTCTGAGACCTGGCAGGTAACACCTGTCTGTCTGCACACTGATTGCCTTGGCAACAGGCAGTTGAAAAAACTGTCTGTTATCACCAAGCATTGTTCTGTGAATTATAAATGCGACTTCATTTCGAGGATTTCATTTCCACATCGTTCACCTGAGGAAGGAGGTAGACTCCGAAAGCTTGTGAATTTAAAATAAAATTGCTGGACTATAACTTGGTGTTGTAAAATTGTTTACAATTGTCAACCCCAGTCCATCACCGGCATCTCCACATCATTAGCACCACTGAGATAGTATCAGTGTTCTGTAGGGAAAGCGCAGAGTTGCAATTGAACTTTACTTTACGCGTTACCTAACATGCTTGATTCTGCCACTGTGACTCATAAATAAAATCCCTTATCCAGTATCCATCTCTCACTTTAATAAGAATGCAGGAGTGAATGATTACTTTACCATGGGCTCACTTGTTCATCATTTGCACGTTCGAAGCAGAGTTATCGTTCTCCAAATGAAATAAGTGCTGTGGGAAGGATTTTCCCACTGATGCTATTTTACTGTTGTGCTTTAAAGGAAAAGGTTAGCAAGGAGTTAATATTTATCAAAGCTTTCTGCACATACAAAATAAAACTGTTATTAAATCAGATATATGAAAGTGCTGAATATATGCAAATTGTTTATTACGTTGGACTACATTCAAAAGCAGTAAACCCACTACATTTAAATTGCTATCAATCTGAGTGTTTTGTGTTTTTCCAGTGTAGGCAGATATGTCAAGCTGCTGTGGACTACACTCTGTGGGAGTGCAGTTGGCTTCCTTAATTAAGAGAGCCTGATGTTGGACTGTCTCCTAGATTTGCCAGTTGGATTGGTTTAAGATGCATAATTCCCAATCCCAACAATATGGTTAACCCTCAACCTCAGAAGATCACCTCCAACTGCACAAGTATGGCATTGCTATTTCCCCGAGCGCTACTGACTAACCTTATGGACTATAGCAGTGGCATTGATAGGCAAATTAGTATGCTAACTGTGATAAATTTGAGAGCACCAGAGCTTATGTTGGGGATACCTGCCAATATTGTTTCCATTTAGGATTCATGATAACTGCAGCCTCTTTCATAGCAACATAGACACAGGAGTAGGCCATTCAGCCCCTCGAGCCAGTTCAGCCATTCAATGAGATCATGACTGATCTGTATCCTAACTCCATCCACCTGTCTTGGCTCCATATTCCTTAATACCCTTGACTAGCAAAAATCAATCAATCTCAGATTTAAAATTATTAATTGATCTAGCATCCACTACACTTCTATCACCCTTTGCGTGAAGAAGTATTTCCTAATTTCTCTCCTGAAAGGCCTGGCTCTGATTTTAAGGTTATGTCCCCTTGTCCTAGACTCTCCCACCAGCAAAAAAAGTTTCTTTCTATCTACCTTATCAATTCCTTTCAAATTCTTAAAAACCTCAATCAAATCACCCCTTAGCCTTCCATATTTCAGGGACTACAAGCCTAGTTTGAGTAATCTCTCCTCATAATCTAACCCTTGGAGCCCTGGTAACATTTTGGTGAATTTTTTTTTATTCGTTCATGGGATGTGGGCGTCGCTGGCGAGGCTGGCATTTATTGCCCATCCCTAATTGCCCTTGAGAAGGTGGTGGTGAGCCGC
Source organism: Heptranchias perlo (assembly GCF_035084215.1). Taxonomy (NCBI): domain Eukaryota; kingdom Metazoa; phylum Chordata; class Chondrichthyes; order Hexanchiformes; family Hexanchidae; genus Heptranchias; species Heptranchias perlo. The sequence goes on along the minus strand of NC_090350.1, from coordinate 37,366,327 downwards.
CTTCTTGAACCGCTGCAGTCCGTGTGGTGAAGGTTCTCCCACAGTGCTGTTAGGAAGGGAGTTCCAGGATTTTGACCCAGCGACGATGAAGGAACGGCGATATATTTCCAAGTCGGGATGGTGTGTGACTTGGAGGGGAACGTGCAGGTGGTGTTGTTCCCATGTACCTGCTGCTCTTATCCTTCTAGGTGGTAGAGGTCGTGGGTTTGGGAGGTGCTGTCGAAGAAGCCTTGGCGAGTTGCTGCAGTACATCCTGTGGATGGTACACACTGCAGCCACTGTGCGTTGGTGGTGAAGGAAGTGAATGTTTCGGGTGGTGGATGGGGTGCCAATCAAGCGAGCTGCTTTGTCCTGGATGGTGTCGAGCTTCTTTAGTTTCTGTTGGAGCTGCACTCATCCAGGTGAGTGCACTGTACTCTTTCCAAGGCCAATATATCTTTTCTAAGGTGCGGTGCCCAGAACTGTACATAGAACTCCAGATGTGGTCTAATCAGGGCTTTTATAGATGAAACAAAACTTCCTCCCATTTACATTCTATCCCTCTAGATATAAAGGCTAACATTCCATTAGCCTTTTTGATTATTTTTTGTACCTGACCACTACATTTTAGTGATCTGTGTACATGGACCCCTTTCACCCCAATTGCCTCAGGCAGATTTGAACCCAGGTACAAGATGTGACTAATCAGTCTCCAGTTGCTTTTAAATGTAACAAACTTGACAAGTGAGTTCATTTAAAAAAAAATACAGAGCCTTTGCTTTTGTTCCTTTCTACACTGTGCTATTTACGACACAACTGCAGCCTTTAGTTCCAACTGATGGGATTTATCGAGATTTGGGAGAGACAGACCGACAGTCAATCTGGAAAATTAGCAGAGCCCTGGGAAAACTATTCATAAATTCCATGCCTTTGATTGGATCGTAGCTGAAGACTGCATCAGCTGCAGATAGGCTGCGTTTGTACAGTCAATAGACTGAACAGACAGCCGGCACGGAAAAGGTGGGCCAAATGGTCTCCCTCAGTGCCGTAACTTTCTATGATTCTATGATGAATTTTCATGTGGAATTTGGTTTCTTTTGGACCTCATCCCCATGTAAAGCATGCAGGAAACCATCAAGACATCGACAGGAAGTTCTTGCAAGCCCACAAGAATCTAAGACTTCGTAGTTGATTAGTTTGTAAAGCTTCACTTCATTCCAATATTCTAAACTGTAGTTGACCAAAAACTATTTAAGTTACTTGCCTGTAACTGGAAAATAGAAAGAAAGACTTGTATTTATATAACACTTTTCAGGACGTCCCAAAGCGCTTTACAGCCAATGAAGTACTTTTGAATTGTAGTCACTGTTGTAATGTAGGAAACACAACAGCCAATTTGCGCACAGCAAGATCCCACAAACAGTAATGAGATTATAACCAGATAATATGTTTTTAGTGATACTGATTGAGGAATAAATATTGGCCAGGACACACCGTGGAGAAATCCCCCGCTCTTCTTCGAAATAGTGCCATGGGATCTTTTACGTCCGCCTGAGAAGGCAGATGGGGCCTCGGTTTGACATCGCATCCGAAAGACGGCACCTCCGACAGTGCAGCATTCCTTCAGTACTGCACTGGAGTGTCAGCCAAGTCTCTGGTGTGGGGCTTGAACCACAACTTTCCGACTCAGAGGCAAGAGAGCTACCGACTGGGTGACAGTCACTAGGACACTGACAGCATGGACACGTGAGCCTTGAAATTAAGCTGTGCAATATTATCCTATAGGGAAACATCAGAGCTATGGGAAATGATTCGCTAGGTGTAGCAAAGTCTGTTAAATTTTCCCTTTCCACCCCAATGGGATCACTCACACGTTTCTAAACTTTCAAATGTACCGAGATAGTATGGCAAGGATAGAGATGAAGTTCTCCCCTGATTTCAAATGGAGCTCCCACATCCCCCCCTCTACTAAAGCTACCTCCAATAAGTTTGCTTGCCCCTTTTGTTCAAACATTTTTCCCCTGAACTCAGCATCAACAACAACTTGCATTTATATAGCGCCTTCAACGTAGTAAAACGTCCCAAGGCGCTTCACAGGAGTGTCTTCAAACAAAATTTGAAACCGAGCCTCATAAGGAGATATTAAGTCAGGTGCCCAAAAGTTTGGCCAAAGAGGTAGGTTTAACATCAGTTCTGGGGAAGTTACTGGAATCTATCATAGAATCATAGAATCATAGAAGTTTACAACATGGAAACAGGCCCTTCGGCCCAACATGTCCATGTCACCCAGTTTATACCACTAAGCTAGTCCCAATTGCCTGCACTTGGCCCATATCCCTCTATACCCATCTTACCCATGTAACTGTCCAAATGCTTTTTAAAAGACAAAATTGTACCCGCCTCTACTACTGCCTCTGGCAGCTCGTTCCAGACACTCACCACCCTTTGAGTGAAAAAATTGCCCCTCTGGACCCTTTTGTATCTCTCCCCTCTCACCTTAAATCTATGCCCCCTCGTTATAGACTCCCCTACCTTTGGGGAAAGATTTTGACTATCTACCTTATCTATGCCCCTCATTATTTTATAGACTTCTATAAGATCACCCCTAAACCTCCTACTCTCCAGGGAAAAAAGTCTCAGTCTATCCAACCTCTCCCTATAAGTCAAACCATCAAGTCCCGGTAGCATCCTAGTAAATCTTTTCTGCACTCTTTCTAGTTTAATAATATCCTTTCTATAATAGGGTGACCAGAACTGTACACAGTATTCCAAGTGTGGCCTAACTAATGTCTTATACAACTTCAATAAGACATCCCAACTCCTGTATTCAATGTTCTGACCAATGAAACCAAGCATGCTGAATGCCTTCTTCACCACCCTATCCACCTGTGACTCCACTTTCAAGGAGCTATGAACCTGTACTCCTAGATCTCCTTGTTCTATAACTCTCCTCAACGCCCTACCATTAACGGAGTAGGTCCTGGCCCGATTCGATCTCCCAAAATGCATCACCTCACATTTATCTAAATTAAACTCCATCTGCCATTCATCGGCCCACTGGCCCAATTTATCAAGATCCCGTTGCAGAGACAATGACTGAGCACTTGGACTTAAAGGAGAAGAGAGAGGTAGAAATGCAGAGAGGTTTAGGGAGGGAATTCCAGAGCTTAGGGCCTAGACAGCCAAGGCACGGCCACCAATGGTGGAGTGATTAAAATCGGGGATGAGCAAAAGGCAGGAATTGGAGGAGCGCAGAGATCTCGGAGGGTTGTAGGGCTGGAGGAGGTCACAGAATAACTCTGTCCAAGACTCGAACGCTACACTGTATCCTGCCAACCAGAGAACGAAGTCTTTATCCCTACTCTCTGTCTCCTATCTCCCAACCAATTACCGATGCATGTCACAAGGTTACTTCCAATTCCATGCGCTCTCATTTTTGCTAATATTCTCATGTGCGAAACCGTATCAAATATCTTCTGGAAGTCCATGTAGACAACATCCTCTATATAGACATTCCACTATCTACCACCATAGTAACCTTCTCAAAATATTCAACTAGATTAATCAGTTGTGATCTACCCTTCACAAGGCTGATACTTGTCCAAGTGCTCAGTCACTGTCTCTGATGATAGATTCCAGTAACTTCCCCAGAACTGATGTGTCTGTCGTTACCTTGTTTCTCTCCCTCCCTCCCTTCTTAAATAACGTAGTGACATTTGCAATTTTCCAATCCAAAAGCACAATTCCTGAATCTAGAGAGCTTTGGAAAATTATGACTAATGCACCTGCAATTTCCTCACCTATTTCTTTTAATACCCTGGGGTGGAAACCATTAGGCCCTGGGGATTTGTTTATCTTAAGTCCCATTATTTTTTCTATTACCATTTATTTTACTTACATTAAATCCACTAAATTCCTCCCCATGACTTATTTTTAGGTTCCCTTGTACCACTGGTATTCTGTCCTCTTCCTCCACTGTGAAAACGGATACAAAGTATTAACTTAACAAGTCTGCCAATTTCTTATTATCCATTATAGTCTGGTCTGCATCTGTCTTTAATAGGCCCACATTCCCCTTTACCACTCTCTTTCTCTTAATATATTTATAAAAACTTTTGCTGTTAGCTGTGAAATCTCTTACAAGTATTAACCATGATGTGGAGATGCCGGTGATGGACTGGGGTTGACAATTGTAAACAATTTTACAACACCAAGTTATAGTCCAGCAATTTTATTTTAAATTCACAAGCTTTCGGAGATTTCCTCCTTCCTCAGGTAAATGTTTCAGGATCTCCTTGAAGCCTACGCATGTATAAATGCGTAGGCTTCAAGGAGATCCTGAAACATTGACCTGAGGAAGGAGGAAATCTCCGAAAGCTTGTGAATTTAAAATAAAATTGCTGGACTATAACTTGGTGTTGTAAAATTGTTTACAAGTATTAACCAAGCATGGGTAAAAACTGGCACTATTTTTAGCTGCATTTTTGGAATGAAAGGACATGCTATTACCCTAAGGCTACCTATTACTGTTCCTATTATGTTGATAGGGGATGGATAGAAGCATGAGGTTCATCCCCCCAACAAACACAAACAAACAAATGCACACACATACTTCCCACTCCCGACTAGAGTTGAGCATTAAGGGTGCAAGTTTGCGTATCTATCTGTATTCAGATCACAGAAATTTGTGTAGTACACAGTTCAGTTTGAAACTGAATGGTTGCACCGTGGCTATTCGAGTGCAGGAGGGATAACAACCAAGCCTGATATTTTTTTTATTCGTTCATGGAATGTGGGCATCGCTGGCGAGGCCAGCATTTATTGCCCATCCCTAATTGCCCTTTAGAAGGTGGTGGTGAGCCGCCTTCTTGAACTGCTGCACTCCGTGAGATGAAGGTTCTCCCACAGTGCTGTTAGGAAGGGAGTTCCAGGATTTTGACCCAGCGACGATGAAGGAAATGCAATATATTTCCAAGTCAGGATGGTGTGTGACTTGGAGGGGAACGTGCAGGTGGTGTTGTTCCCATATGCCTGCAGCCCTTGTCCTTCTAGGTGATACAGGTCGCGGGTTTGGGAGATGCTGTTGAAGAAGCCTTGGCGAGTTGCTGCAGTGCATCGTGTGGATGGTACACACTGCAGCCACGGTGCGCCGGTGGTGAAGGGAATGAATGTTTAGGGTGGTGGATAGGGTGCCAATCAAGCGGGCTGCTTTGTCCTGGATGGTGTCGAGCTTCTTGAATGTTTTTGGAGCTGCACTCATCCAGGCAAGTGGAGAGTATTCCATCACAATCCTGACTTGTGCCTTGTAGATGGTGGAAAGGCTCTGGGGAGTCAGGAAGTGAGTCACTCACCGCAGAATACCCAGCCTCTGACCTGCTTTTGTAGCCACAGTATTTATGTGGCTGGTCCAGTTAAGTTTCTGGTCAATGGTGACCCCCAGGATGTTGATGGTGGGGGATTCGGCGTTGGTAATGCTGTTGAATGTCAAGGGGAGGTGGTTAGACTCTCTCTTGTTGGAGATGGTCATTGCCTGGCACTTGTCTGGCGCGAATGTTACTTGCCACTTATCAGCCCAAGCCTGGATGTTGTCCAGGTCATGCTGCATGCGGGCACGGACTGCTTCATTATCTGAGGGGTTGCGAATGCAACTGAACACTGTGCAATCATCAGCGAACATCCCCATTTCTGACCTTAATGTGGAGGGAAGGTCATTGATGAAGCAGCTGAAGATGGTGGGGCCGAGGACACTGCCCTGAGGAACTCCTGCAGCAATGTCCTGGGGCTGAGATGATTGGCCTCCAACAACCACTACCATCTTCCTTTGTGCTAGGTATGACTCCAGCAACTGGAGAGTTTTCCCCCTGATTCCCATTGACTTTAATTTTACTAGGGCTCCTTGGTGCCACACTCGGTCAAATGCTGCCTTGATATCAAGGGCAGTCACTCTCACCTCACCTCTGGAATTCAGCTCTTTTGTCCATGTTTGGACCAAGGCTGTAATGAGGTCTGGAGCCCAATTCCTGGCGAAACCCAAACTGAGCATTGGTGAGCAGGTTATTGGTGAGTAAGTGCCGCTTGATAGCACTGTCGACGACACCTTCCATCACTTTGCTGATGATTGAGAGTAGACTGATGGGGCGGTAATTGGCCGGATTAGATTTATCCTGCTTTTTGTGGACAGGCCATACCTGGGCAATTTTCCACATTGTCGGTTAGATGCCTGTGTTGTAGCTGTACTGGAACAGTTTGGCTAGAGGCGCGGCTAGTTCTGGAGCACAAGTCTTCAGCACTACAGCCGGGATGTTGTTGGGGCCCATAGTCTTTGTGGTATCCAGTGCACTCAGCTGTTTCTTGATATCATGTGGAGTGAACCAAATTGGCTGAAGACTTGCTTCTGTGATGGTGGGGATATCGGGAGGATAACGTACAATGTAGTTTCAGAAGAGGTTGCAGGATAGGGAATGGGCAGTGGTAACCTGGTCTGATTTTCCATTCCCTAACCCACAGTAGGCACTGAGGTGAATTTTTGTAGCCCTATCCTCACCCTGCCTGAGGTCAGCTAACTCAGAACAGACCAAGAATTTCATCTGGGACCTTTCTGTTCTGTATGGCTCAGCTATTCACTGAATAAACATACTGCACTGTCAGGGACATCAGTGGAGGAAACCTTATATAAGCATTAGTTTCACAGTCTAGAAAAGAGATAGTTAAGAGGGGACCTCACTGGAGTATATAAAATCTTAAACATTATAGTTAAGGTAAACTCAGATATTTACTTAATAACCACAAAGGTAGAATCAGAGGACACCAATTTAGTTAAAAGTAATTTTAAATCAGATATCAGGGAGTATTCAGTTAATCAAGGTGTGATTAATGTTCGGACGATGTGTCAAGCAGGGTTGTAGAGGTAAAACCATTGGGAATGTTCAAAATATAGATGGAAGTTATGATGAAAGAGTTACATAGAGACCTTAGCACAGAGGAGATCATTTGACCCTTGTTCGCATTGAATTTAGACTCTTCTAGGTAGCTGATTTTACACAGTCCCATTTTCCTACATTCCTGTCGTACTTTTTTTGATATTCTTCATTAAGTAATCATCCAGTACCTTTTTGAATGCTGTAATCAACTTAGAATCAATCCCCATGTGCGGCAAAGGATTCCACATTTTGCTAACTCTTTGCATGAAAAAGTTAAGATGGATTAGGGATAAGTGGAATGACTCATTTATTCTACAAGCAGGCAACACCTTGTAGATCATGAAAAGCAAAATTCTGATGCCCTGGATCAATCAGCCTTGCCAGTATCGAGTGGGAATGATGTTATGGAAACAGAAACAAAAACAGATAGGGTGGAATTAAAATCCATTAGAGGAACCCATGGGTTAGCACTGAGAGACTCGGTGGTGAGTAAACTTTTTGGCGAGAGTTTTATTTATTTTTAAGTCAAAAACCCAATTTTAATGTTTCAGACCTTAAATAAAGAATACCAACAGTGTGGAAAAAACATGGGCAACAGAAACTGAGTCATGGTTGGGAAAAGAAGAGTAATGAGATGGCAGTGATATTTTTATCATAACATAAAGGAAATATATATAATTATTCCACCAATTTTTCACCACAACTTGTGATCTAAAAGGGTTTCTTCATTTTTGAACCCTTGAAGCCAGTAATCATCACTTTTTAAGAAAGTACTTACATTTATGTTGCAATTTTTATGCCCTAAAGCACCTTACAGACAATTAATTACTTCTGAGGTGTAGGGGTCGATTTTAGGATGGCCGAGCAGGTGTGTTCGTGGCGGAGGGGGGCTCCGAAAATTCAGGATTCCTGGGATGGGTCCGGAGCCCGGCTCCAACCCGCCCACTTCCGGGTTCCCCAATGACGTGCTTAGATGCACGCTCAGCCCCCGCATGCGGGACTCCCACCGGCAATTAAAGCCTGCGGGATCCCACTTAAATCAATTAATGTGATAGCTCAGGTCGTTTGCAGATCTGATTGGGAGGATATTTTAGGAGGGGTGGGGTTTTCATCTAAACTGAGCGTGTTTCCCGTACTGGGGGAAACACTCCCAGTTGAAACAGACGTGTTGCAGCCACCAGCCTGTGGGAGCTGCAAAGGACCATTTGACAGGTGTGGGGGGAGGGGAGACCCTCACTCATTGCAGGAGGCCACTCTGTCACTTTGGACAAAGTTTGGCCTCCACCACCCTCCTCCTAACACTAAAATTCACCAACTTGGAACCTCAACCCCAGTGTGCAGACACATGTACCTACCTTGCGGACCCCCTTAAACATAAATTTTCCAGATGGGTGCCACCATGGCTGCAGTCATGACCTCCTCGGAGGACGAACAGCATCACCAGCCTCGCCATCCATCTCTGACACGTGGAGCTCCACAACACAGTGCTGTGACACATCAACCTGCACAGCAGGAGGGAGGGCAACTGCAGAGAGTGATGTGTCGCAGAAGGCACTACCCTCGCCACAGTGTCTATAGACTGAGGCTCAGCTTCCTGGACCTCTCTGAGGAGCAGTGCACATAGAGGCTCAGAGTCACTCGACATGTAGTCATGGACATCTGCAGCCTCCTTCATGCCGAGCTGCTCCCGGCTGGCCTGAGCACCATCTTCTTACCTGTCGCCGTCAAAATCACCACTGCCCTCAACAACTTCTCCTCCGGATCCTTCCAGGGTGCCACCGAGGACATCGCCGGTGTCTCTCAGTCGTCTGCACAAAAGAGTCCTGCAAATACACCTACACCCACTTTGCAGTGACACAATGGGTGGCATCGGGTGTGGTTCTTCATGGTGATCCTTAGGAAAGGGAATTATTGCACAAACCAGACAAGATTTGCAAAGACGTGGCAGTAGTGGTGATAACAAATGTTAATGTGCTTGGCAAAACAAACAAAACTAAATGAAAAACATGACATTCTGTCATACACCCTTGTGCATCCCCTTTGTGCTCACAAAACCTTAGCCTTACGTTTACGGGAACTCCTATGTGGTGCTACCCTTGTGGCTTCAGCCGAGGTAGTGGCAGGTTGCTCTTGTCCATGCCCTGACCGATGAGATGCTTTTTGCGGATGCCCTCTGGGTTTCGGTACCCATGAGGGCCCCTCCAAAGACTGCTCCACCTGCACCTGTGCAGTGGCAGACTCGGCCACCTGGAGAGGAGGCAGCATTGCGGGTACTGGTTGAGAGGGGGGGCAACGGGTGAGACGTGGGAGCGCTTTGAGTGGCGTCCCCACTTCCATGTCCCCTTTCGCCATCATCCCTCTCCCGGGCCTTCTGGCATCTCTTCTCCTATCAAGGCAAAACACAGAGAGGTGTGATTGAGTGATGGTTGCATAGTGACCCGCTGCATGCATTGGTGTGGGTGGGGGTGACTGTGATGGAGATGCATGGGAGGGTGCGTGTGAGACATAGCCATGAGATTGTATGAGGATTGGGTTGCGTGGTAGTGTTCGAATGGGAACTGGGGCGGTGAGTAAGTGCAGGCAAGGTGAGGATGATGGTTGAGTGGATGTGAGGAGTGATGCGAGAGTGTTGTGATGGCAGTGGAGAAGGAGTTGTGTGGTGGTGGAGGTGATGTGGAAGACGGAGTGTGGGAGAATGCGTAAGTATACTCATCTTGGCTGACCTGGTTAGGTTATTAAAGCGCTTCCTGCACTGGACCCAGGTTCGGGAGATGTTACTGCTGCTGGTGACCTCCTTTGCCACCTCGAGCCAGACCTTCTTGGTGGCAGAGGCAGGCCACTTCCTCCCGCCTGCTGGGAAAAACATTTCCCTCCTCCTCCTGACCCCATTGAGCAGCACCTGGAGTGAGGAGTCTGAGAACCTTGGAGCAGCCTTGCCTCTGGGCTGCTCCATGCTGCAAATTTGGTTCTTTGCTGCAGGAGGAGCATTGGAGGACTGCCCCTTTAAATAGGGCTCCTCCTGCTGACAGCCTGTGATGCGGGCGTGCAGTGCGCCCACTGCGCAGGTCTGGAATGGGAAACCCGGAAGCTCGCGTAAGTGCCTTCAATTAGGCTGCAATCACGTGAGGAGCACCCCAATTTCACTGGGCACGTTACCCACGCGCCCAGTCGACCCCCTGCTGCCAACCCGCCTCCCTCCTAATATCGAGCCCGTACTCACTGTTCTTTAGAGGCAAATGCAGCAGCTAATTTTTGCATTGCAAAGTCCCACAAACAATAATGAGATAACTGAGCAATTAAGTTGTTTTGATGGTGTTGGTTGAGGGAAATATGTTGGCCAGGACACTGGAAGAACTCTCCTCCTCTTCTTCAAAAAGTGCTGTGGAATCTTTTGATGTCTATCTGAAAAGCAAGTTTAACCTCTAATCAGCAAGGTGGCACCTCTAACAATGCCGCACTCCGTCAGTGCTGCACTCATGTGTCAGACTAGATCATGTGCTCAAGCCCTTAGAGTGGAGTTTGAACCCATAACCCACTTACTCTGTGGTAAGCGTGCTACCACTGAGCTAAGGCTGACACCTTTTAAGCTTGTATTCATGATAATTTGTCACATGGCTTTACCTGGACAATATTTTGGCGCCAGTGTTTTTTTTCATGGAACCGTACAGCACAGAAGGAGGCCATTCAGCCCATCCTGCCTGTGCTGGCTCTTTGAAAAAGCTATTAAATTAGTCCCACTCCACTGCACTTTCTCCATAGCCTTGCAATTTTTTTTTCCTTTTCAAATGTATATCCAATTCCCTGATGAAAATTACTATTGAACCTGCTTCTGCCACCCTTTCAGGCAGCGCATTCCAGATCAGCATAACTCGTTGCGGAAAATAATTTCTCCTAATCTCCCCCTTGGCTCTTTTGCCAATTATCTTAAATCTGTGTCGTCTGGTTATTGGCCCTTCTGCCAGTGGGAGCAATTTCTCCATCGAAACCCTTCACAATTTTGAACACCTCTATTAAATCTCCCTTTACCCTTCTTTGTTCAAAGGAGAACAATCCTAGCTTCTTTTGTCTCTCCAAATAACTGAAATCACTCATCCCTGGTGCCATTCTGGTAAATCCCCTCTGCACCCTCTCCAAGGCCTTGACAGCCTTCCTAAAGTGTGGTGCCCAGAAATGAACACAATACATTAGGCTGAGGCCTAACCAGTGATTTCTAAAGGTTTAGCATAACTTCCTTGCTTTTGTACTCTATGCCTCTATTTATAAAGCCAAGGATCCTGTATTTTTTTTAAAGCCTTATCAACTTGTCCTGCCTCCAACTAGTTGCTAATGATAGTACTTTGATAAGGAGGGAATCAATGTATCAGAATGTTCTGACACTCATAGTGTTGATTTGCCAAAAGCTACAGTCACTTTACACAAACACCGACTGTTTTGGCAAAAAGTGCTCCTAAACAAGCTGAAGGGAACATTCCCATTGCAGCACTGTAACCCAAAAATAACAGTGGAAAAATGTTTATAAACATTCCGTAGAACTGGTGATGTTTTGGGAATAGATTTTTTTCATTTGTCCCCTGTTTGACTTTTGTGCCACTTTGCAGCATTTTTGGGTGTTTAATGTTTTTTGTCAATTCTCTCCTTTATGAAAACTTGTGAGATTATAAAATTCATTCGTGTAAATCAAACGTATCATCTTGGAAAATTCCAAAGTTTGTTTTGTTAATAATATGGAGATGGAATTCAAAGAGAATGTCAGGGAAAGGGAAGATAATTATGAGCAATTTTAATTATCTTGAGTTAAACTGAAGCAAAGATCTATGGATCTTTCAAAAGATAAATATAGAGAGAATTGTTCCAGGACTGTTTCTTGGCATGGCGTGTTAACATGGAAATCCTGGCACTGGCCAAACTTCATCTAAGGTTTAGATTAGGTTAAATGTAAATATAAATTTAGACTGAGATGATTCACAGTCCACAGTTCAGGGAGCTTTTTATGCAGCACTTTCCACCATGAGTACAGTATTAGATGGAATCAGACTAACAGAGAGTGCAAGAAAGTCTAGGACTGGTTTGCAGTGCATGTGTGTAAATGCACAAAGCATAGTAAACAAGGTTGGTGAGCTGCAGGCACAATTAGCCACACGGGAATATGATGTTGTGGTGATAACGGAGACCTGGCTCAATAAAGGGCAGGATTGGGTACTAATTATTCCTGGATAGAAGATGTTCAGGAAAGATAGGGAAGGAAAGAAAGGAGGGGAAGTGGCAGTATTGATTAAGGAGAATATTGCAGTACTGGAGAGAGAAGATGTCCTGGAGGGGTCAAGGACAGAATCTATTTGGTTAGAGTTAAGAAATAAAAGAGGTGCCATTACACTACTGGGTGTATTCTATAGGTCACAATCTAGTGGGAAGGAAATAGAGGAGCAAATTTGCAAGGAGATTAGAGGTGCAAAAGCCATAGAGTAGTGATAACGGGGGACTTCAACTATCCTAATATAGACTGGGATAACAATAATAATATAAGGGCAAAGAGGGGGAGGAATTTTTGAAATGTGTTCAGGAGAACCTTCTTGACCATTACGGGTTCCAGCCCAACGAGGAAGGAGGCATTGCTGGACTTGGTTCCAAGGAATGAGGCGGGCCAAGTGGAGCAAGTGTCAGTGGGGGAGCAGCAATCATTGTATCATAACGTTTAGAATAGCTATGGAAAAAGACATTGACCACTCTAAAGTAAAAAATACTCAATTGGAGGAGGGCCAATTTCAATGGGATAAGAACAGATCTGGCCCGGGTAAATTGGAATCAAAAATTGGCAGGCAAAACTGTAATTGAACAGTGGGTGGCCTTTAAAGAGGAGATGGTTTGGGTACAATCTAGGCACTTTCCCACGAGGCAGAAAGGTAGGGCAATTAAAGCCAGAGCTCCCTGGATGACAAAAGAGATAGTGAGTAAGATGAAACGGAAAAAAGAGGCGTATGACAGATGACAGGTTGATAACACAAGTGAGAACCAGGCTGAATATAGAAAGTTCAGAGGGGAAGTGAAAAAGGAAATAAGAGGGTCAAAGAGAGAGTATGAGAATAGACTGGCGGCCAACATAAAAGGGAATCCAAAAGTGTTCTACAGGCATGTAAACAGTAAACGAGTAGTAAGAGGTGGGGTGGGGCCGATTAGGGACCATAAAGGAGATCTACTCATGGAGGCAGAGGGGATGGCTGAGGTACTAAATGAGTACTTTGCATCTGTCTTTACCAGGGAAGAAGATGCTGCCAGAGTCTCAGTAAAGGAAGATATAGTTGAGATACTGGATGGGCTAAAAATTGATAAAGAAGAGGTACTAGAAAGGCTAGCTGTACTTAAAGTAGATAAGTCACCTGGTCCGAATGGGATGCATCCTAGGTTGCTGAGGGAAGTAAGGGTGGAAATTGCGGAGGTACTGGCCATAATCAAAATTTGCAGATGACACAAAACTTAGAAGGGTAGTAAACAGTAAGGAGGATAGTGATAGACTTCAAGAGGCTATAGACAGGCTGGTGGCATGGGCGGACACGTGGCAGATGAAATTTAACGCAGAAAAATGCAAAGTGATACATTTCGATAGAAAGAATGAGGAGAGGCAATATAAACTATAGGGCACAACTCTAAAACGGATACAGGAATAGAGAGATCAATATGTGCACAAATCGTTGAAGGTGGCAGGGCAGGTTGAGAAAGTGGTTAAAAAAGCATACGGGATCCTGGGCTTTATAAATAGAGGCATAGAGTACAAAAGCGTGGAAGTCATGATGAACCTTTATAAAACACTGGTTCGGCCACAATTGGAGTATTGTGTCCAGTTCTGGGCACCGCACTTTAGGAAAGATGTGAAGGCCTTAGAGAGGGTGCAGAAGAGATTTACTAGAATGATTCCAGGGATGAGGGACTTTAGTTATGTGGATAGACTGGAGAAGCTGGGGTTGTTCTCTTTGGATCAGAGAAGGTTGAGAGGAGATTTGATAGAGGTATTCAAAATCATGAAGGGTCTAGACAGAGTAGATAGAGAGAAACTGTTCCCATTGGTGGAAGGGTCAAGAACCAGAGGATATAGATTTAAGGTGATTGGCAAAAGAACCAAAGATGACATATGGAAAAACATTTTTACACAGCGAGTGGTTAGGATCTGAATGCACTGCCCGAGGGGGTGGTGGAGGCAGATTCAATCATGGCCTTCAAAAGGAAACTGGATAAGTACTTAAAGGGAATAAATTTGCAAGGCTACGGGGATAGGGCGAGTGAGTGGGACTGGCTGGATTGCTCTTGCATAGAGCTGGCATGGACTCAATGGGCCGAATGGCCTCTTTCCATGCTGTAACCATTCTATGAGATTAAATGGGGGGCGGGGGGACGGTGTGGCGCAGAGTTCATGATGGTGCAGATCGAAAACTGTGAAGACTTATGTACAATACCAGATAACATGGTCTTCAACTTCTTTCAAACGAACTCCAGACATGGTTATAAACATACTGAGTGTGTTTAATAGTAAACAGGAACTGTGGTACAGGTTGTGACAAAAATAAAGTATTCTTGTTTGTGTTAGATTATTGTTTTGGATTCTTACCTACAGAGCATGGCACACGAGGGATTAAAAATCCATCTTCGTGGTATAGACAATATCTAGCCCTTTCGATACACACTTGGCTGAATAGGCATCAATGCATGTGCAATTAGTAATTTCTATAGTTGGTTCCTGCCTGACAATAGAGACATTAATAAGTTGTTTAAATGGGTCAAGTTATTCATTTGAAAATCTACTGACCCCACAGAAACTCCAGGCTTGTTCGACAAACACCCTCTGTGTTTGGATATTGCGTACGGCGGCCAATCTATGTAATTAAATGAGCTACTGTTTGTTAATGTCTGTTGTTCTTCAACAGGTAGTTCGAGTTATATGGCACAGATCAATATGTCAAGCCATCCAGTGGTAGTGGTTTTTGATTGACAGCCATGTTTAGGGTTGAAGATGTGAATCAGATCTGTAAGAAGGGTCAATGTCTATCAAAAGTGAAGTGACCAAGAGGTAGATTCCAGTAAGCCAGAGTACAGTGGATAGGGTTCTCTGTTTGACCTATCATCATTTACCTAGATATTGGGCAGGTAAATACACACTCCTGATTGTAGGAGATGCGTGTGGGAGTGATGATGATATTGAACCCGAGTGGAATATCTAGCATAAAAACCAAGGCCGTCCAAATGACAGCACACATCCATTCATGCTTTCTCTTCACAGTACCTTTCAGGTCTTGCCATACATGCCCAACTGTTCCCTCCCCTTCTCCAGTATTGGAAGGAGATGCAGCTATACTTTCTCACAGCACAACCCCTCAGGATTATTACCACGTGTCATATAGAAGGAGCAGGCTTGATGGGCTGAAAGGCCTCTTCTCATTCTGTGTTTTTATACATTCTCGATGTAGGCTGACACTTCATTGCAGTACTGAGAGACTGCTGCATTTTCAGTCTTTCGGATGAGACGTTAAACCAAAACCACACAAAAATCTTCCGGCCCACTGCTGTCCCGCCCCACCCTGGCATCTGCGCACACTGCGCCCCCCCCTCCAACCGCCAGCAATTACTTACCGGCCACTGCGTGAAGTAACGTGGTCGATTTTCCTACTCACCAGACCAGTGAGCTACACCAAGGCACCCATTTGGTACCTGCAGCTCACTGAGAAAATATTAATGAGGCTCCGAACCTGAAGGTAGTCCGAGCCTCCCTACAGCCACCTTGGGCGGGCACCACAGGCCCGTTTGGCGCCAACCTGAAAATTGCCCCCATAAAATTAGGAGGTTAATGTGAAAGTCTGGACAAAATGTGAAAGCAATGGGTTTAAAATGAGAAAGGAAGGAGATTGAAAAAAGATAGTAAAGAAAATTAAGAGATACGAAGAATAATTGGCAATTAAAAAGAAAAGTACAAAATAAATTGCACCACACATTATGAAAACAATAAGCTAGTGAAAAATAGTGGGGCCCCTGAAAGATAAGGGATGTGAGTAAATGAGGTGTCAACATGGTGAAACTTCTTAGATGAGTTTTTACTATCGAGATTTTGGGATTTTTCCAATCTGGTCATTGAACAAATGCAGGTTGTACTGAAGTTAATGGAGAAACCATTGATCATACTTGGATATGTATGTGAGCTGATGTTTGATTGAGGTAATGGTACTGACATAGGCTTCTCTGCTGGGACAGCTGAATGACTGGGGTCATAGGTATCAAAATGAAAAGTATTACATACTGCAGCAGAATTTTAGAATGTACTATCCTTCATGGGGGTTGATTTTCATCTCACTACCACTGCACTTCCACTTTAAAACGGGGTGGTAATGAAGTGAAAAGACCTCGATTTGGGCAGCCAGGCCAGGGGTGGGGTGGGGGGTGGGGGCCTCGTGAACATATGCAAATTGGGATCAAATGATCTTTCAGGACCCTCAGGGCCATTTTCCTCTCTGCCCGCATTGCTGCCGCCAGTTCCTTATCCCACCCGCAAAGCGTGGGCAGTACAAGTCTGGAGGCAGCCATTTCCAACGGTATTTAAAGGGACCCTGAGCTGTTCTCAGGTTAAAAAAAAACAATGGGAACTATCTGATTGCACATTTGACCAGTCTTTGGGGTAGATCTTGACTTTGTGCAATAGTGTAAAGCGGGTGATAGCGAGTCGGCCACCCGTTTTACATCTCTCTTGAAGTTAATGGAAATAAAAATCAGGAGATATAAAACGGGCTGCCTATTTGCTATCACCTGTTTTACTTGGGATAGTTTTGCTGGGGGCGAGTTGTTAACATCTTCCCTTGTGAATACTCAGAGGAAGTATTCATTCAGAATATGTACTTTTTTTTTGCTGATCCTCAGTTTTGAGCTTGTTTGTATCTTTTGTGGTTTCCACCTCTTCTCCGATTGCCCTCTTGTGGTACTATTTACTTTATGCTTAGCCTCGGTTGATGTGCTTTTTATGTAGAATTACATGGAATCTACAGCACAGAAACAGGCCCGGGTCTATGCCAGTGTTTATACTCCACAACAGCCTCCCCGCACTCTAATTACCTCTTCCCACCCAGCTCCTGTATCCCTCTATTCTCTTCTCTCTCGTGTATGCAACAAGCCTCCCCTTAAATTCTATCTGCTTTAACCACTCCATGTGGCAGTGAGTTCCACTCTCTGTGTAAAGAAACTCTGCTGAATTCTTTATTTGATCTGTTAATGGCTATCTTATATTTATGCCCCCTTGTTCTGGACTCACTCATGTGGAAACAGTTTCTACACATTCCACCCTATCGAACCCCTTCATAATTTTTTCCAGGTCTCTCCTTGCTCCTCTGATCATATGTTTCTGCATTTTCTTGTATTCAACCATTCTCCTTTCTCCTTGCGGGATTTGTCCAGGTCATTTTTCTTCTTTATCTCACTTTTAATTTGTTTGTTAATCCACTTAGGGTCACAATTGTTTAGTTTGATTTTGTTCACTTTCAAACCCTCCGAAATATGTGTGTCTGGGCTGGTATCTACTTCAATCCAAACTCACAATGGACGAAAACCATGAGCTAACCAGTCACGTCCTAAAAGGAGAATACTATATATAAATATAGCCATTACCACAGTGACCACATCTGTGCGATATTGCCCAAAGTCTACAATATGATCATATAAAACAGGAAAAGCTAAAGATGGAAAAAGTGCCATGATTTTTTAAATGATTTTTTTTTGTAAGTGATGTACCTTGTAAGTCATGTACCTTTTTACTACTACCAAACTGACAACAGTCTGAGCAGCAGCACTAATGAAGTATCATAACAACAATGTTAGTTCAAATCCCACCATGGCAGTGTGAGAATTTGAGTTCCGTTTTTAAAAAAATCTGGAAATAATAAGCTGGTATTAGTAAAAGTGACCTTGAAGCTGTTGGATTGTCGTAAAAACTCAACTGGTTCACTAATGTCTTTTTAGGGAAGGAAACCTCGATTTTAAAATTCTCATCCTTGTTTTCGAATCCCTCCATGGCCTCGCCCCTCCCTATCTCTGTAACCTCCTCCAGCCCTACTGAGATCTCTGAGCTCCTCCAATTCTGGCCTCTTGCGCATTCCTGATTATTATCGCTCCACCATTGGCGACGGTGTCTTCAGCTGCCTCGGCCCTAAGCTCTGAAATTCACTCCCTAAACCTCTCCGCCTCTCTACCCCTCTCCCCTCCTTTAAGATGCTCCTTAAAATCTACCTCTTTGACCAAGTTTTTGGTCACCTGTCCTAATAGCTCCTTATGTGGCTCGGTGTCAAATTTTGTTTGATAATTGCTCCCGTGAAGGGCTTTGGGACGTTTTACTACATTAAAGGCGATATATAAATGCAAGTAGTTGTTGTTGTATATAAATGCAAGTTGTTGTTATACAGCTCCAGTCCTACACCAACGTGATTGACTCTTAAGTACCCTCTGAAGTGGCCTAGCCAGCCACTCAGTTATATCAAACCATTGCAAAGAATAACACCTTCACTACACGGACTGCAGTGGTTCAAGAAGAAGGCCCACCACTACCTTCTCAGGGGCAACTAGGGATGGGCAATAAATGTCGGCCTTGCCAGTAACACCCACATCTCGAGACTGAACTTAAAAAATGATACATTGTGAAAATTAGCATTGTTGACTTGGAAGCCAGAAACTTATGACACAACATCTTGTTTAAGGGACAAGTATGGTAATAACATTTCTCCAGCAAATAAACCCAGCTGACAAAGATTGTAGCCAGGGTAATATTCTACAATGTTGTACATACCACTGCTGTGCCAGGGTACTCTGCAAATCTGTGTGTTTTACTTTGCCATATTTGATCTTGGAATGTCAGCATAGATGTGTTGAGTCTGTAGATTTTTATCTAGGAGCTCCAGCCAAGATGCGATGAGAAA
Source organism: Heptranchias perlo (assembly GCF_035084215.1). Classification (NCBI taxonomy): domain Eukaryota; kingdom Metazoa; phylum Chordata; class Chondrichthyes; order Hexanchiformes; family Hexanchidae; genus Heptranchias; species Heptranchias perlo. The sequence continues at coordinate 37,347,495 of NC_090350.1, read as the reverse complement.
ATCCACAGAAACATTGCTCCCCCCACCCCTCCCAAAGTGATTTTCTAGCACTTTCCAAACAGTTCACATTAAAAACACATGCATCCCATACTGAGCAAAAGCCCCAACTGAATTTCTGTAAACACATTAATCCAAAACCTTTACAATGAATATACCCAAGAGTAAGAATTTTTTGGAGCTGTCTGATTACTAAGCCAATCTAGCTTTTAATGGATCTCTGGACATTCGCATCTCAACTTGTTGCCAAAATATATTATTTATATTCAAGACAATGCCAAACAGATCAATCTTAACTAGGGTTATGAACAATGGAAGATCTTTCTGGAGTGGCCATACAGCGTGTTATGTTTTTGTATCACCAATGCAAGTGTCTATAGCAATATTTTATTTTACAAAAATAGAATCATTTCTTTTTTTTATCTTGCATTTGGGAGCTTTTTTGAAAAACAGCTCTGAATTTTGCAATGAACAGATGAAAGAAAGAAAAAAAAAGAAAGATTTGTATTCAAGGAGCATCATGTCACATCTCTCAGACACATCTCAAAGCACTTCACACACAATGAGTTACTTTGAAGTGTAGTGACTTGATATGTAGGCAAACGTGGCAATCATTTTTTGCACAGAAAGATCCCAGAAACAGCAATGAGATGAATGACCAGGAACACACATTATGCTGTTGCAATAAATGGAAGCTGTTACCAGGGGGACCAGCGTTTCAGGCTGTGAGGAAAAGCACAAGGGAGGTACTACAAAATCTTTCCTGCTGCCTAATGGGCAACTATGGGAAGCTTCCAAGGAACTAAGAGTGGGTGGAGACAAGGGTATAGACCTTGCCCTTCACAGGTGAAAAATGAAAGATATGAGTAGAGTTTCCTACCTTGGCACATCTGCTAAGATCATTGAATTTTTTTTTCAGCAAAGCAGCCAGGCCTTGGGATAAATGCCACTGGCATTTAAATGAGTGTTGACTTTCTCACAAGCCTCTTCCCTGCCTTCTCATGGGATAAAAAAGGATGTCCTTCTTTCCCCACCCCACCCTTCAAAATTTGCTTCAACAATATTTCAACAGCCTTCCATTCCCTCAATTGTTGGTGGACATCTTAGAAAAGCAGACTGCCCCTTTAAGATGCTGCCCCAATGGGTGAGTTGCCAATCCTTGGTATACGTTGTGCCTACAGCTATGCAGCGGATGCTAATGAAGCTGAACGTAGATCCTAGGCCGGGTCCAGTGCTTGCTGTCTCAGGTGGGTGTTAATCCCACTGCCCTACTTCCCATCGGTTCAAAGCCAGCCCTCTAAAATCGGCCCCACTATATGCACGCGTTTACTTCTATTTAACCCATAGCTTTTTAAATATTGTCCTATTTTCTGGTACTACAGCAGTCAAAGAGTTAGTGTGAAGCCCCGAAGGAGACATTAATGGGTTTCCAGGGCAGGAAATGTTTTTATTTTGCTTTGAATTTACATGGGAGAATGGCTACCATCAAATATGAACTACTTGGCTAAACTACTTTTTCTTAAATGTAAACAGGACACAACTTCATTCCATTGTGTCCCATGGCACAATGTTGTTAAAGTTGTTTGCTAAATTTAGTCAAAGTTTTACCAACTGAGAGCAGTCAGAGCTGGCCAGTCTTTGATATCCATGTGGAGAGTTGAATACAAATTCCCTTTGAAATTATTCTAACGTTGTGATAATGGAGTGGGTCAGAAAAGCAACAGTGTATTTAGTTTCCCAATTTTATCCTCCCCTCACCTGAAAGCACTGGTTCTGGTGGTTTACTGTCCCATTGATGCCACGTTCAAAGTGGCCCAAGACACTGAGAGGGCTAGTTTTTTTACCCATTCATAAAAATAGTTGTGAAACCGGGCTAGTCAATCTCTGAGGTATGATATTCTATCCTCACCATGCTGCTGTTGTGTAGAATATGTCTGCATCTCAGAACGTGAATGGGTTTGAAGGAACAGCAAGAAGACGAAGTAAAACAGCACACAAACTTTGCTGGGCTGACACAAAGCCATCAAACTGTCCCTGACCCATCCCTTCAAACTCCTCCACTCCAGTTATTTGGAGGACTGCTTCCTCGTTGCCAGAAAGTCTGCTCACAGCTGGCTCATCTTCTTTCCCAATAATTGTGTGCAACCTTCTAATGTAAACAGACACAAAACGTACAGATGTTGGAGTTTGGAAGAGCAAAGAGTGTCATCACAGTGCTGAGCCTGTATTCACTCCCCCCTTTCCATTCTCTGTACATGTCCATAGCAATTGGATTTCCATAGTTTTTATCTTATTTTTAGTGAGAAACCAAGTGGCAGGCCAAAGCCCATTGTGCAGGACAACCAAGGTTGAAAAGGGTGAGGTAACTTATAAAGCAGTAACAGGATGATGTAAAGCTTAGATTTTGAATACCTGAAAACTGTAGAAAGAAGGGAAGATTGACAGAGATAAGGTGATTTTAGGGGGCAATTGCGGGTGCGTTGGGGGCGGGGGAGCTCCGAAAATTGTGGAAATCCCATTCGGGTTCAGAAGCCGGCTCCAACCTGCCGACTTCCGAATTTCCCAGGGACCCACCCTGTGTACGCGTGGGCGCCCAAAAAACGGAAGTCCCGTCAGCAATTAAAGGTGAAACCAGGCGTGATAGGTCGGATCAGGGAACAAGAAACAAAATAAATTAAATAAAAAACCATAGACGGAAGTGAAAACATAAAATGAACCTAGCCCTGCACCCTGCTCCAATGTTCATGTTTCTCTCTCCGATGTCCCCCTCTTCACCCCCCTCCCCAATGTCCCACTCTTCACCCCCCTCTCCCCCCCCCCGATCTCGACCCACACCGCCCCCCCCCCCCACCCCCGCGTCTTCTGTTCTAGAGCGAATAACATCTCGCTCACTCTCTTTTTCTCCCACCACCCACCTCGCGTTGCAGCTCCTGACAGGCTGGCTGCCGGGCGCGAAACCCGGAGAGGACGTTAATCATCGGCAAGCAACGTGCGATCACGTTGGAATTGCTCATGTGGGATTGCTACGCGCACCTTCACCGCAACCCCCCCACCCCCGCCCCTCCCGCTGCCAACCCGCCACCATTGCAAAATCGAGCCCAAGGAATTTTACAATCTTGAGGTAGTGGAAAAGAATGAGTTTGTAACAGTGCAATGAGTCTTGGTTTCAGTAGAGCGGAGATGTAGTGTAAAGGAATATAGTTTTCACACAAACGTATATGGAATTCAGAGGGTTAGACCTAAAGGGATTATGGGTGACAAACAACGGGAACCAGCCTTAGTGCAGTAATACTCCTGGTTAAAAACACACAACCATGCTATCGGAGGCAAAAACAGTGCAACAAAGGATGGGCCTGTATGTCTGAACATATCGCAAAGCAACGACATTCCAGAATCAAGGAAGAACGATTGATGGGCCCCTAAAAGTATTGATAAGGGAACCATCTATAAGTGGCTTAAATTTGCTGCAGTGAAAAGGGGGGCCAGGGTTAACTCAATGCATAATTAGCCAACCCCTACTTAGAAGAGAAAAGAAAGTACCAGGCAGGTAAATGAGAATGAGAGTGCGTGAATGAAGGAACGCGGAATTTTGGCTTCTACCCAAAGGACAATGGGATAATATGATTCTCAATTTTGCTTTGTAAACTACTGCTTAAATACTGCAATGTATTGATTCTTGCTTGTGCTAAATAATGTCATTTGGCTATTAACCATTAAGGTGTCAGTCTCAAACAATTGAACAGAGAGTCAAATTGACTACAGCAGGAAGAACAAAAATTCTGTAGGACAACATATTTGAATCATAGAAGGAAAGTTCTGAGGAGCAGTGACCGTGATTAAAACAAAGAAAAAGATTGTGACGGAATGTGGTTAGAGGGCAAAGGGGAGAGGAGAATTGCCTATTCAACAAGTTTTTCCTTGTATCTTGTCCAAGCATGTAAGAGATACTAGAACCTTCCCAGGTATAGGGACAATGTTCAAGTTATAGACAAACTTGAACTTTATAGAGAATTGAAGTTGATGGAGAAAATATATTTGGGCAAAAGAGAAGACTGACCATCTTGGAGGCAACTTTAGTAATGATGGGGATTTGGGAATTCAAAGGATTATGGTGAGGCCAAGAATGCCAATTAGTGCAGTGCTAGGGTAGAGCTATCCAAGGTAAGAGGTGATTGATTTATAACACATGAAATTCTTTGAAGAATTGAATAAACAGGATATTCATTGCTTCATCAAAAGGCATGAGGGAAATCAAAATGGAGTGATACAGACATTGCAATGCAAGAGGACCTGGGTTTGTAAACATTGAGCGAATGTGATCTAAAGGAAGATCACAAAGCTCGTTACAGATGAGGAAGGTTATTTGACTCATATAGCTCACTTTCCCATAGAAACTTAATCTGTTTTTCCTCCTTGCCCCACCTAATCACAGCATCAAACTGCTTCTTAAATTATTTCAATGTTTGGGCCTCTACTGCTGTACCCAAAACTTATTTCAGATATTAATCACTCTTTGCATGACATCAGTCTTGAACTTGCATTTTATCAGTTTGTACCTATGTCCTCTTGTCCAGTAGTGATTCAACTAGAAATGATGCTCCAGGTTGACCATTTCCATTCCATTTAGTATCTTCTATGCCTCAAAGGCCCACACTCATTCGCCTCCTTTCAAGGGTGAAGAGTCTAATCTTTCCTCATAACTCAGTCCTCTATAAATCAGGCATATGACCCTTTTGAGTTGAACGTAGTGGAAATATCAGCAAAAGAATTAATGATGCCTGGAAGAAGCCTTTGATATGGAGAAGGAACAGAGTGGGAGATAGGATAAATCCATGGGGAATTCTTGAGTTATTGGACGGAGTCAGAAAAGGAGACACCAGTTACATCACAGAGTGATTTGAGAGAAAAGTATACAGCCAGGAACGTCATTTTGGTGGGAGGTCAATTGATGATAACCTGTTTTCAAGGGCATAGTACCAGACACTGTTAGAAGCACTGAAGGTTTCTGAGGCAGTGACATTTACCAAAAGTAGAGTTTCATAGGTGTGTATCATAGGCAACAAGGTCACCAGTAGTTTAGCCTTGCTAAAACCCTACTGGCAATCATGGGAAATCACTAAAATTTTCACAGTGATGAATAATTTGAGAGTTTACTGAAGTTTCCATAACTTTAGAAAGTACTGATGATAGGGCCGTAATCAGGAGAGTAATCAGGAGAGTGATGAAAGGTCAACGACCTGAAACTTTAACTAGTTTCTCTCTCCACAGTTGGTGCCTGAGCTGCTGAGTGTTTCCAGCGGTTTCTATTTTTATTTCATCTTTCTTAGACAGAATGAGCACAGGGAGAATGAAAAGTGGACTGGGAGTAAGGCTGGAGATATGGTACATCTGGGAACAGCCCATACTGGATTTAGTGATAAGTAACAAACCAGAATTAGTCAACAATTTGATGGTGAGGGAGCATCTTGCAAATAGTGACCATTATGTGATTGAATTTGATATTAGGTTTGAGAGGGGGAGTCATGAACCACGATTTTAAATTTAGGTAAAGCAAAACTTCGACACAATGAGAAATAAATTGACCACAGTAAACTGGGCTGAATTGTTAATGGGTAAACCTGCAAACAGTGGGAACTACTCAAAGAAGAATTTGGTATGATACAAAACCAGTAAATACCACTAAAAAGCAAAAACTCCACTTGTGTAGGTAAGACACAGTATCAAGCTAAAAGAAAAGGCTTACACAAATGCATGGTGAAGTGGAAATCCAGCAGACTGGGACAGCTATAAAAAATCAACAATGGGATACAAAGAAAGTAATAAGAGCCGCAAAAAGGGAATATGAAACAAAATATGCAAGGGATATCAAAGCTAACAGCAAAAGTTCTTATAAATATATTAACAGAAAGAGAGTGGTAAAGGGAAATGTGGGCCCATTAAAGACAGATGCAGATGAGACTATAATAGACAATAAGGAAATGTCAGACTTGTTAAATGAGTATTTATTATCCGTTTTCACAGTGGAGGAAGGGGACAAAATATCAGCAGTACAAGGGAACCTAAAATAAGACAAGGGAGGAACTTAGTGGGTTAAATAAAAGTAAACAAATGGTAATGAAGAAAATAATGGGACTGAAGATAGGCAAATCTCCAGGATCTGATGGTTTCCATCCCAGCATATTAAAAGAAATAGGTGAAGAAATTATTGATGCATTAGTCATAATTTTCCAAAGCTCTTTAGATTCAGGATTGGAAAATTGCAAATATCGCTCTATTATTTAAGAAGGGAGGAGGAAGGAAGTAACTACAGACCTGTCAGTTTAGTGTCAATTGTGAGGAAGTTACTGGAATCTATCATCAGAGACTGAGTGACTGAGCACTCGGACAAATATCAGTTGACTAAAAAGAGTCAGCATGGATTCGTGAAGGGTAGATCATGTCTGACTAATCTAGTTGAATTATTTTAGGAGGTCACTAACATGGTGGACAGGGGAGTGCCTATTGATATTGCCTGTCTGGACTTCCAAAAGACGTTTGACAAGGTTTCATACAAGAGATTATTAGCAAAATTGAGAGTGCACAGAAATTGAGGTAACCTTGTGACATGGGTCAGTAACTTCTTGGGAGGTAGGAACCAAGAGTTCGTTCTCTGGTTGGCAGGATGTGAGAAGTGGTGCTCCCTAAGAATCTGTACTCAGCTTTTCACCATGTATATTAATGACTTGGATGAAGGAATAGAGAGTTGTCTATCCAAGTTTACAGATGACAGTAAGTTAGGAGGCAGAGTAAGTTGTGTGGATGGGAGTAGGAAGTTACAAAGGGACATAGGCAGTATAAGTGAGTGGGCAAAACTATGGCAGATGGAATTCAATGTGGGGAAGTTTGAGGTCACCACTTTGGATCTGAAATAAAAATCAGAATATTTTCTTAATGGTAAGAGACTAGGAGCTGTGGAGGAGCAAAGGGATTTTGGTGTCCATGTACACAAATCACTAAAAGCTAGTGCACAGATACAAAAAGTAATCAAAAAGGCTACATGAATGTTGCCCTTTATCCCAAGGAGGTTGGAATTCAAAAATGAGGAACTGATGCTTCAGTTGTACAGAGCCTTGGTCAGACTCCATCTGGAGTACTGCGTTTCGTTTTGGGTGCTGAACCTCAGGAAAGATATATTGGCCTTGTGAGGGGTACAACGCAAATTCACCAGAATGATACCAGAGTTTAAATGATTAAATTATGAGGGCAGGTTGCATAAACTTGGTTTGTATTCCCTTGAGTTTAGGCGGTTGAATAGTGATGTGATCGAGATATTTAAAATGATTAAGGGATTCATTAGGGCAGAGAGAGGGGAAATCAGCCAGGGTTCCTGCTCCTGATCACTGTCCAGTGACCCCTGGGTTAGAGAGAGGGGAAATCAGCCAGGGTTCCTGCTCCTGATCACTGTCCAGTGACCCCTGGGTTAGAGAGAGGGGAAATCAGCCAGGGCTCCTGCTCCTGACCACTGTCCAGTGACTCCTGGGTTAGGGAGGGGGAAGTCAGCCAGTTCCTGCTCCTGATCACTGTTCAGTTACCCCTGGGTTAGAGAGAGCAGGGACATCACACTTTAGGAAGGATGTCAAGGCTTTAGAGAGGGTGCAGAGAAGATTTACTAGAATGGTAGCAGGGATGAAAGACTTCAGTTACATGGAGAGACTAGAGAATCTGGGGATGTTCTCATTACAGCAGAGAAGGTTAAGGGAAGAATTGATAGAGGTATTCAAAATCATAAAGGGTTTTGATAGAGTAAATAAGGAGAAACTGTTTGCAGTGGCAGAAGGGTCGGTAACCAGAGGACACAAATTTACAGTAATTGGCAGATGAGACAGAGGCAACATGAGGAAAATAAAATTTATGCAGCAAGTTGTTATGATTTGGAATGCACTGCCTGAAAGGGCGGTGGTAGCAGATTCAATAATAACTTTCAAAAGGGAATTGGATACATACTTGAAATGGAAAAATTTGCAGGGCTGTGGGGAAAGAGCAGGGGAGAGGGACTAATTGAATAGCTCTTTCAAAGGCCTGGTCAGGCACGATGGGCCAAATGGCCTCCTTCCATGCTGTATCATTCTATGATTCTATAAGGAGAAACTTTTGCTCTGGTGGAGGATTTCAGAACAATAGGACATAAGTTTTAATTGGAGCTAAACCATTTAGGAGTGAAATCAGGAAGCACTTTTTCACACAAAGGGTAGTGGAAATCTGGAAAACTCTCCCTCAATAAGCTGTGGCTGCTAGGTCAATTGAAATTTTCAAGACTGCGCTGGTTAGAGTTTTGTTAAGTAAGGAATATGGAACAAAGGAGAGTAAATGGAGTTGAGATACAGATCAGCCATGATCTAATTGAATGGCAGAACAGGCTAGAGGGGCTGAATGGCCTACTCCTGTTCCTATATTTCTATGTTCCAATGCCCCATCTATGTTTCATTTAAATGCAGCTGTAACAGTGTGTATTCAAAACCCTCAAGAAAATATAAGTTTCCTGTTTAAAATGCCAGTTGGGCATTATTTGCATACAATTGCTTACACTTGTACTAAGAAGAACATACAAACATACAAAGTTGAGGGGCAGGAAAAGACCAGCTGGTCCATTAAGCCTGCCCTGCACCTTGATGGCCTGAACATCATGACTAAAACATTCCCCCCACCCCCACCCCCGCAACCATGTAAGGGAAATCACTTGTTTCTTGGGCTATCTCAAAGGTTAGAGTACGGTTTTTTGGACTATAACTTGGCTGAATTTTTTAGTTCATACTTAACACTTTGATCCTAGTGTAGAAATGACCACCCCCTGGAAAAATTTGGAAGTTCTAAATCTTAAGTATAACCCAAATTCTGACCCAGGATAACGGAATTCATAGAATATTACAACACAGAAGCAGGCCATTCGGCCCATCAAGTCAGTACCAGCCCTTTTCTCCGCATGAGCTGCCTAGTCCAATCCCACTCCCATCACTCCATCCCCAAATTAATCTGGGATACCGCATGATTATGTCGGAGGGCTAAAATACATAGAGACACTGTTAGGAACTTTTGGCTTGTAAACTGAAAATTCATAATGTAACCAAGTGCCTGGCCACTCAAGACCCAGTGTGGGAGCAGACAGTGAGTCTGCTGCAAATGTGAACAATTCTATTTTGGACGTGTTTAAACAGTGTTTGTATTCACTTTTTATACTGATGTCACTCTTGGTAACAACTTGTTCTCTTATTCCCATAATTGTTCAATTTCCTAGAGTGTGTAATAATAAATATGGGGATACATGGAATCCTTGTATTTAGTAACCAATGTGGTAATTCATCTCAAACATTCATACCAGCTTCACATGCAACATAATCATTTTAAAGAAAATACATTTTATTGCTGATTAAACAGCAAGGCAGATTAAAAATGTAATGCAGCACTTCGCTTAGATAAATAGACGTCTCAAATTAAGTGGATTAAGTCTCAATTTCCATTTACAATTACAATTTACAAGACTTTTTTAAGAAAGTTGGCACAGGTGAGTAACCTTATCAAGTGGTAGAATATTGCAGTCTGGATCTTAATGCCACTAAGTGCTATTGATGCCACTGCATATTTTAATATAGGTTAAAGGCTGTAGCAAATGACTTGCTACAAATGGGCTAAAAACACCACTTTAGTCAACTATGAGGGGAGCAAATCCAATTAAGTAATTCTACTCTGCAATTTTCAAACTCTTACATCTAGCACTATAAGTCACAGTTGGACCAGACTTTATTGCCACTGACAAAATTAAACTGATAGGTAATGTCACTTTTTTTTTACACTTGACAGAATTTGCACTTATCCTAAATTGGATAAGCTTTAGTGAGCAATTAAGCATAATGCACCATGAGGAATATTAATGATTTCCCAGCATTGTTACTCGTTCACTGTGTGCAATGAACCTATTTGATTTGCATTATATTACTGCAGTGTTCTAGCTGGGCACAAAAGGTTGCAATTGTCAACTTTTGGTGGAGAGAATTTGCTTCAACTGACGCTCGTGCTGTGAGACCCCCACCCCGAGGGGCAAGACTCGGATACTGCTGTGTTATTCAGGGATGAGGATAATTAACCAATATGGTTTTCTTCCCATATTGCTCAAGTACACCTTCTGGCACTTCAAACAAGTAGCACCACTGATAACAATTGATAATCCTAAGGGAGTAGTGTGGGTATTCAGGGAAAGAAAATTTGCATCATCTTATTTTGAATGACAGGAAAATGTCATGAAATAAAGTTTCCAAAGTCTTCAATAGTGCACTTATTGGTAATTGCATGTAACAATTGGTGATCAAAGGGTTAAATCCAGCCTTGCACTGCACACCTTTGATGATTTATTATTTTAATAGCAATTAAGCAACAATAAAAATTTGTTAATATGCCAAATAGTTACTTCATGGAAGTATTTATGAGAGACAATACGTTACCTTGCATAGGAGATTCTATAATTAGATTGAGATCCTCTTTCTCATCGACATGCTGTCCCTCGGTGACATCATCCGAAAACACTATGTCAGGTTCCACATCTACGCTGACGACAGCCAGTTCTACCTAACCACCATCTCCCTCGACCCCTCCACTGTCTCTGATTTGTCAAACTGCTTGTCCGACATCCAGTACTGGAAGAGCAAAGAATTTCCTCCAGCTAAATATTGGGAAGACCAAAGCCATGGGGGGTGATTTTAAACTCCAAGAATGGATGGGTCGGGGGCAGGTGGGAGTTGAAAACAGTTGTTTTTTTGGGTCGCAACCGCAAAATTTTCAGACTTGGTATTCCCAGCGGGAAGCCTGTACTTTTACGCGCCGACGTTAAACCCGGAAATAAAGCCGGGTTGCGGTCGCGACCCAAAAAACAATTATTTTCAACTCCCACCCGCCCCCAACCCACCCGTTCTTGGGGTTTAAAATCACCCCCGTTGTCTTTAGTCCCCGTCACAAACTCCGTTCTCTAGCCACCGATTCCATCCCTCTCCCTGGCCACTGTTTGAGGCTGAACCAGACCGTTCGCGACCTTGGCATCCTATTTGACCCTGTGATGAGCTTCCGACCACATATCCTCTCCATCACCAAGACTTTCACCTCCGTAACATCGCCCGTCTCTGCCCCTGCCTCAGCTCATCTGCTGCTGAAACCCTCATCCATGCCTTTGTTACCTCTAGACTTGACAATCCCAATGCTCTCCTGGCCGGTCTCCCATCTTCCACCCTCCATAAACTTGAGCTCATCCAAAACTCTCCTGCCTGTATCCTAACTCACACCAAGTCCCCTTCATCCATCACCCCTGTGCTCACTGACCTACATTGGCTCTCGATCCGGGCACCACTCGATTTTAAAGTTTTTATCCTTGTTTTCAAATCCCTCCATGACCTCACCCCTCCCTATCTCTGTAACCTCCTCCAGCCCTACAACCCTCCCGTGATCTATGCACTCCTCCAATTCTTGCCTCTTGCGCATTCCCAATTTTAATCGCTCCACCATTGGCGGCCGTGCCTTCAGCTGCCTAGGCCCTAAGCCCTGGAATTCCCTCCCTAAACCTCTCCGCCTCTCTACCTCTCTCCTCCTTTAAGACACTCTTTGACCAAACTTTTGGTCACCTGTCCTAATATCTCCTTATGAGGCTCGGTGTCAAATTTTGTTTGATAATCGCTCCTGTGAAGTGTCTTGGGACATTTTACTACATTAAAGGCTCTATATAAATGGAAGCTGTTAATGATGACTCCCTCTCCCTACAAAGGAGGCCTGGCACATGGGCAGGAGTGGAGCACTGGCACTGTCAATGCTGAAGTTGTAATATTTTTAAAACATGTTAAACTGAATGCTCGTTGGGAGTATACACTCGAGACCTCTTTATTCAGTGATCCTTTCTGGGACCTGGAAGTGGAACTGCTGATTGAGGGCATTAGAAGCATTTATAATATGCATCCAGGTCTTAGCATGCCAGATTCCATGTTGGCACTCTGCTTTACCATGTCCTAAAACCTATGGTAAATATGTACCTGATATCCATTATTGCTCAATCCAATGTTTTCTGTTAACTCCAATTGTACAGATTTATCAATTAAAGCATTAAACTTTCTCTGAACTAAAACCTATATATTGTGTACTGCTTGGTGTAAAATTGAGCCAAACAGATCAGTAGGGTCCCAAATTTGATCTTTGTTTCTCCGCTGAATGGTCTCAGCAGTAGGGTTAATGAAAATGGTCTTTGCGGAACAGGCTCTAGGGGCTAAATTGGCCTACTCTTATTCCTATGCTCCAATGCTTCCTTGGCTAAGAAGGAGAATAACCAGGCAGGGGCTCTCACTGGTGATTACTGGCCAGTGACTCCTACTGGCAAGTGCGTGTGTGTGTGGATCTTGGATGAGGACAGGATTGGGTTTAAGTTCTGAATCCGTTTCTTCACTGCCTCCACACAATGCTGGGCCCCCTTGAGAGTGTCGCTGTTCACCCCGGTCCTTGGGAAACTCACCATGACTGTAATGCCTGTCATGGCTGATGACTCCATCGACACTTGCTATCTAGGTTCAAAGATGAAGAATGGCCACTTAGATGAGACAAAAACAGAAAAATATGGAAACACGTAACAGGTCAATCATCATTCACGGGTCCAGGATGAGAGCGTCCTGTAGGGAGGGTCGCTCTGGCTGTCTGTCTCTCTTCTGCGGTCTTGTCCGTGCCTGGGTGGCCCTGGAGAGGGAGCACGTGGTGTCCGCCGGTAGGCTTGGGGCTTTCCACGACCGATGGGCACGGCAGGCAATAGAGTGTCTGGTTGACACGGATATGATGATCTAGATTTAGTTTCCTTTTCGTTTGGCTGGACTTTTTGTTTAAATTGTTGTATTAGTTGTGCCTTCTCACAGACGGGGCACTTGTAGAATTTTTTTTCTGTTGTTGACATTGGGGCAACCCAGAGTCACCCTTATCGGTCAACTCAAATTAGGCATCTGTGGATAGAATAGTTGAAGTTTTGGGTTCGTACCCTTCTATGTCTGAGAGCGACTGGCACCTGTGGAACTTTACTCCAGTGAGAGTCACCACATTCAGGAGAAGAGTGGAATGGGAGAAACAATATTTTGGGCTCTTTAAAAACAGTACCCACACTCACCCCCAGATTCTTATAATTACATTCAGTTTTGAACTGACATCTTCCTTTTCCCGTGTCGTTCACACTTTTTCCTATGCAAGGGAGTCTACAAATTAAACAAAGATGCATCTTCTGTATAAAACTGAACAGAGAATAACCTGATAATTCATAGCAGCCAGAAATTGATTCCATACCATGAGATGTTCAACACGCTTGTTGAGGTAATGAAGGGAATAAGTGTTCATGTGCTGACACCACCAAATGTTTGTAGGTTGTCCTATTCAATACACACATTTCTTAGGTTCCTTCAGCTTCAGCTTAAACAAACATCTTGAATTTTTCAGCTTTTGTTTTAAAAGAAAAAGCTTGCATTTATATAAGAACCTTTTGATGTCCTCAGGACATCTCAAAGCACTTCACAGCCAATTAATTATTTTTGAAGTTTAGTGATGACAGCAAACATGACAGCCAATTTGTGCACAGCAAGATCCCACAAGCAGCAATGAGATTGATGACCAATCTGTTTTGGTGATGCTGACTGAGGGATAAATGTTGTTAGGCAAAACACATGTTTTTTTTTCCAGTTGCCTGGTACAAAATGTTGAAATAGTCCACAAATAGTTAAAGGAATAGATAATTTAAAGTTGTGTAAAGAGTGTAACAGTGACCAGAGAGTACAGAACTGACAGAATTTAGGATCAAGTTGGCAAATGTTTTCAAGATTCTGCAGTTCTTCAGGCAAATTGCCACCTTGTGGTAGAGTGGGGGGAAGAGTTTGGGGAATAAAACTTAAGAGTTATTGGAGTTAGTAATAGCTGTTTTCTTCTGGCCATCAGACATTCTATCCAATACTGTCTGGCTGTTATTCTCCCTTTAATTTTCATGGGAAAGACCATTGTGATTTTTTTTTATAACATGGAGTGATCTTGCCCAGTAACACTCAACAGTGATCAAAGCCTTCCTGCCATGAAAGGTCTTTGGATCCCAAACAGTTCTCAAATGGACTCTGGAAAATATGATCAAATGCTTTCCATTTAAAAAAAAATCTTTTAGCTTCAGCACGAGAAGTGATCGCCTGGGACAGCTTATTAGCACAACTGAAAGCACAGACTTAACCAAAACATTCAAGCACTTTCTTTTGTTAACAATCTGAAAAACTACACAGGAAAAATATTTTCTGTAGGCCGGCGTGGGATTAGACAATGTTTTTATAAAATCAAAACAAATCAGATACTGAGAAAATGATATACCGTGTCGACTGCTATGGAGATTAACCCTTTGGAGACAAGGGCTTCTTACTTGGTGAGAAAATGATCTCTGGAAAAGGATAAAAACTTTCCTGTTTTAAAAAAAATTACACTTTTATAGATTGAATTTTTGATATTCTCTGTGTGATAACAGTGACTAACCACCTTCTTAAAAATCCTCTAAATTGCATTCAGAAAATACATATGAGGGAGGCTATTCAGCCTAACTAGCACATCCTTCTGTAGAAATCTAGGTCACTCCTGACCCCTGCAAACAGCATCACACTGCCTCTTGAACGATCCCAGAGTGTTTGCCTCCACCATCTCACCCAGATCAACTTTCTGAGTATCGATTCTTCTGTGTGAAGAAGTACTTTCTAATATCAATCTTGAACTTGCCTTTTACCAGTTTGTACTTGTATCTCCCTGGTCTTGCTGTTGTGGTTTAACTCCAGACTTGCCTTTTCTATTCTGCTTAATATGTTGTTATAGCCTCTAAGCATCCTTCTCATTTACCTCCTTCCAAAAGTCTTTCCTAGCCTTTCCTCATAACTCAGTCCTGCATTAAGTGTTGGATGCATGGGATAAATACCCCTTTGTGCCAACAGAGAGGAAAAGAATCACTTTACTAATTCAACTTTGTGCATTGGGTTATGACAGAATACAGCGTGCTTACAGCAACAGGGAACTAGTCCTAGGCTTTGTTATCACATATTTGATATTTTTTAACCATGTCTTATTTAAAGATTAGCAAAACTAATATTGTGTAGACCAACAGAACGGTGACGTACCCAATTTATAGCGCTAGGATTTAAATACTGGCAGCAATACTTGTCAAATTATAACAAGGTCTTCCATTTTGACCCATTTTCAAATGGACTTACTGCAAGAATAATATGTTGTGTTGCCAAATAACTGAGGGAAAATGTAAAACACTTTACTAGTACTTTCCCATCCAATTATGATAGTTCGGTATTTTAACCTCTGGAAAATTAAATGCACTTTTCTAACATGATTTTTTAAAATTGTTGGCCTCTTACTTTCTCTTCCATCAGGAGAGTCAGATGAGGGGTCTGGACTCCAGATTGCTTCTGCAGGGTGAAACTGGCCTTGTCAGTTGTACCTCTTCCATCAGAGGGATGGTGCTTCGATATAAGTCAGTCCACTTGGGAGCCTAAATGAGAACTTGTGCCACTTTCCCCTTAAAAGGCAGTGCATGTGTCTTTTAACAGTAGTTGTAAAACAACAACAACACATATAGTGCCTTTAATGTAGAAAAACATCCCAAAGATAAAGTTTGAAAAAAGTAGCAAAGGGCAAATAATTCCATTTAAGTTTACTGTTTTCCATAATGCTGAATACAAATGTTTGATAAATGCATTTTTATGTCCCAAAAATAATCTGAATGTTTTGAATAAGTATCCCCATTACTGGGAGGAGTCTGTTGCATATAATGCAGTTTTCACTATTTGCAGCAGGATAGTGCAGTCTCATTACATTTCTCCCCCTCTCTGCAACAAATGTAGGGAAAGTCTCTGTGCAGTCTAAGTGGGTACAATGGACTAGATCAGAAACCTAGCCATTTGTGCCTCCTTATTACTGGGCTTGACACTAGCGTCAGGGGATTTACCCCTTCTGCTACACTCCCACCCCCAGCCATAGATGCTGGTTAACCCAATATGGGAAAGAATGAGTTGATGGCCATTAGCCCCCGCGGAACCATCCCACGCTGCAAGAAGACGGCCTTTCCCCCCATGACAACCTCCATGACAAGTAGCTACTAACCCGGGGCTCCCATTGCTAATTGTATTATACTTTGGAGCTATAAACTGCATTGTCAATAACTCAACTCAGTAACTCAACTAGATACGCAACTGTGTATTTTGCAACCATTGTATCTCAAGAGATCAAGGAGTCCTCCTGGTGTCCTGGCCAACATTCATGGTTCAATCAACATCATCAAAACAGATTAACTAGTAATTCATCTTGTTGCTGTTTGTGGGACTTCTTCCATAATACTGAATTTATTTTATATCTGTTTCATTGTCCCAATTGGCAGCTATATTTGCCTACAAAAACAACAGTGGCTACGCTTCAAAATATTTAATTGGCAGTGAAGCACTTTGGGATGTTCTGACATTGTGAAAGGCACTATACAAATGCAATTTCTTACATTGTTTCTACCTACAGATGAATTTTACCAATAAAATCTTTACCAATCAAACATTTAACCGTGGAGTTTTGCATGTATTAGAGAGAAATCAACATAAAATGTAATTTTATTTTCTGAAACAATTTCGCTGTAAAATTAGGAGATTGAATTATATTTGGAACAGATAGGAATCCGCAGGTTGTTTTACATCATTATTGTTCAAAAGTTGAAATTTTTGATTCAAAACAACTTTACACACTTTTCTCATACTATAAGCTCCATGTGCAGAAGATACATATATTTCCATTTTACAATATATTAGATTTTTACAGAAAATGTTTTTAACAATAACTTCCATTCATATCGCACCTTTAAAGATTAAAAACAAAACACCCTTGAAGGTGAACGGGAAATCAATGCCAGGCCAAGAAAATGTTTGGTATAACAGTGTCTTTCAATCTTCAGACCATCCGATCACAATGAGACCAGCCAAATGCTGTCATTGTGAAACATGGTTGAAATGTACCACACTCATGCTATTATTTCCAGGAGTTTTATACCCAGCCTGCCGAACAAGTGCATAGAAAAAAGGGAGAGAAAAATGGCCATGTAAAGCAGATATTGGCTCTTTTGAATAAACTGTCTAATTATAGCCTCTGAACTTAAATATTCGTACTTCAAACAAAAAATTCTGCGGCCTGTACCAGTTTCATTTTCACTGCTGAGCTGCTAATTCATTTCCCAAAATAGCACTGATTAAATAACAAGTAAAAACAAATATCGTCCCAATGCCCAGACTTGCTTTGAGGCTTTTTTAACAGCTAGTATTATTCTAAGGCTTGAACACATAATTTAATCACTGAGGAATTTATATCCTGCTGAGTCTAAGAAACGTGAGTATGTCGCTGTACCAGTCTTTCAGCATGATTTGACACTTGTCAAATCTTGAGACTGGTAATTCAGCACCACACTGTCTATCTGTGCGCAGAGTACACAGTTCATTAAATTCGAGCAGCTTGAGTTGGTCAAAAGACATGATTTTCACCAAGGATTTGTCTGCATTGAAACCCCGAGGCCTTGTATGGGTTCAGTGATTTGAAATATTTGAACGTCTGATGGGTCTTGCAGTTAGATCTTGTGTGGTTGCAGCTTGTTCAGTAGATTCCAACTTAGCACGAGAAAGGAAATTATCTTGCTACTGGGGTGAGTGTGGAACTTGGCCCAAGATTTTGAACTTGGGTGGCTTGAGCAGGCAGAGTCAGAACTAGACTTTGACTGCAAAAGCACAGTTAGGCCTCTTGTGTTACCAAATTTCTGTCTAGAGCCACAGTTCTAAGGGATGCCTTACTTGGAGGCTACTCTCAGGAGTTCAACAATATACTTCACCATGGAGTGATCGACTGTGGGTCTGCGACTACAATTCCTTACACAATGAGCTCTTGATCTCCTTGCATGCAGTTGACAAGCGCAGACCAGCCACTTCCCCACAGGAAGAGCAAAAAACCATAAACGAGATGGCGGACAGGGCCTTGGTTTAATATCTTATCTGAAAGACGGCACCTCCGACAGGGCAGTACTCCCTTAGTACTCCACTAGGAACGTCAGCCTGGATTTTGTGCTCAAGTATCAGGAGTGGGACTGAACTTACAACCTTTACAAAGGCAAAAGTGCTACTCACTGAGCCACAGCTGACACCTAAAACCTACGGTACTATATCTCTTATACCCCTTCAAATACTGCTTCAGCCAAAAATAAGTTATGCAGCTTCTGAATTTGCCAACACGATCTGCCTCTACTGTGTCCCTCAGCAGTCCCTGTGTGAAGTAATTAAATCTAAAATATCTGTTCACCTTCTCTCTTCTGAAGTTAAGTCCATGACCTCAGTTACAGAATTTGCGGCATTAATACTTGGAGGAATCAATTTTCCGTTTGTTTTAGATAACATTTTTGTTCTGCTTTTTAAAAAATCTGCTGACAGGTAGAAAGTTTTGCATTTGGCTTTAAGACGTATTTTTTTTTTGTTCAACTTATTTCTGTTGACAAATCAGGAATGTGAAAATTCTTTCTAATGCAACTTTATTGATCTGTCCCTCTTGTTGATTCGGTGCCTGCTTTACGATGTAGTTTGCATCACCGTGAAGTGACTTTGGCTTCATTTCGACATAGTGTGAATCTAGTCAACAAGTTCGTGTTCTGGCAGAAGGTGTGATAGCAACTCGAGGAGTATAACTGCAACTGGTACAAAGTCAATTTTAAACAGCTCCCAGCCAGTGAGTTTTAATCAACAGAAAATTTCATTTTCAACTGTTTAATTTTAATGAAGCATCAATGGGATAGTCAGCTCTTGGCTAACATGTAACTGGTCTTAGACACTGGTGAGCTGAACTCCGTACATGTGCAACCACATATGCAGCAGAGCTCAGCACTGCGTGATGGGACAGACGTGAAGCTGGCAGTGTAACTCAGACAGACAGCTTTGAATCACTCTAAGGAGGAACCAGTTTCAAACTAGTAACCACTGTGTTACCACAGCATTAAAGTTAGAAGGTGAAACTGGGTGGTGGTTTGGGTTATCACAATGTCCTTTCACCACAGGCTCCTGGGTTTGAATGCAGCCCAGTTTGTTGGGATCAATCTCCTCTTTATGTTGGCTCTAAGGGTCATGTGTGAAATGAACATGGACAGGATCAACACAGTTCCTAGTGGACATGAACCCACTGCACAAAAGTACCCACAAGCTTGTAGTCACTCAGAGAGACCATAGCAAGATATAAAACTGAATTCTATTAATCTGGTCATTTGTTGGCTAGTACCAGAATAAATGTCCATGAAAGTTTCTGAATTGGCATAAAAGCCCAACTGATTCACTAATGTCCTTCAGGGAAGGGAAGCTGCCACCCCTAGTTGGTCAGGCCTATGTGACTCCAGTCCGACACTCTGTGGTTGACCATTGATGCCCTCGGGGCATCTAGAAAGGGCACTAAATACCGGCTTGCCAAGGACGCCCACATCCAAAGAATTAAAAAAATTCCATTATCTCTGTGCCATAGTTCATCTGTCACCTTTTGTGCCCTTTTCTTCATTTCATCTTATGCCTTTGCAAACTATGTTTGGGGAGAATTTAGGTTGCGGGGGGGGAAAAGGAAGAGGGACGTGAACTACCTTTGTGCCCTACCATATTCAGCTATTAGCATACAAATAGCTTTAATGAGAAGCCTCTATCTCCCCTCACTCCTGGGGTAATGAAATGTTACCATCTTTATGTAAGTTTTGCTTCTCGGGAAGAATGACTATAGGGTCGGGAGTTCAGTCTCCAAAGCAAAGAACTACTGTCTGGAAAAAGTAAATATCTGGTGTCGTTCACTGGGATGATGTGTTCCATGCCTCACACAGCAAGCGGCAGATAAATGTCAGATACACAAACAAAAGATGGACTTTTCCAGTGCACTGCTCAAAACATACGTGGAGCCTAGCACAACAAACTCAAACCATCTGCTGTGGGTAGCCGTGGGGAGGCGTTCTGTTTTTAGCGACTGTTTGTTTATTTGGGATGTTTCATTCCTTGCCAAGAGGTTGTAAATTATGCTCTTTCTTGCAGAGAGGGAGAGCTTTGCGTTCCCAGTCGTGACTAGTTATGGCTTTCTCTGCAGTCAGCAACAATTTTGGTAACTTTTGCCCCGTTCAGCTGTAAACAAGGGAGATTTGAGCTTTACATTGGACCATTGTAGCAGTTCTAAAAAAAACCCGGAGCTTTAAGCATTAAAACAGACATGTTATCTCATCCTTTTAAGGTGTATTGACACTACAATTGTAGGGTCAGTGCAAAACAGCTTCGCTTCACATTGATGCTGCAGTTATAGTGTAAATGCAGCTTGAATCCAACTTGACACTGGAGCGAAGAGGAGAACGAGAGACTCCCTGCAACAGGAACTGACTACAAAGTGAAGCAGAGTGAGATTACCCTGTCCAGGGAGTTTCACTTTGGAATCAGTTCAGGCCTCGTCACCCAGCTCACATTCCATATTAAACTTCTATGCCCGGAATTCCCCTGGGGCTTCTCCTGCTCCATCACTGTAACTTGGGTGAAAACTCCCAATACGCCTGAGCGGGGTATCAGGCGAACTTCTGCTGAACTTGCACTGGAAGAGCGGGAGAAGCCCCAAGAAAATTCTCGGTGAGCATGTTAAAGCACTGTTAATTTGCTTTTATTACTCTCTTTCTCCCCCTCCAATCATACCTGAAATTTACCTTCCTATTTTATATTGTGACCTTGGCTCAGTGGGTAGCACTCTCATCTTCAGAAGGTCATGGGTTCAAGCTCCACTCCAGAGACTTGAGAACAAAATCCAAGCTGATGCTTCAGTGCCTTACTAAGGGAGTGCTGTATTGTCAGAGGTGCTGTCTTTTGGATGAAATGTTAAACTGAAGCTATATCCACCCTCTTAGGTGGGTGTCAAAGAGCAGAGGAATTCTCCCTGGTGTCCTGGCTAACATTTATCCCTCAACCAACATCACTTAAAAACAGATTACCTGGTCATTTGTTTCACAGCTGTTTGCGGGGCCTTGCTGTGCGCAGAATGGCTATCGTGCTTCACTACATTACAAAAGTGATTTCATTTTCAAAAGTACTTAATTGGCTGTGAAGTGTTTTGGGATGTCCTGAAGTTGTGAAAGACACTATATAAATGTTCTTTTTTTTTTATATCAAGGTGAAGGATGTTTATGTTGGAGAATGGAACATTTCAGGCATCCAGTGTCCACATCAAGCCCTTTCAGGTTTGGCATAGATCAGGTACAGAGTCAATCTCCATGTTCCCTGCCCCATCAATGTGGGCTCAGCCCCAACCTCAGAAGTTTACCCTGTACTCACCAATGTGACACTTTTCTATTTCCCACACCAGCTATCCTGTGCCTCTGAGTGAGATTGCTATTTAGTTCCAAATTAGAGACAATTTTCTATTGTGAAGCCATGTCCACTAGGAACTGAATTAAAACTACCCAGACATTCTATCTATTACATCTAAGGTAAGTTTTCAAGTTTCTTGTGGTACCACTTTTATGCATTGGATGTTGTGAGGACATCAGTGACATTTAATTAAACAAGATATTAAATAAAAAGTTGAGAGTGCACAATGGGAAATTGCACAATCCAGATGCATAATTCTCCTCCCATCAATTTAAATGGATGGAAAATTGCTGGTTGGAAAGAATCCTGGACAAAAATGAAGCACAGCCAATGGAGCACTTTTGAAGTGTAGTCATTGTTGTAGTGAAGGGAAATGCGACAGCCAATTTGCCCAAAGCAAAGTTCCACATGCAGCAATTAAATAAATGGCCAGATAATCTGTTTTAACGATATTGGTTCAGGGATAAATATTGGCCGGGATATTACCGGGGAGAACTCCCTTGCTCTTCTTCAAAAAAGTGCTTTGAGATTTTTTATATCCACCTAAGAAGGGAGATGTGAGCTTGGTTTAATGCCTCATCCAAAAGAAAGCAGCTCCAAAAGTGCAGCACTCCCTCAGTACTGCGTGCTACAAGTCTCTGGGGTGGGGCTCAAACCCACAACCTTCTGTCTTAGAGGCAAGAGTGCTAGCACTGAGCCTGGTTCAGCTGTGCATCATTTTGTTGTGTTTGCATTTATGGATATGTTCCAGGTCACAGCCCCAGCAAACCCACTACACCCTAGCTCAGGTGCTGATCTCACAATCCCTTCCAAACTGTTCAAGCAATCAGGGTGGCAGTGAAACTAGAGCCTGCCTGGGTGGGGAATGAGTGAGCAGGGAGATATAAGCCTGTCTGTTTCAAGGAAACAGCAGCAAAGTGCAATGCCCCATCCCCTAATACGAAAATAGAATAAATTCCCTTTTGAATCAGCACAAAAATTGCACCGTTATCACTTTTTTTTTAACTGTCACTGCCCCCCTCCAGGTCCCAGTACATGTTGTAAAGTAGTAAAGTAGCTTTTTAAAAAAAATTGCAGTGTAAATGCTTCAATCGTATAAGTATTGGAGTTTCAGTCTATAGTCATAATATTGGGAGGGAGATACAGGAAGGTTCCCGCACTTTGTTACAGCCTCCTAGTCTAGCCTCTCCACTTGCTATCGCAGCAAAAGTGAAGTTGGGGATCAACAAATAGCAAAAAAGCAGGGAGCAGAACTAGGAGCTGGGGAGTGACACCTGCAAAGTGTGGTTAGGAGCATAGACTGGCAGAAGTCCAAGGGAAAAAGATGAATTGGTTAGTGACGGTTGTGCATTGCAGAAATGGCTTTTTTTTGGTAGAATGTGATTGGTTCAGTGACCCATCAAAAATCGCACAGCCCTGGTTGGTCAAAGTTCAGGGATTTGATTGGTTGAAGAAACAGCCAGCTCTGGTTCTAGAATCTGATTCGTCGGTTGTGAAACCACGACAATCATACATCTCTCTATATTGCAACTTTCAACATGTCTTTAATTACAACTCGGTCATACGTGAATATATTGTTGGCATAATACACCACTTACATGATTGTGGTGATGGGGAGTGAGCCAAATTTAGTATACAGTCTGGTTCTGATTTAGATGTAATTAACATTTCTTTGATTTTCCTGCAATATTTTATTGGGGAAAGGTTTGTTTTTAATTTAAATGCAGTTTGTAGGGAGCAGGTACATACTGTTTTGTCAGTCATACATGTTCTTATTCATTGATTTATACATTTGTTAAATGGCTTTTGTGTCATCATGACTTCTTCAGGATTAAAAAAAAGCATCAGGGTAAGAAAATCACCCAAATATCTCATTGGCTCTTGTATGTTCACGTCTACATTTCTTGAAAACATCTGATTCTTAACAATTTAATATAGTAGCAATGAACATAGAAATTCTGAAATTACTTTGGAATTTATTCACCCAGTGGGACCCGTATATTCAGTACATGTTCAAGGCATTTAAGCTTATTTCTAAAGTTGCATATATATTTTTAATTGTCTTTGTATGCAATTACAGGCATGGATGGTTAAATAATTTATGGGATACACAACAGTTCTGTTGGGACCATGGACATTTTCATCTGGGTCAAACACTAAAGATTCTAATATTGGATTGATATCCTGGAGGTTTCAGAAGGTCGGGATAGAATTTCCGAGTTTCATCGTCTTATTCTGCATCTCCAGGGAACTATATTTCTATTTATTAAAGTGTATTGAGGTGGAGATACACCAAAATATTTGTAACCATTCCCATTGCATATTTACATGATGAAACTTTTTCTGCAAAATAGGTTATAGAAAAGAAGCTGAATTTAACTTTAAATACAATGAGGATGTTAATATTTGCAGCATACTTAATAAAAACCCCTAACAGAAATAAATATTATGCAATTTTGAAAGGACAAATAAATCTGTGTGGACATAGTTCATTCCATACTACTATTATAATGAATTCATTTTTAAAAACGACAAGCACATAACAAGTTCACTTCCATTGTTTTATTTATAATTTCTAAAAGTCTGGGGCTTACACATACCCAGGGGTCTTCTTCCCCACCTTGAAAGGATTGACAGACAGATGACTGATTTTTCCAGAAATCTCAGACCTGAAGACTGAGCTGTGACATGCCCTGCAGGCGCATTTTATGCTGGAAATCGCGACTCTCAGGCCTATGATTGGCAGAGAGGCCTGAAACTGAATCCCAACATCCGGTGACAAATTCACAAAACAATACCGACCAACTTATTTTTAACTTTACTGCAAGGATTTAGGAAATATTTTGTAGGTATGTTGAATTTCGCCATGCACAAAATATTTGTTATTAATAACTTACTGATCCAAAGTCAGGATTAAAGGAAATTTTGAGAATATGAAAAGGCCATTTGGCTCAAGAAAGCCTGTCTCATTTTGGATGAAAGATTTAAACTTCCTTTGATGGGACAATACTGTAGCACATCAGGTTGCCCAAGGTACTTAAAACACATCTTCAAAATACCAAAATGTCCTCTCAGTTTCTGACAATTTAAAATATTGTGCATCATTGCTGCATTGTCCTGTGGCGGGAGGGGGGTGGGGAGTCATTACCCTGGCTTCAGGTCAGATCCACTATTACTTTAGAAGCAACTTGTACACTGTACCGATGCAGTCCACGGCAATAGATAGGATGGTATTCTTTTCCTTTAAAATCTTGTGTGATAATTCTGAGTGCCAGTACATAGTTGGCCAGCATGTATGAGTCATGTGTTTCTTGTTCCTGAAATGGCTTCATTGAGTGTAGGTGGTTTGCGAGCCACTTATGTGTAACCAATAACTCCCAAGATATTTGGAAAGACTGCTTTTTTGGGGGCTGGTGGTGGTGAATCATTGATTTTGCAGCTGGGTTACCTGATGAAGTGCACACTGCTCCTGTAACAGGAGTACCAGGTACTTGTGATGCACAATGTCTCATAGGCCTAACTTGTGTTGATTGCAGCCTGCAGCCTCCTGAGAGAAAGCTAATGGGCCAGATTTTGCTGTAGTAGGGTATCTAACTGCATCTGCTGTTAGTTAGATTTGCCCCTGCACTCTACAGCTCAAACAAATTTTGTCCACAAAGTTGCTGAAGGTGCAGGTTGATAAGGGCACAGCGAGGGAAACAGGGCATCTGGGACCTGAGTGAACAGGGCAAGCAACTGCGCATCTCCTTAACCAGTGAGATTTAAGGATTAGGAAATAAACAGCAGAAGGGCTGAGAAGGAGAATGAATTAAAGGGGGTGAATCCAATGTCAAATCAGGTATAGAAGGAGAAATAAAGAGAGGGGAAGAAAGATTGAATTAAGAGAGAAAAAAAAGAGCCAGAAAGAAAAAGTAAGAAAAAAAAATGTTAAATGTAAAATTTAACTTTTTTAAAATTGCCTAAAACAATTCACAACCTGAAGGAATGAGACTCCACACTTAGAATAGTTAATTTTCTATACCAGAGAGGTTGATTGGCAGTCATTAACACTTATCACGTCATTAAAAGTGTACTTACACTTGTAATTACTAGCCCTAAATATCTGCGGCGAGTTTAGTTCGCGTCTACCGCGCAAATTACAGCAACTTCACGCTGTGCAATGCATTTGAATGGTGAGGCAGACAGAGAGATGCCATTTTCGCAAAGCTCACAGTGCAACGGCGCAACTCAGACAGCAACTTTTGGACATTCATGTTTAACGGCGCATCTGCCCCTCGCCTGAGGTTACTGTACCATTTACGCGTAAATAACGAGCAAGCGCCATTAGCCTCACTGTTGTTTTGACAGCAAAATTTGGCTCCTTGTAAAAATAGACAATGGAGAAATCTGAACTCAGTAGAAAAATGCAGTCAGCATCCAAGGTTATTTTGGGTGGGACCTTTCATTAAAACATCTTCCAGGGGCAGCAATAAGCAAGTTCCCTTTTACAGTTGCATTGTGTTGGTCTGCAGTGAAAATGAAAACAATATTAATCAGATCCAGACTTGGCCATTACAGCTCATTAATATTGCATAATCCCGTCATTCATTGGGTCTTTAGATCCCACACAATGATTCCAGTCTATCCACATTTCATAAGCGTGATGGCATAGGGATGGTGCTTAGATCCCATGCCAACTCCTGTACAGATCAAAGCCATGCAAACCAGCAGACTTGATGAGTATGGCATATATGCCAGAGTTCACTATTTGCAGTATCAAAAAGCTGTGTCTGGCTGTCTATTCACTACAAGATTATAAACAAAACAGCACCACAAGAGTTTTTAGCACTTAGTCCACTGCCATGTTTATGCTCGGAATATGTGCTGTACTTCCATGTTTCATAATCCAAAGGATCTGCACAAAATTCCAGCAACAGGGCTTCACAAGCCACATCTCCTGCCTGTTGAACTCCCTTCCCAGATGGTGTAATTGCCTGGAACTTGTCCTTTATATGCAGAAGTAGGATTGCAAAGTGCATCAATTGTTGAGCATGCATTAAGCTAAGGGTAATCTGTGCTTTCCCTATCCCAATGCAATTTCTCCAAATCTTTACATTCTCCCACCAATCACCAGAGTCAAATTTTTGTAAGACATCTGTCCTTATTACAGTTATATGCAACTGCACCATATTGTTGTTCCACATAGAACACAAAGAAACAAAAATGGAAGTCTTTTACCGGTTTCTGCTGGCTGCAGTTTTGGGTAGTCTCAAGCCAATTCTACCCAGCAGTAAATGGGCCCTAATTTACCTTTTATTGGCATTGAACCGGCCGTTTTATTCTGTAAAACAATAAGGCTAAGAAAAAATGTCAAAAAATGTCCTCAGTTAACCAACATTAAGTAAGCAGAAAAGTTTTTTCTATGATATGTTCCTTGTTATTTGTACTGTAATTGTCTTCAGAGCAGGGGAATGGGACTAGGGGAATAGCTTTTTCAAAGAGCCACTGCAATGAGCCAAATTACCTCTTTCTGTGCTGTAAAATTGAATGATTCTATAGGCTGAGTTTTCCTGATCCTTGCATTGGGGAATGCCCAATTCCCGGGGTGCAAAGGTCAGGAAAAAGTTGCCGAGATCCCATCATCAGGTTTCTGCATTTTTAAAGGATTCCTGGAGCTTCTCTTGGGCGTGGAGCTTGGCCATTCTCAAAGCAGTCAAATGAGGCAGGGGGCAGGGGTGTTCCGGGCCTCCTACCTCATTTTCCACTGTGAGCGTCAACTGGCTGCCTAAAGAACGTGGTGCTGTGCTCTGCTCATGAACCCCCACAGGTCCCAGGGTAGGCCGAAGAATGCTGGATAGGGTCAGAGTGCATGGTTAAAGCTCCTCCCCTTTCCTCCCCCCAAGATCTTACAGTGGAATAAGGACCTTCAGCAGCAGGGAGGTTCCAATGCCCCAGGCACCATGTGCAGCTACATATAGGCCTACAATCGTGCCTATCTTTCCTGCCCCTTTCTCCGGCACTAGGCCCTGCCAGGGGGGGTGGGCCTGCTTGGGGGTGCCCCCTGGCCACATAAATGGAAACCTCGCAATCCTGGGGCTGCGCACTTCAGGTGCACTGCTCTGGTCTAGTGCTGGGGCAGGTGGGCAAAGGGGCCAGTAAAATCCACCTCTATGATTCATTCCTGCGCCTAGGGTATTGTGGTACCTCACGCTGAAGACCATAATTTGGGGATTTGCGATTATCTGCCGATTTCCATTCTCCACGGGAGCGTTCCCTCCGTTATGGCTGATAATGAAAGCTCTACTGTCATTTAAGATATAAAGTAATTTGTAATATTAAGTGGTATGATCCTGTGAGATTTTGACTAGGTGCAACGTAGACTGTGCTTAAAACTGGACACTTCCTGTTCTTCAAACGCTTCATCGTATTTTACTGAAGGTAACATGGGGATATAGCCCAACCGTCAAATACCTGGCTGGTCACTTTGAACCTTTTAGGATCGACAGCATCGGTCAGCTAAACAACATAAAAGATGATGGTCAAAGAGTTGGTGATATTTTCACCCGTAGTTACACAACAACAACAACTTGCATTTATATAGCGTCTTTAACGTAGTAAAACATCACAGGGCTCTTCACAGGAGCATTATCAGACAAAATTTGACACCGAGCCACATAAGGAGATATTATTACAGGTCTTATTTAATTGTAAATGGTTCTTTGACAGCCAGAACGTAGTGCCATAAAGGAAATGCAACAGAAACACAATGGCAATTTAAAAATGTATATATAATATATATATATGTGGCATTGTGCAAGTGAGGTTATTTTTGTTAGTAAATTGTTGATTCCCATTAAAAGAGTGGAAAACAGCTCCATTCTGAATAGATTTGCTGTTCGCACTCCGTCAGGGCTGTGTTTTTTTGGATTGTTCCAAATATCTGGTGCACAGATGTTGCTCATTGTACAAGGATAGGAAATACCATGGAGGGAGAATTTTTTTAATGAAAAACACGAATGTGTTGGTTTGTTGTTCTTTCAAAGCTCTTTGGGTTTTTAAAGGATATAAAAGGAACGTGCACCCCACACCACAACTTTTCCTGTCTGGCATTAGAATCAAAGTGCATTTTGTGGTCCCTTCAAGTTCCACTAGAAACTCATCGCTCCAAAAATAAAAATGTTAATTGATTCGCATTTGGCGGTAATGTTTTGTATGGATACTTTTGATCGTACCAAGGTACTCTTTCACTGAGAACAGATTGGTATTCCAAAAGACAAACCACGGCAAATAGGATCAAGGAGAATTAATGGAACAGCCTTATGAGCAACAGGAGCCAAGGGGTTGGGTGACAAAACTTTAGAATTGCCAGACTGCTAACCAGAGAATGGTAGTTGAAATTCCAGCACCAACCGTGAGACTAGCCACCAAACAATGAGTTTAAAATAAAACTCCAGGCTGTATTTTTCCGATGATGAGACCATTTTTTAACAGAAAAGTTGTTTTTGATTTACTTTTTGTGATGTGGTAATTCCTAACGAAATGTGCAGCTGAACCGGAAAAATTAGCCAGGTAGCCTCACAAATCAAACATAGTTTTAATTAGAGTTGGATTTTGCTTCAAGGTACAGACGTTGAAATTAAGCTGTGCAAATAGTAGCGTACTTAAATGTTTAGGCATTGGTATGAAATTCCTTCATCTACCAGTTTGACAGAGGCCGTAACCTGTTTACAAAGTACTAATAAGTGGGTATTTGATATGTTCTGGAACTGGCCATTATCCAGTTTCCATTGCCACTAGGATTTGGCCAAATTATGAGTTCCAAATTGGTGCTCACATAAAGCTGATCCACAACATTGTCTAGTTCTCCTGGATTCTGTTTATTTCCCTCTTAAACTTTGCCTTGAGATGCTCGTGACTCCTTTATTCCAGTCTTTGTCTCACACTTTTACCTTTTCACTGTGTGACCTGCTCCCTGTACCTCTCTGATTATTTCACTTCTTTCTCAGATTCTTCCACTTTCTCTTCCTCTGTGACTTTTACTTTTTACTCTTGTTTATTTCCAATAAAAGAGTCAGATCACAGTTTTTGGCTTCATCTAAATGGAAATTAAACAAAACAATCTGTCTTCAAAAGGTTACATTCTGGGCAATAATGAAAAATGCAACTTAAGGACAGCAGTAACTTAATAGTGGGCCATGTGTGCATGAATGTGTGTGTGAGTGAGTGGGTATGTGAGCTGGTGTGCGTGGGGGTGTGCATGCAAATGTGTGAGGGGCAGAAGCAGATATGTGATTATATTCAGTTCAATATCACACACCCTTCATTCCTCAATACTGGTTTAATCCTTGTCTCCCACCACTTTCCCTCCAGCATTCTGGACCCACTCTTCCAGCTGCTACATAAGAATATAAGAACATAAGAAATAGGAGCAGGTGTAGGCCATACGGCCCCTCGAGCCTGCTCCGCCATTCAATCAGATCATGGCTGATCTTCGACCTTAACTCCACTTTCCTGCCCGATCCCCATATCCCTTGATTCCCCTAGAGTCCAAAAATCTATCGATCTTAGCCTTGAAACTACCCAACATCTCAGCACCCACAGCCCTCTGGGGCAGAAAATTCCAAAGATTCACAACCCTCTGAATGAAGAAATTCCTCCTCATCTCAGCCTTAAATGGCTGACCCCTTATCCTGCGATAATGTCCCCTAGTTCTAGACTCTCTAGCCAGGGGAAACAAACTCTCAGCATCTACCCTGTCAAGCCCCCTCAGAATCTTATGTG
Organism: Heptranchias perlo; assembly: GCF_035084215.1. Classification (NCBI taxonomy): domain Eukaryota; kingdom Metazoa; phylum Chordata; class Chondrichthyes; order Hexanchiformes; family Hexanchidae; genus Heptranchias; species Heptranchias perlo. The sequence goes on along the minus strand of NC_090350.1, from coordinate 37,317,304 downwards.
TTTCAATGCAATCACCTCTCATTCTTCTAAACTCCAGAGAGTATAGGCCCATTCTACTCAACCTCTGCTCATAGGACAACCCTCTCAACCCTGGAATTAATCTAGTGAACCTTCGTTGCATCGCCTCTAAGGCAAGTATATCCTTCCTTAGATAAGGAGACCAAAACTGTACGCAGTCACCAAAGCCCTGTATAATTGTAGTAAGACTTCCATACTCTTGTACTCCGGTCCCCTTGCAATAAAGGCCAACATGCAATTTGCTTTCCTAATTGCTTGCTGTACGTGCATGCTAACTTTTTGTGTTTCTAGTACCAGGACACCCAAGTCTCTCTGAACATCAACATTTACTCGTTTCTCACCATTTAAAAAATGTTCTATTTTTCTATTCTTCCTACCAAAGTGAATAACCTCACATTTCCCCACATTATACTCCATCTGCCACCTTCTTGGCCACTCACTCAACCTGTCTGTATCCCTTTGCAGACTCTTTGTGTCCTCCTCACAGCTTACTTTCCCACCTAGCTTTGTATCATCAGCAAACTTGGATACATTACACTCGGCCCCTTCATCTAAGTCATTAATATAGATTGTAAATAGCTGAGACCCAAGCACTGATCCTTATGGCAGCCCACAAGTTACAGCCTGCCAACCTGAAAATGACCCGTTTATCCCTACTCTCTGTTTTCTGTCCATTAACCAATCCTCTATCCATGCTTATATGTTACCGCCAACCCCATGAGCCCTACCTTGCATAAAAACTTTTTATGTGGCACCTTATCGAATGCCTTTTGAAAATCCAGATATACTACATCCACTGGTTCCCCTTTATCTACCCTGCTAGTTATATCCTCAAAAAACTCTAATAAATTTGTCAAACACGATTTCCCTTTCATAAAACCATGTTGATTCTGCCTAATCATATTATGATGTTCTATGTGCCCAGTTACCACTTCCTTAATAATGGATTCCAGCATTTTCCCGATGACTGACGTCAGGCTAACTGGCCTGTAGTTCCCTGTTTTCTCTCTCTCTCCTTTCTTGAATAGCGGGGTTACATTTGCTGGGACCGTTCTAGAATCTAGGGAATTTTTGAAGATCATAACCAATGCATCCACTGTCTCTGCAGCCACCTCTTTTAGAGCCCTTGGATGTAGGCCATCAGGACAAGGGGATTTATCGGCTTTTGGTCCCGATTTTAACCCTGCAATCCCATCAGAAACCGGGCACGGGCGGGCACTTAAACTCGGGGGCAACGACTTACTCCCTCCAATCCCACTGCCTTCTTTCTAATCTGTTGTTTTTAGCAGGTGCCCGGGACACCCGTCTGAAGACATCGGGGCCCTGCTTCAAATATGCAGATTGGCCTCAGATGACGTAATTGGGGCCAAACTGCAATTTTAACCCCAGGCCTGTCCAGGGAATCAACTTTTGTCTGATTACGCTCCTGTGAAGCACCTTAGAATGTTTCACTATGATAAAGGTGCTATATAAATGCAAGTTGTTGTTGTAATGATGGCGTTATCACTCCCATTGCATTTCTGGGGCACGAATGATGCAGCAGCTCCACATCCTGGCCTGTCCACTGTAACCTTATAGTGATTTGTCCATCCCTATTAAGCTACTCACTGGGGCTTCTCATCCAAGGATATCTCTCATCTGGTGGTGGCCTCTTAGTGTGTCTTCCACAGGCTGAAGAGAGACTGGAGAAAAGATCTTAAGACGGGAAATAAGAGGAGAGTGTTTCAAAAAGAGAAAAAAAAACAAATAAAAAGGTTAAATTTAGAAACACACATGTGGAATGACCCCAGAATTCTCTTCTGTTGAATTGGAAGCTAGTTTCACCATTTCCCCTCCCTTTGCACATCACATTTCACGCTTGTACCTGATCACTGACACGTTACTGATGCAGGTCACTGCATCGCGACCAGGAGCGGTTATTTTTAGCAACGGGTCACGCCTGTGATAGGTAAGGTCACAAAGGATTGCCAGACCACTGTTCCCAAATGGAGGTGTCATTTCATCGGGGTCAGTGATGAAGGAAAAAAGTGCCATTCTCATCTGCGTGCCTTTTGGAGGGAATGTGACAGCAGGTGTCTGGTGTTCAAGTGGCCAGACCACCACCAGTGTTAGCATCTGCTTTGCAGTGCTCTTCTGTAAGGAAATAAACAGAAACTTTCCTGTCTGATCGCAATAGGTAGTCATTCTCGATTATGCTGATAAAGCAACCGTGCTCCTTCTCCATAGCCCTGATGCCAGTTTTACTTTCTTGCGATGCAGTCATATTCGATTGTATATTTCCAATCCTACTCGTTATAAACTATGAAGTCCAATCTACGTTAAAGGATAGTGTACTTCTGGCCTTGTAATTAAAAGAAAACCCAGCCTCAACAGTTACGCAATGTCCGATCCGCAGTAAAGCAGAGAAATATTATCTGCTTAAATTGGAAGGAAAGTTAGAAACTTCAATTGAATTTAGTTTTCATCATATTGAAAAGAAATGGGTTGAAAAGTACGGCAGCTAAAGCTAAGTTCACAGCTTTGCTTCAGCAGAGATCTAAAGCTGAAATAGTACACAACACTCCATTTTATAACAAGAATGTCCAGCCAATTTCTCTACTGAGTAATATGAGAAATATTTTGGAGAACTTGTTAAATGACTCATTTTTAAAAAATCAATGCGGCCATTACCTTTTCTGTACATATAATATTGGGATCCGGCCAGGTCTTTTTGACACTGATGTCCTTTCTTTGACCAGAGTTCTGTTTACGTGTTGCCTGCATTAGGTCTCAAGAAGCTAAACTGTCTGGGCCCCAGCCATCTCCCAATTGGATGGGTGCTCCAAGTCTGATTAAAAGGTTTTCAGATCCAAGGATTTATATGTTAGTCTGCTCAGAACAATGAGAGTCAACTGGTGCTTCAATCTGCTAAGAGAAGGATAGCCAGAACTAAAGCATAATGGCTAAATAAAGAGATTTTTTAAAAAAACTAGCTTAAAGGGCCGAAAAGTTATAGGCCCTGAAATTCCGCAGGCCCAGGTCCCGGCATAGCTGCAGGATCATGCCCGCTGGCGCCCTCCGGTGCTGACTGCACTGAAGTTTTCGGATTCAGTGGGAGGGCACCTTGAGGCTGGCTGGGCACTCGCACAATGCGGGTGCATCTCGAGCACCCGCCCGCCCCATTAAGTCGGAAGTTCCAGCAGCCGCCCACTTTTGGGGGGGGGGGGGGGGGAGCGGGTGTTGCCCAGGCACCCCCCATCTTGCTCAAGGCCCCACTGTGTCCCTCCTCCTGGCCCCACAAGGAAAGTAAAAAAAAAACTTATCGTAAATGGCATCTTCCAGTCCTGGATCCTCTTCCCGCTGTCTTCACCTGGCTTCCCCGCTCAGGCCAGAGTTAAAATAGCAGACGTGGCCCGATGACGTTATCTCAGCCCGATCCACACATTTGAAGAAGGACCCCGCCGGCTTCAGGCGGCTGTCTTTTCCGCCTGCTTAGAAGAGCAGATTAAAATGGAAGATGGCGGGATCCAGGTGGGACATAGGCGGGTAAGTCACCCAGCCGATTTTAACTGCCCGCGCACCTAGTTTCTGCCGGGTGGTCAGGGTTAAAAGATGTGTGAGCAACTCTGAGTAAGAAAATCAATTTTGTACAGAATGTTTAACGTTTCTTTTTATGGACTTCTTATGCCACAACTGTTGTTTTCTTACTGGTAAACATTCAGTCTAAGGAAAAATTCAAGATGGTGGCTCTAACCAATGTCACAAGGTCTTTGGAGCAATTTGGTCGGTTGCTTCTTGCTACTTACCAGTTCGGGATTGGTAGCTTGAAAACAAAAGTGAGCAATTTGACCAACTGTTTGCTGCTTATTCATTCCAAGGTGAGCAAAGAGCATCACTATCAATTATCTCACATTGGTGTTATCATTTACTTTAATTGCTATATATAGGTATGACTCCCAATTATCTTACATTAATAAAATTGCCTATCCAAGGAGGTTGTCCGAAGAGTACTGTTAATCCAAATCTATTCAGACTTTGCCGTAAACAGAGCACCAAAGAGAGGTGATGAGAATATTCCAGAAGTAGCACAGCAGGATTGAAAAGGCAGATGTGTTTACTGACTGATGAGAAAGACTGTTCACTAATAACCCTAATACTTAGACAGAACTGGATATATGAAAGTACTCGTTCTGTGTTTCCATCTGGCAAGGTATTATACAATTCATTCAGTCAGACCCGCCAAAGTACGCAGTGTTATGTAGCCTTAGCCTCTCTCTCTCCTAAATGACATCTCAAACAATGCACATTGTTCTTCATAGAAGATATCCTTCAATGGGCAGCAAGTGAAATTCCTCACCCATTATGAAGGGGCTGTCATGGGGATCATAGGCTGAGAGGTTGCTTGGCACCTGGATTGTTTGTGGAGACAACAATACTTCTGGTTTGTGTGATGATGAATGGGCACGTCTGCTGTGACAATGATTCTCACTTTTATCAGATTCTAAGCAGTGTTTGCGCTCTGCTGAGAAAGATAGCAACGGACGGTCAGTGAAGAATTGTAACTTGAGACATGACATGTGGTAAGTGCAGCAGGCTTGGGAGGAACAGGTGACTTTGGACCTATGGTTCCCAAAGCTCTCCACCACTGGGGTTTTCCTCGCCTGTTGCCTGGCTCTGTTGCAGCCTAATTGATAAGAGATTGATTGCAACGATTAGTCAACAACTCCATTATCGTTGTATCCCGCGTCTACCAGGATGGCAGAAGGCGAACTAGATGGACCTTGGTCTTTTTTCATCCAGCATTTCTTATGAAGCAACAGCATAAATGGCATAACTGTGCCACTTTCTGTCTTTAATCCAAATTATATTAATTTCCAAAGGAAAACTCAAATCTGATTTACAAATGAAACAAAAAAGATTGCAAAATATATTTAATGCATCTGATGTAAATAAGTTTTCTAATTGAACTGATCCCTCCCTTTCTTGGGTTTCAAAGGCAGGGTACAATTCAGTGAGAGGAATATATCATGTTCTAAACACAAATTCAAACTTAAAAAACTTAAATCGGAGGTTGGAGGGCTAATCGCTAATTTTTTATTTTTACAATGCAGTTCCAGAATTTCTTAGGTCATTCCTGCCAGTTGCACAGTCTTTCTTATTGAAAAACTATGGACAGTGTTCTAGTTTTGCTGTTCATTAACCCTTTTGCTGGCCTTTTGTGTTTAGTCGAAGCTCATAGTGGACCAGTAAACTACTGCTGCTATAGTTTTGGGCTGGATTTTCCTCCACTATATCTGTCCCAAATCGGGCGCCAGAGCTGGGGGAAAATGAAGGTAAACGGGGTGGGAAGGCCTACTGCCACATCTCCATCCCTACCAACGCTGCTGTCAATTTCTCTCCCTCCTCCACTGCGGGCAAGTTCATCACCCCGCTGCAATTGAACGACGGCAAGGCCTGGGAAACCGACCGATTTCCCTGCCTCCCACCTCTACTGCCGCCAACCTTGGGGACTTTCAGGAGAGGGGCGGCGGCAGGCCCTGAGCTAGCGAGGGAGCCCGGGAGCACGTCAGAGGAGCGGGCCAAGTAGTTGGCTCCTCTACTTCCCTAAAGGCTTCTCTTTATCGAGGTCCTGAGGCTCAGAGACGGCCTTTGACAAACATTTTCAGGGCCCTCCTAGCCATTTCGCCGTGCCATCCCCCTCCTTGGGTGCTGTAGAGAGTGTTTGGCTGCAGCACTGTCGACCTTTGGCAGTGAGCTCCACCTTGGTGGTGAAGGAGATCCCATTGGGATCCCACTCTGCGTGCGAAATAAGGCCAGACACAAGAAGAAGAGCAGGGGTCGGGGTGATGGGCAGATGTCTTGCCCCCAACTCTGCTCCGATAGCAAGCCTGCCCCACTTTTAGTGCGGACTTTTAGGATATAATCTTATAATCCGTTGTGTGTGTGTTAATAAAAAAAATCAAAAGGATTGATTTTAGTGAGATACACACCTCATGGTTGAAATTAATACAAGTCTATTTAAATACATTGGAGCAACGACAGACATATATTACAATTAATACGAATGTAGAATTTTGACAGAACATGTCTTTAGCAATTTTTGAGGTATTAAGGCTGCGAAAGATACACATTTATTTACATAAAAAACATGTACATATTTGCATATGACTGATCAGAGCAGCAGAGGGTTATATATGGGATAAAGGCAGTGTGGACTGATCCCTCCCAGGTGTGTGTTTGTGCCCCATTTGCAGGTGTTGAGATCATAATCTAGGCCGACACTCCATTACAGTCCAGCATTGTCAGAGGTGCCGTCCTTCAAGTGAAACACTAAACCAAAATCCATGTCCTTCCCCCGCACAAAGTCCTGCACTCTTATTGCCTGTGTACTTGACAAATTTCATTAGTTCTCCATGCTCTCAACATGCTCTTACCATTTTACCAACAAACGCACAAAAAGGTTATAGTCCACATGCACACGCCATACGAATATGAGTATTGAGATCACATGCCCAATGACAGTGTCTGTTACTCATTGTTTATTTACGAATCAGAAATGCAATTAGCCACATCTGGTTTCCCAATTAGCCACATGTGGCTAGCGGCTAATGTATTAGGCAACACTGCTTTAGGCGTATGACCCACACGCACCCTCTGTCTCTCTAACCATGGTATATTCTTCACTCACTTCTGCCTCTACTCCACCATCAGTGGCCACTCTTTCACCCACAGTGCCGCCGTCCTCCGAAAGTCCTTCCTTAAGTCGCTCCAACCTTGCCACCCCCCTTCCCTGCTTTGAGAACTCTCCTGAAAACCCCTTCACTTCAATTGTGCTTTCAGCCCCACACCCAAACTTTTCTGCTTCTCCTTTTTCCCTTCTGCTCTGTGTCCACTTTTCTCCCCCCTCCCTGAGACCGTTTTGGGAAGAGTGCCTGGTGGAACACTAGAGGCCATTCACATCTCAGATATGAATGTGACTTCATTCATGTCTATGAATCGCTCCTCTTGTAATAAAAGACTTAACAGCTGTAATATTTTCCAGCTGATAAGGCCAATCCCTGGCGGTATCACTGGTCATAGAGTGCACCGTATTTGTGAATAGTGCCTCTTTCCTCTACAGACAGGAAAAATGTCACGGAGGGTGATGTTTACATTCATAGTGCACATCACATAATGAGAACCACAGAAAAAACCCTCTCAGGGCCATGGAAATTTTAACATTTTATCCATCGACCAAAGGCTGAATCACAGCCCTTTAGAGGTTTAAATGAATGCAATCTACTTGTTATTGTGGCTTTGTGAGTCAGTCCAGTTGTATGTGTCCTTTGGTGACCCTTTCCAACTCCAGGTGGAATATTCTCTTCATGCATGAAGAGTAAAAGGAAAATTTCACCTAAAGTTTTTCTGTGTGCAGCTCCATTTACAAATCCCCAAACTGTAAACCCAGGGACCCATACTGAGTTCATTGCTTAGACTACTTTCTGTACTGCAATTAGGATTATGAATTCAATGTAAAATCACTTCAAATGTGGGATTTTAAGATTATCATAGAATCATAGAATGATACAGCACAGAAGGAGGCCGTTCGGCCCATCGTGCCTGTGCCGACTCTTTGAAAGAGCTATCCAATTAGTTCCATTCCCCTACCCTTTTCCCATAGCCCTGCAAACCTTACCCCTTATGTTCCCCTTTTCCCATTACGTTCCTTTGTTCTTGATGTGCCCACCAGAGGAAATAGTTTCTCCATAACTACTCTATCAAATCTTTTTAACATCTTAAACACAAAATCTTCACAACCCGTTAATCATAATGTGGATTGAATTAATATGAAGACCAGTTTACAGATATCAGAGTGCTCCTCTTTAACATAGTGCTAAATAAATAAAATTACACTTAATATAACAACACACTCCTGGGCCATGATTACAAAGCATTAATTTAATAAAGGGTTTAAATGATAACTTTGACCAAAAGAGCAAATTTCGAGTTTTTTATAACCAGCATCTAAAACCCAGACACTAGATTACATCCTTGATGTCACTACAGGATATTGATTATTATTTATTATTTATATATATATATATAGTTATTTTCCTCAACCTGCAGCTGTGATTGTAAAGTTCATGGAGTGAGACTTATTCAGTGAGGATCAGTTTTTTGTTGGTACCAGCTTAATGGCTGATGTGATCCATGCAGTTAATGCACAGCAATGTCCACACTGAAGGGTTAATCATTGTGACTGATCATTGCAAGTTTAGCAAGTAATATGGCCTGACTGTCAATCTTCAGACTTTAGGTTTTCAACTGGCTGACAAGAACAACCTTGAAGCTGGTTTTCAACCAATGAAAGACCACTTGTTTTGATGGTTTTGCTCCCCAACTCCAAAATTGATGGTGGGACCCATGAGAAAACAGGAAATTCAAAGCCCAGCAGCTTTGAAGAGCTGAAGTCCAAAGTTGCTAAAGACGGTTTTGCGCACTAGCACAAAGAAGTCAGGAACCGGCAAGAGCTTTGCGATCAAAGGAGCTTGCAGACCGTGGGCCTCCTCTTCAACACATCTGTCCCACTGCACTAATGGGGCACTTTTCCACTTCCCATACCAGCCATCCTAAGTGAGATTGCAAATTAGTGCTGAGTTAGGAGCAGTTTTGTGCTGTTGGCCCATGCCTATCAGGAACTGGATACTAGAATTCCCCAAACTAATCATTTTGACAGTCAATTGAATGTTTGATGACGGTAAGTGCATTTAAGTACTACATGAATTAACAGTCTTAGATAAAAAATAATCTTGGGATCCTCAAAAAGGTGCCTTTTTAATTGGTGACATCTCAAAAACAAGTTCGGTGTATGTTGTACGCTTTAGAAAGAGGGAAAATAAAATACATTAAAGGTATCCTTCATTTATTGCAGGAATTTTCTGACATTGTGGAAAACCATAAAAATGGATTATCTGGAGGATAGGCCATCCTGAAAATCAACAAAATATTTCACAGTTGTAGTTTAAAGTGGAACTGATTTGTTCCTCTCCAAGTCAAGGGTGCAATAGGCTCACTTTGCCTATTGGTTGATATTGTCAAATGTGAAGCCTAGGATTTTATTGTTTGATGAAAGCTTAAGCAAAGGAACAACTGAGCTGCTAGCTGGTGTAAGGCAGAAATTTGCAAGCCTGTGTGTATGTATGCACGTGTGCATATGTGCCTGCGTGAGGGAGATTAGCCTCATGATCACTTGCAATCTTTCACAAACTAGTAGTTGACATCGAGGGTGCCTATAAATTGCTTGATATCCCTCAGCTGCTGGATACATTAATGCACATGGGGAGGAAAGGAGGCAATTCAGACTTAAAGGGACATTGTCAACAGGCTTATTGATAAATCCCTGAGGACAATGTTGCCTTAAAAGATGATAGTTCTTGACTATTGACTAATATTCAAAATTAAATTATTGTCTTTGAGTTCTTTGCTCAGCCTTATTTAAATATTATGGAAGTTTTATTCAGTTTTCAAAGTAGAACTGAGGTCTTTATCACAGACTTATTGGGTTTGGTTTCTTTAAGGGGTCATCTAGCTATCATTTTACAGAATGCACAGAAAACCCAGCAGTTGAGGGGAGAGCATGATAAAGCTGACTTTGCAAATCAATTTTCACCATTTGAGAAAAGATTTCAAGTGTTCTTTTGACAGCGGCAGTATTTCAACATTTTTGGGGAAAAAAATGACATTTACAAATTACTTCCAAGCTCTCTTGTTTTGATTTAAAATAATTTTATCCATGGGCATTCTATCTAATTACTCTCAACTTGACACCACTGTAATTTTGAACTTGTGTTAGTCTATTCCTCTATAATCATATTGCACCATTAAGCCCCATTTTGCATCAATTTAGTTTTTCATTTATTTGCTAGATATGACTATATTCTAAGTGTGTGTTTGTATTGTAATACATCACATCAGTAATATTGTATAATTATTCATCAGTTGTCTTGTTCCAACAGCTTCCACCATGTTGTATAGTCATTAACTTTGAGTCATTAACTCAGAGTGCTTCAGTGAACTTGTCATTTGAATTAAATATTAGTACCTCCAGTGTGGTCATTGACAAAAGTCAAAATATCAACCAAAACAGATAGAGAAAAATAATTTTAAGTTATCCATAATTCCTTTTTTTGGGGAGGGATGAACTTTTGTATATTAGTGTTGAGGATGGAAAATTTTCCCAATTTTAGACACTCATAGGGAAACTCCTCTTTTAATGAGAAATTGGAGCATGCCACTTTTCCACAATTAACAATCCAACAATGAAATGTATGATTGCTGATTGCATTTCTAATGTCACAGAGGAAAAAACATTCTCCCACTTTTCATTAAGAGGAATTTCATTCCATCAGTGTCAATGTCAGGACAGTGATTGAATAACAATACCCGCTCCAGAATGGACGGATGCAGATTCAGCCCTCCTCCCTCCTCTCTATCCACTGGCCATTTGAATTACCTTTCACAGGGAGCTACTGAGCAGGGTCAAAGGGAAAGGGAACATCAGCAGTGAACGCTCAGTAGGCCATTGTTGTGCGACCCTAGCGGCTGACACTGGTTGTGATCTGGGGGCAAAGCGCGCACTTGCACTATTAGTGACAGGGACACAGGGCCAAGAGCAGGTCAGAGGCTGGGTATTCTGCGGCGAGTGACTCACCTCCTGACTCCCCAAAGCCTTTCCACCATCTACAAGGCACAGGTCAGGAGTGTGATGGAATACTCTCCACTTGCCTGGATGAGTGCAGCTCCAACAACACTCAAGAAGCTCGACACCATCCACGACAAAGCAGCCCGCTTGATTGGCACCCCATCCACCACCCTAAACATTCACTTCCTTCACCACCGGCACACTGTGGCTGCAGTGTGTACCATCCACAGGATGCACCGCAGCAACTCACCAAGGCTTCTTCAACAGCACCTCCCAAATCCGCGACCTCTACCACCTAGAAGGACAAGGGCAGCAGGCACATGGGAACAACACCACCTGCACGTTCCCCTCCAAGTCACACATCATCCTGACTTGGAAATATATCGCCGTTCCTTCATTGTCGCTGGGTCAAAATCCTGGAACTCCCTTCCTAACAGTACTGTGGGAGAATCTTCACCACACGGACTGCAGCAGTTCAAGAAGGCGGCTCACCACCACCTTCTCAAGGGCAATTAGGGATGGGCAGTAAATGCCAGCCTTGCCAGCGACGCCCGCATCCCATGAATGAATTTTAAAAAGATCAGTGGCAAAATGTGGACAAACTATAAAAAAAATACAATAAGCAGACATTCCAGCTAAACAATTCTGTTAAAGAGGCCCAGCAAACTTTCAAGAAGGAAACTATCCAAAAGAGCTGCAAACCAGGAAATACATCACATTGTCTCTTGACAAACACCAAAGGAAAGTATAGCAGTGACTTTTTGCTCGCAACATTGTCCCCTTTTTAATGATTTTATTTTTGGTGAAATCCACTGGCGGTTAGACAAACTGGTGACCATCTCCCGACCCTGAGCCAGATATAGATGAAGGTGGAGGGCTGTGGCTCAGTAGTCAGCTAGTGGACTGTTGCTTGAATAAGTAATGAGCCTTGAGAGCATTGGTGAATCGGGTGCAGGTAGGGTTGCCATCCCTCCAGGATTGCCCTGGAGTCTCCAGGAATTAAACATTCATCTCCTGGACACTGCTGAGAGCAACACCCGGGAGAAAAATCATTGGGGCATTTTAAAAAAAAAATTTCTTTGAACACTTTTGTTTATTAGTTATAAAAGTATTGGAGATGGGGGGAAAAGAGGGCTGTTTGACTAGGGAGGGTGGTTGGAGGGGAGAGGTCATGTGATGAAACCTCCAGGAATGCATCAAACCAGAGTTGGCAACCCTAAGTGCAGGAATGGGCATTCTGGAGCTGCCTTGATGCCAGTCAGATCTTTCTTTCCATAGAGGGCCAGCACCTGTGCGAGACACAAAGATCATTCATTTTAGGAGAGTGCTCTCTCACTTATGCTCCAGAAGAAGTGACTGAGTGATGATAGGAAGCCTTTCAGTTTCTCAGAATAGCTGAAGACTGTAACCACTCACGGTAATGCAGGCAAGGCACACCATAAGCAAACTGAACCAGACAGCTCTCCTCCAACTTCTCCATCCAGACCCTAGAATATTGTGGGAAAAAAATCTTCCATCTCTGATAGACTTGGATTGCAGTATTGAAGTGTCACTGCATGTGAGAGGCATCTGTTAGAATATAATACCAATTTTAGAAGTCACAAACTATCACTTGTATTCAGCCGATGGGAGAGACCATCATAAACCCTCTCACAAAAATCATCCATTTAGTCAGAGCTTGGCTGAAGTTTCCAAGCATTCAGCCCTTTCTAATTTTCTGGGGTTTGAGATGAGGAGTGGAAATGGAACAAGAGTTGCAGCAATTATGAACACTACAGCCAACTGTGGAAGAAGCATGTACATTCATTACTAATGCAATGAAGTGGTAACATTGATTGAAATATTTACTAAACTATGAGTTGCACAACTTCAAGGCCTTGGGGTTTGGGTGTGCGGGAGGCTGAGAGCCCAAGAGAGGAAGGTCGGGGCAGGGGGGAAAAGGAAGAAAAAAGAATTATAAGCTAGCAAACAAAAAAGAGCGACAGCACGGCAAGCTCTTTAAGGGAAAACCAGTCAGCTGGTCACACTACCAGCACGGCAAGCTCTTTAAGGGAAAACCAGTCTCTGGTCACACTACCAGCACGGCAAGCTCTTTAAGGGAAAACCAGTCTCTGGTCACACTACCCTGAACACACCCAATTTCATCTGACATCGATTGAGGCCTCTCCCCTTCCCTATCTCTGTAACCTCCTCCAGCCCTACAACCCTCCGAGATCTCTGCGCTTCTCCAACTCTGGCCTCTTGCGCGTCCCTGATTTCCTTCGCTCCACCATTGGCGGCCGTGCCTAGGCCCTAAGCTCTGGAATTCCCTCCCTAAACCTCTCCGCCTCTCTACCTCTCTCTCCTCTAAGTCGCTCCTTAAAACTTACCTCTTTGACCAAGCTTTTGGTCACCTGTCCTAATATCTCCTTATGTGGCTTGGTGTCAAATTTTGTCAGATAATGCTCCTGTGAAGAGCCCTGGGACATTTTTACTACATTAAAGGTGCTATATAAATGCAGGTTGCTGTTGTTGTTGAATGAGTGTATGTATGCAAAACAAGAAGAGATATGCACCAGGTACATTGCTGGTAATGAATGCATGACACGCCTCTTCGGTTCAAGGCAGGTACTTGAGTACTCATTGGGAGAAAAACTGCGCCCAGGTGGGATTAGCCCTTTTGGCACCTCTTTGCTGAAATCACTTACAGAGCTAGTGTCCAATATGTGTTATTGATCATTTCACAGCTTTATTTCATCACATTGGACGTGGTTGTCCTGTCCTTTTACTGAAAGTCACAGGTTGGATAAATGTCATTGACCTGAGACGAACAAGTAGATCATTGCGGCCTTAACAAAATGTTCATTAGAATGCCCTTCATTAAATAGGCTAACCGTGCCCCCATCTTTCTCCCATTTCTACAAGTCGGGTTACACCCCTGACTATCAGTAGATCTGTGTTGATCGGTCTCTTCGTATGATTCTAATGTGCTGCAAATGGAACAATATCACCATTCAGCAACTGGGTCAAAACTAACAGACGGAGTCACAACAAAGATTTGGAACAAAAGATCCCAAACGAATCTAATTTCTTTTCAGTGAAAAGAAGGAGAACAGTGTTATTTTCAGTAGGCTAAGGTTATTCTTGTAAAGCATTTCACGATTCCCATCAGTATTGGAGCATCCACAATGAACAAAGTACCGTCTGTAAAGAGGAATTTGAGTAACACAATAGTTGCGGGCGGTTAAAGACTTCATGAGTGTGAAAGTGGCTACAAATCTCTCTCATACCGATTCGCCTTCGTTTAGTTGCAGACATTCCATGGCAGAAATTGCCTCGTTTGACATCTCTCACATGGATCAGGGAGGCTTTTGTGAGGCTGGCATAATGCTGAAAACAAAGATAAATCAGTAGCTTTGTTCCCTGTGCAAAGAAAGGGAACAATCAACCTGTTAAAAAATCTGGCAGCGTTGCTTTTTTTTTTAAGTCGCTACTGGAATCATTGGTGTAAGGGGGTAAGGGTGGGAAGGGTGACATTATCCTCACCAGGTACTTAATGCCGATGGTGACAACTGTTTGCTCTGCATTTTAGCCCAAGTCTTATGCACCAGCCCTCTACCTATCGCAAGAGGTTCAGAGACAGGCGAGCATATTGTATTGAGGATACTTAAGAGTTCATTTCCAAGCTCCAACAACTCCGAATATTCAGTCAGAGATGGAGGAGAGGAAGGGCGGGAGGGAGGAGGAGGGAGGTTCCACTGGTCAGTGCAGTGGAGCATTGTGAATCACGAAATAGTCTCTCAGTACTGAGGGGGGTGCTACAGTTTCGCAGGTACCATCTTTCGGACGAAATGTCTGTCCTCTTGGGTGGATGTAAAAGATCCCATTGTACTATTTCGAAGAAGAGTAAGGGAGTTCCCCTGATGTCCTGGACCAATATTTATCCCTCAGCCAACATCACTAAAAGAATCTGGTAATTTATTTCATTGCTGTTTGTGGGACCTTGCTGTGTGCAAACTGACTGACGCGTTTCCCTACATTACAACAGTGACTACACTTCAAAAAGTATTTAATTGGCTGTGAAGCACTTTGGGACGTCCTGGGGTCGTAAAAGACGCTATATAAATGCAAGTTCTTTCTTTCTTTTCTCCCATCAAGAAACAACAGCCAACTCTGGCTTTAAAAAAAAATACCATGACTCATTCGGATATGTAAAATATATGTGGGCACCATGTAACCTTAAATATTTTATGACTCGTCCAGAACTGTGTATGTTTATTGTCTCAAGGGTAATTAAAATATTGTGACTTGTCTTTAATTGAATCCAATTTAATTTAAAGCCTCACTTATGACATCATTTCTAGAACAGGCACTGTGGTTTTCACTGTGGGGATGTAAAGTTTTACATAACTATAGCTATGGCTGTTCTTCAAGTCTGGTTTGGAACTTTCCTATAACTTTTTTCTTGTTCAAAAAATTTACGTTTCATTTAAATAAACATCAGTCCATTCAGTAAAGGATTTGTTCCATCTTGCTACCTAACCGTGCATGGTGCCAAACTGTGACATTTTGTAAAAGGTATTTGTGGTTACTATGTCAACAAGTCAATGGAAAGGATATTCTGTTACTGAGAAAGTGGCTTCACTTTCTGAAACGATGTGTCATTGTGTGTCTTAACAGGTCACTGTGACCTTGTGTATTAAAGAGAGACAGCATTTCGAGGGGATGTGAGGACATTTTTTTGCCAATGTTGGAATATGTGTTGGATTCTTTCTAACTGGTCTGGGCACAGAGTTGATATTATTTACTGCTAACTGTTTCTGCAAGCTGCAGAGAATATACATTACACTCCGATACGACGATGGCCTAGATATGCGTCAATCAGTTGTTGCTATTGTCCTTGAATAGGGGGACTCATCTCACAAATCATTCAACGTGTTTGGGAGTGATCAATGGGCCAAGCCATTCCGAGAGGAGCCGAGCGGAGCGGAGGGAGCGTCCGATAAAAGGCGGGATTTCAGAGCGCTGAGAGGAGCCGAGCGGAGCTGCGACCGAGTTCGAAGTGACGACAGGAATCAGATCGGGACGCGACACAGGGGAGGCACCTGATTGGTGAGTAGGTTCAGGTGAGTATTTCTCCTTATCTGCAGTAACTGAAGTAAAAGGAAAGGGAAGGTCTGCAGGTCTTATAGGAAGTAGCGTTTATTTTTTAGTGAATCAAGGTCCCTAGTGTAGTTAACATTCTCTAAATTGAGAACAATTTAAAGGAGTAAACTCCTTAAAGGGAGTGGTAAGTAGTTTTTCTTTCCTTTTTTTCTCTCTTGACATTGTAGTTGTTCTTAAGCTAATTTAAGGGTTAAGTCATGGCAGGAGATCCCAGCGCCGTGTCATGTTCCTCTTGTGGGATGTGGGAATTCAGGGCTCCTTCCTGTATCCCTGATTCCTTCACCTGCGGGAAGTGTGTCCAGCTGCAGCTATTGTTTGACCGCTTGACGGCTCTGGAGCTGCGGATGGACTCACTTTGGAGCATCCGCGATGCTGAGAAAGTCGTGGATAGCACGTTCAGTGAGTTGGTCACACCGCAGATAAAAATTACTGAGGGAGATAGTGAATGGGTGACCAACAGACAGAGGAAGAGTAGGAAGGCAGTGCAGGGGTCCCCTGCGGTCATCTCCCTCCAAAACAGGTATACCGTTTTGGATACTGTTGGCGGAGATGGCTCACCAGGGGAAGGTGGCAGTGGCCAGGTTCATGGCACCGTGGCTGGCTCTGCTGCACAGGAGGGCAGGAAAAAGAGTGGCAGAGCTATAGTGATAGGGGACTCGATTGTAAGGGGAATAGACAGGCGTTTCTGCGGACGCAACCGAGACTCCAGGATGGTATGTTGCCTCCCTGGTGCAAGGGTCAAGGATGTCTCGGAGCGGCTGCAGGACATTCTGGAGGGGGAGGGTGAACAGCCAGTTGTCGTGGTGCATATAGGCACCAACGATATAGGTAAAAAACAGGATGAGGTCCTACAAGCTGAATTTAGGGAGTTAGGAGTTAAACTAAAGAGTAGGACCTCAAAGGTAGTAATCTCAGGATTGCTACCAGTGCCACGGGCTAGTCAGAGTAGGAATGACAGGATAGCTAAGATGAATACGTGGCTTGAGAGATGGTGCAAGAGGGAGGGATTCAAATTCCTGGGCCATTGGAACCGGTTCTGGGGGAGGTGGGACCAGTACAAATTGGACGGTCTGCATCTGGGCAGGACTGGAACCAATGTCCTAGGGGGAGTGTTTGCTAGTGCTGTTGGGGAGGGTTTAAACTAATGTGGCAGGGGGATGGGAACCGATGCAGGAAGTCAGTGGGAAATAAAGTGGTGACAGAAACAAAAGGCAGTAAGGGAGAGTGTACAGAACATGACCGGACAGATGGTCTGAGAAAGCAGGGCAAAGACCAAGGGAAGACTAGATTAAACTGCATTTATTTCAATGCAAGAAGTCTGATGGGCAAGGCAGATGAACTCAGGGCATGGATGGGTACATGGGACTGGGATGTTATAGCTATTACTGAAACATGGCTAAGGGAGGGGCAGGACTGGCAGCTCAATGTTCCAGGGTACAGATGCTATAGGAAAGATAGAGCAGGAGGTAAGAGAGGAGGGGGAGTTGCGTTCTTGATTAGGGAGAACATCACGGCAGTAGTGAGAGGGGATATATCCGAGGGTTCGCCCACTGAGTCCATATGGGTAGAACTGAAAAATAAGAAGGGAGAGATCACTTTGATAGGATTGTACTACAGACCCCCAAATAGTCAACGGGAAATTGAGGAACAAATATGTAAGGAGATTACAGACAGCTGCAAGAAAAATAGGGTGGTAATAGTAGGGGACTTTAACTTTCCCAACATTGACTGGGACAGCCATAGCATTAGGGGCTTGGATGGAGAGAAATTTGTTGAGTGTATTCAGGAGGAATTTCTCATTCAGTATGTGGATGGCCCGACTAGAGAGGGGGCAAAACTTGACCTCCTCTTGGGAAATAAGGAAGGGCAGGTGACAGAAGTGTTAGTGAGGGATCACTTTGGGACCAGTGATCATAATTCCATTAGTTTTAAGATAGCTATGGAGAAGGATAGGTCTGGCCCAAAAGTTAAAATTCTAAATTGGGGAAAGGCCAATTTTGATGGTATTAGACAGGAACTTTCAGAAGTTGATTGGGAGAGTCTGTTGGCAGGCAAAGGGACGTCTGGTAAGTGGGAGGCTTTCAAAAGTGTGTTAATCAGGGTTCAGTGTAAGCACATTCCTTATAAAGTGAAGGGCAAGGCTGGTAGAAGTAGGGAACCTTGGATGACTCGGGAGATTGAGGCACTAGTCAAAAATAAGAAGGAGGCATATGACATGCATAGGCAGCTGGGATCAAGTGGATCCCTTGAAGAGTATAGAGATTGCCGGAGTAGAGTTAAGAGAGAAATCAGGAGGGCAAAAAGGGGATATGAGATTGCTTTGGCAGATCAGGCAAAGGTGAATCCAAAGAGCTTCTACAAATACATAAAGGGCAAAAGGGTAACTAGGGAGAGAGTAGGGCCTCTTAAGGATCAACAAGGTCATCTATGTGCGGAACCACAAGAGATGGGTGAGATCCTGAATGAATATTTCACATCGGTATTTACGGTTGAGAAAGGCATGGATGTTAGGGAACTTGGGGAAATAAATAGTGATGTCTTGAGGAGTGTACATATTACAGAGAGGGAGGTGCTGGAAGTCTTAACGCGCATCAAGGTAGATAAATCTCCGGGACCTGATGAAATGTATCCCAGGACGTTATGGGAGGTTAGGGAGGAAATTGCGGGTCCCCTAGCAGAGATATTTGAATCATCCACCGCTACAGGTGAGGTGCCTGAAGATTGGAGGGTAGCAAATGTTGTGCCTTTGTTTAAGAAGGGCGGCAGGGAAAAGCCTGGGAACTACAGACCAGTGAGCCTGACATCTGTAGTGGGTAAGTTGTTAGAGGGTATTCTGAGGGACAGAATCTACAGGCATTTGGAGAGGCAGGGACTAATTAGGAACAGTCAGCATGGTTTTGTGAGAGGAAAATCATGTCTCACGAATTTGATTGAGTTTTTTGAAGGGGTAACCAAGAAGATAGATGAGGGCTGTGCAGTAGACGTGGTCTACATGGACTTCAGCAAAGCATTTGACAAGGTACCGCATGGTAGGTTGTTACATAAGGTTAAATCTCATGGGATCCAAGGTGAGGTAGCCAATTGGATACAAAATTGGATTGACGACAGAAGACAGAGGGTGGTTGTCGAGGGTTGTTTTTCAAACTGGATGCCTGTGTCCAGCGGTGTGCCTCAGGGATCGGTGCTGGGTCCGCTGTTATTTGTTATTTATATTAATGATTTGGATGAGAATTTAGGAGGCATGGTTAGTAAGTTTGCAGATGACACCAAGATTGGTGGCATTGTGGACAGTGAAGAAGGTTATCTAGGATTGCAGCGGGATCTTGATAAATTGGGCCAGTGGGCCGATGAATGGCAGATGGAGTTTAATTTAGATAAATGTGAGGTGATGCATTTTGGTAGATCGAATCGGGCCAGGACCTACTCCGTTAATGGTAGGGCGTTGGGGAGAGTTATAGAACAAAGAGATCTAGGAGTACAGATTCATAGCTCCTTGAAAGTGGAGTCACAGGTGGATAGGGTGGTGAAGAAGGCATTCAGCATGCTTGGTTTCATTGGTCAGAACATTGAATGCAGGAGTTGGGATGTCTTGTTGAAGTTGTACAGGGCATTGGTGAGGCCACACTTGGAGTACTGTGTACAGTTCTGGTCACCCTATTATAGAAAGGATATTATTAAACTAGAAAGAGTGCAGAAAAGATTTACTAGGATGCTACCGGGACTTGATGGTTTGACTTACAGGGAGAGGTTAGACAGACTGGGACTTTATTCCCTGGAGAGTAGGAGGTTAAGGGGTGATCTTATAGAAGTCTATAAAATAATGAGGGGCATAGATAAGGTCGATAGTCAAAATCTTTTCCCAAAGGTAGGGGAGTCTATAACGAGGGGGCACAGATTTAAGGTGAGAGGGGAGAGATACAAAAGGATCCAGAGGGGCAATTTTTTCACTCAAAGGGTGGTGAGTGTCTGGAACGAGCTGCCAGAGGCAGTAGTAGAGGCGGGTACAATTTTGTCTTTTAAAAAGCATTTGGACAGTTACATGGGGAAGATGGGTATCGAGGGATATGGGCCAAGTGCAGGCAATTGGGACTAGCTTGGTGGTATAAACTGGGCGACATGGACATGTTGGGCCGAAGGGCCTGTTTCCATGTTGTAACTTCTATGATTCTATGATTCATTCAATTACAAGCATCCTGTCGGGCTGCTTACTATACCTGTTTGTTTGGCAGCTGTACTTGTCTGGACCTACACCGTTCTGAATGCTGGGAATGTCTGATTGCCTAAAGGTAGTTATGAGAAATATAGTTATAATGACCTTCCCTCTGGAATACCTTCAAAGGAATTTGAAGTTTTGTCTTGGATGGTCCTACGTGAAGACTGGTGTCAGTTTAAGGCCGTTGGGTCACCACACTGGTTGGAGTACTCCGCAGTAATGGATAACATAAGAAATAAAGGAACCATGTTTTAAGGGTCAGTCTTATGTTAAGGGTTAGCATAGGGAGCAGGATCTTTGCTGTCTGAGGAGATTAGTAGCACACAATACATTCCAATAAACCAGTGTATAGCACACAAGGGTGGGACCATCAACTCGGTGAAAGGCGCCCTTTGGTCTGCCCGAAACTTGCTGGTCTTCCAGAGCAAGGAGCTGTCCTCGACCGAGTATTGCAGACTGGCACATTCCAAGGTCCAGGACTACGTGCTGAGGGATACGCTGAAGCTCGGTGCAGCCACCGCAAAGGCTCAATGGGGAAAGGCTATAGTTTAGGACCCACCAGCCATTGTACACCAGGGGCTGGAACCCAAGTAAAACCCCCTCGGGCTGAACAGTGGGGCAGAGGTGTTTGAATATGGCTGCTCTGTATTTCCTTCTCTTCCTCCTCCTAAGCTCCAAATATGTTGTTCCACTATTCCTCCTCTTTGAACCCTCATTATTTTGACCTCAGCTTCTCTCCTACTTCTTTCAACTTTGGTGGTGTCCTGCATTAGGGGCCTTGGCCCTTCACTGAAGTTTCTCAATAAAAATATTATAGAGGAAATCTTAAATACCAAGACAAAATCTGAAAGCAACTTCCACCAGCCCCATTGGTTAGAGGTAATGCTGCTTCAAGATGATAAAATGCTGTGAAGGTGGTATTACCAAAGATACTGATAAATTATCACGTTGAGTTTGTTTAATTAAAGGAGCAGTTATGTATCTTTAATATAATAAAAACTGTTGTTTTTTTTTAGTTTGTCATGATCGTGACGTCTGTTGAAGTGAGTGGGTGATGCCATAACAGTAATGGCTGTTCTTCTTCCTTCCTCTACCTTGGAGGCTTCCGCTTCTGGTCCGACAGCTTCTACTGAGTGGAGCATCCATCTCAGGCCCCCCACGTCGGGTGCTCCACATCAGACACTGAGCATAGTAAACCGTAAAAATGGTTTTGGGGTCCTTTCTAGATAACAAGACCCTGATTAGCATAAATCCATCCAGCTATACTGTAGCCACAGTTTCCATTGAATTAAAATCCCCACTACTATTTCTTCTGACTAAGTATGAGCAAAAGCCATGTGAGATTCATTGGTATTTATTAAATGTTATCTGAATGTACCCTCATGCCTTCTGAAGCTATTTTATTATTGAATAGTTCAGTTAGCATTCTCTCTACCTAGCTAGGTCTGCCTCTCCTTGTCCTGTCTTGCTGTTAGGCGTTGTGAAAGAATTGAGGGAGAGATTAGAGAAGCTGGGATTGTTCTTCTTAGAGTAATGAAGGTTAAAGGGAGATTTAATAGAGGCATTCAAAACCATGAAGAGGCATTGATAGAGTAAATAAGGCGTAACTGTTTCCACTGGTGGGTGGACACAGATTTAAGATAATTGGCAAAAGAACTAGTGGGAAGATGAGAAGATTTTTTTTTGCAGTGAGTTGTTATGATCTAGAGTGCACTGCCTGAAAGGTTGGTGGAATCAGATTCAATAATAACATTCAAAAGGGAATTGGATATATATTTGAAAAGGAAAAATTTGCAGAGCTTTGGAGAAAGAACAGAGGAGTGTGACTAATTGGATAGCTCTTTCAAAGAGCTGGCACAGGCACAATGGGCTGAATGGCCTCCCTTATTGCCGTAAGATTCTATGATTCTATGTCACTGAAGTTAGCTTCAACAGTGACAATAATAAAGATATTAATCAATTTTGGTTCCTTTTCCACTCCCCTCCTGAAGGTATTGATTTGTGCTGGGATACCTTTTGCAGGCAGCAGCCTTTGGGAGCTCCCCCCAATAAGCATTTTTCACATGTAAGTTAGATAGTAGCAACAAGCCATTTAATCGTGGGGGGCATCACAACTGATCCCAATCCTTTCCCCAACTAACATCCACACATTTTCAGCAGGAGTCACTGCATAGAGGTCAGAAGCAGGAACCCTGACTGGGTTTCAGCTGCTGACACTGAGGCAATTGCCATACCTGAGATTTGAAGTCAATCTTTTTTTTAAAAAAAAAACATGGATGCACGTAAATTTTTTTAAAAGTCCTAAGTAGTTAAATAAAATGCAGGAAACTAATTGAACAGTAAAACTAGGGGCCATAAATATATGATAGTCACTAATAAATCCAATAAGGAATTCAGGAGAAACTTCTTTACCCAGAGATTGATTAGAATGTGGAACTTGCTACCACATGGAGTAGTTGAGGTGAATAGCATAGATGCACTTAAGGGGAAGCTGGATAAACACATGAGGGAGATAGGAACAGAAGGATATGTCGATCGAGTGAGATGAAACAGGGTGGGAGCAGGCTCGTGTGGAGCATAAACACCAGTACAGACCACTTGGGCCGAATGACCTGTTTCTATGCTGTAAATTCTATGTAATTCTATGTAATTCTATTTAGGCAAACAGTCGCTGTCAGTTTTTTTGCATTCCTGTGCAGTATTGACCTGTTGCAAATTCATGCGCCCTCTAGTGGTACTTCTTAAACCAACACATGAGAAGGAAAAATATGAGCTAACATTTTTTTGAACTAAAAAGGTATATACACCAAGTAAATATTATTGAGTCTTTGCAAAAATGGGTGCTTTGTAAATATTGAGATTTCCCGTGTTGTGCGTACAGTACTGAGCCCAGGGAACCGTGAGCTGGCTTCTGTCTGTGAGGAAGCAACTACTGGAAAATACTCAAAACCACAGAAATATGTGGAATGTTCAGAATGTGGTAAGAAAGTTAAACTGCAGCACTCCTCCATCAGCACTGCCTCTGGCTTGTTTCTAAGATAGTAAGATATTTAAACTAAACAAAACAAAAACACATCTGTAAAAAAGTGAACTGGTGCTCCAAATATAGTTTCATCAATCAGAACATAATGCTAATCACTAAATACAATACAGCAGCACTAAACACTAAACAACTCAAGTGGTAAATTCCTTCGGAATATTGTCTATCCCTTTAATCTGTGTTTTCCAAAACAAAAAGAGGCCTGAAGACTATCTGGCGCTGGTTTACAATAGCTCTTGTGTTCTGCCAATTATTTTGTTGTTCTTGCACCCACTGGTGTGTAGTAGAACAAATATAGTCATTTCCTTTACTTTCATAAAATGTAAAAACCTCTTAAAATGTGGTCTGGTGTCTGTCAATAAACAAACACAAACCAACCCTCCCTTCCTGTAATTATCTTCTCTCCTACTTTTTAAGAAGAAAAAAACTGTAAGGCAAATAAACAAATTAAATAAATATATCTAGATTCCCATGACAGCTGAGCCGGTTAAGGTAATGAAACGTTGACCCAGACAGACCGGAAAGGTACCAGGTGGAATTCCCTGGTCTGCGCCGAGTTAGCTGATCTTAACGGACTTGGGGGAAGAGGTGCTGTAACTGACCTCTGAGGCTCCATTTTGGCAAAAGGAAAATGAGTCGGGTTCCCACTCCTGATCATTGTCCAGCAAAAAAAAAACATGTGTGTACATCTGGTGAGGACAGAACCAAGTTCAGCTGTGATGCCACATGCGGTCAAATAGGCAATTGTCGAGGCTCCCACGTGAACAACTGCCACTTTGGTGAGGTGTTGGAGGGTGACCAGCACAGTGGTAAATGTAGGCCAAATAGGCAATTGTTCAGGGGAGGAGGACATTGGTAGGAAAAGAGACAAATCAAAAAGAAATGTGCCTTAAACCAAACAAACTCACTGCAGGTTAGAAAGAAAGACAGACTTGCATTGATATGACCTCAGGACATCCCAAAATGCTTTACAGCCAATGAAGTACTTTATTTGAAGTGTAGTCACTGTTGTAATGTAGGGAAACGCAGAAGCCAATTTTCAGACAGCAAGGTCCCACAAACCTGTGATAATGACCAGATAATCTGATTTAGAACTAGGGAACAACTAAAGGAACAGGTTTAGGCTGTTTAAGACTGAAGCAATAATATTTTTTAAAAAAGGTTGAAGCAAACTTATTTTAAAAGTCACTTTAGTTAATGTCAGATTTAAGCGAGGATGACAGATATGGTGCATGTACAGTCGAACCCCAGTAGAGGTCAACCATAGGAAGCCTTGAGGGGCAAATGTTCGTCTTGGGGCCCCTACATCGATAAAGTTCAGACCGTTATAAACATATCACTGGATCCACTTGGGGGCTCCCAATTGGCTCGGGGGCTCCTGATTGGCTGGGGGACTCTGATTTGCTTGCGGATCCTGCAGTTTCACGGGTTGCATGGACCGAATGCTGCCCCTGATAGGAGGAAGATAAAAAAAAATACCCAGATCATGAACCAACCCAGACTGCTCTTAAATAGTGATTTACACCTATTAATAAAAAATCATATTAGCAGAGCACATCATCAGAGATCTTTAGAGATGCTTAAGTATAAACTAATGTACGGCCAATGAATAGGCAACCCTAAATGAATATATTAATGTCTTAACATAGTATATGTCACAATTATTTTTTAATTAATAAGTATAAGCAGTAAGGATCTAAGTGTAGGAGAATCTCAGAATGGTTAACAAAGTATTTTTGTTATGGGTGAATTAAAATATAATTGGGCAGCAAAACTTTATAGAAGCATAGATCTATAGAATTGTACAGCACAGAAGGAAACCATTCGGCCCATCCCACCTGTGCTGACTCTTTGAAAGAGACATCCTCTAAGTCCCTTTCCCTATACCTTTTAAATTGGTCTTTTTCAAATATTTATCCATTTCCCCTTTAAAAGCTATTATGGATTCTGTTTCCACCACAGTTTTCTTGAACCAAAATTGCAATTGCTTTGCAAGCTAAAGATGCATTTTTTAAAAAAAAATTGTTCCAAATCTATTGGTGGGTAAAAAAGAAAACAAAAATAAAAACATTTCAGGTAATTATTCTCAGGTCGGATCTGTCAGCGGGTCGATCTGAAACCACTTTGGAAATCAGGAATGGGAAGCATTTCGAGAGGAATTTGTACACATCTGGCCGCTCTGGAATGTCATTCAGGCGGGTGACCCGCCCTCTCTGCGGCTATTTAAAGAGGCGCTGCCCCGACTTTCAGCAGAGTTGCAAGAGCTCAGTTGAAAATAGCTCGGTCAGTTGAAGAAATCTGAAGCGCTCGGTTACTTGGAGTAAAAAAAATAATCATCGGCAATATGTCTGGTGAGGTTGAAGCGACGGTGGCCCGGTGTTTGGTGCTGATCTTCGCCCTTTCTTGGGTATGTTCACTTTTTATTTTAACGCTGTGCAGGATTCTCACTAAGACCTCGGGTGTTCGTGCAAGCCCCGGTTGATCGGCCATGGGGGGAAGCTTCTTATTAATTTGGACCAGTGGGCCAGATCATCCCCCATCCAATCCCACCACCCCCCAACACTTTTATATCACCTCGTGTGTTTGTTTAAAAGTAGATTGTAGGCGTTTAGGGAAGTTGAAAACTCGGATTAAGTTGATCAGATTTTACTATAACTCAGATGTTTAGTTTGCATTGGCGGTAAAATGGTATCATTTTTACTTACTGTCAAAAAAAAAGGTAAACACTACTTACTGGTACTCTGGGTGAATTGTGTAAGTTTCATCGGGGGTTTAATGGGTTAAAGATACGGTGGAAACAAGTAAATTGTAAAAAAAAATCACCTGAAATAGACGAATTTGCAAATTTCTTACAAAGATATTTAAAAACAATCACTAAATGCATATCATTAAATGTACAAAGGGCAGAAATGCTTCATTTGAATGTAAGTGTGTTTAATAGTTCCCCTCCTAGAATTCTGTACAGAAATATGTTCCCAGATCCACTTCTGTTGATTCTACTGAAATATATTTCAAATTCATCTCGATTTTAAAGTATAATAAAGTGAGAGGTGAAAGATTGTTTCTCCATGCTGTTGTTTCATTGCCTGGTGTTTGCAGGATGCCCGTTTTAATGTGTATGTGTTTTTTTTTAATGTTTCTATTCAGACTGGAGAGGGGGCTGACGAGTGCCTGTTCCCCTGCCGTTGCTCCCCGGGGCCCGTACGCTGCCCCGCCGGGGTCAGCCTGCTGACTGACGGCTGCGGCTGTTGCAAGGTCTGCGCCCGGCAGCTGGGCGACGTGTGCAGCCCCAAACAGCCGTGCGACCAACACAAGGGGCTTTACTGCGACCTGTCCACGCACACGAACAAGCAATCAGGCATCTGCTTGGGTAAGCCACTCCTGGATCTCGCAGCGTGACTAAAAGAGGGGGATAGACCATAGTGCTGTTTGTTGCATTGTCCTGTTAGAAAGAAAGGGCTTGCATTAATATGGCGCCTTGCATAACCTCAGGAAGGTCCCACATCACTTTCCAGCCAATGAGGTACTTTTCAAGTGTAGTCACTGTTGTAATGTAGGAAATGCAGCAGCCAATTTGCACACAGCAAGATCCCACAAACAGCAATGTGGTAATGACCAGATAATCTGTTTTAGCAATGTTGATTGAGGGATGAATACTCACCAGGACAGCGTTCTCTTGTTCGAATAGTGCCATGGGATCTTTTACGTCCACCTGAGAGGGCAGATGGGGCCTCAGTTTAACCTCTCAACTGAAAGGTGGCACCCTCCGACAGTGCTGCATTCCCTCAGTACTGCACTGAAGTACCATAGTATGGGACAGCACAGGAGGAGACCATTTGGCCCATCGGGTCTGTGAACACCACTTTGAAAGAGCTATCCAATTAGTCCCACTCCCTTGTTCTTTCCCCATAGCCCTGTAATTGTTTTCAGTGTCAACCTGGATTATGTGCTCATGTGTCTGGAGTGGGACTTGACCCATGACCTTCTGACTCCGAGGTGAGCATGCTATCCACTGAGCCAATGTTGTCAGCAGTGTCACAATCCATTAAATAAAAAACCAAAAATAAAATGCTGGAAACACTCAGCAGGTCAGGCAGTCACTGTGGGGAGAGGAAGGTAGGGTTAACATCTCAGATCTTATGATCATTCGTCAGAACATTGCAAGAAACAGACTGATATTGATTTGGGATTCAACTGTAATAGGAATGAATAATAAAAACTGAAAATGCTGGAAACACTCAGCAGGACCTTTTGGAGAGAGAAACAAGAGTTAAGGTTTCAGGTCGATGACCTTTCATCAGAAATGTTTTTTTTTTAAAGAGTTCATCTTTTAATTCTTGGGTTTTATGTCTTTTAGCCAGGGAGGGAGCTACCTGTGACTTGGGAGGAATGCTATACAGGAGTGGGGAGACATTCCAGCCCAGCTGTAAATACCAGTGCACCTGCATGGACGGAGCAATTGGCTGTGTCCCTTTCTGTACTGATGACGTGCGCCTGCCAAGCCCAGATTGTCCAGCCCCCAAACGGGTTAAGATCCCTGGAAAGTGCTGTGAGGAGTGGGTGTGCGGCAAGCCTCGAGATCACTCCGTCTTCAATGCTGCCATGGCAGGTAAGGGTTAATCCTTGCTGGGCTCCGAAACGGGATTATCATTAATCAACTGAGCATCTTCACTTGCCACACTGTGTCATGGAAATGTAGTCCCTTAGCGAGACCACAGATATTTATTGAGCAAGCTCAGCAGATTTGGAAAAAAACTGGAGCAGCCAAGGATAGGAAACCTTCTAGAATGTTCTTTACTGATATTGCATTAGTAAAATTAATCAGGCAACCAGCTAATTAGAGTGATTAATGTAAGAAAATAAATTAACTTATAGATCTTGTATTGAGTAATTTTACATTTTTACAGGTGCAAAAATCTTTTCTTACGACAATCTATTAATGTATTTTTATTGTCCGACATTATGAAATCAGTACATAGAGTTTTTCTTACTTATAATGCTTTTTTTAAAATTTCAGTTTACAGACAAGAAGCTATTTTTGGGCCTGATTCAAGTCAGGTCCGTGACAACTGTATTGTCCAAACCACGGACTGGAGTGCCTGCTCAAAGACTTGCGGAATGGGACTTTCCACCAGGGTGACTAACGACAACAAGAAATGTCGCCTGGAGAAACAAAGCAGGCTCTGCATGGTCCGGCCGTGTAACGCTCGTCTCGAGAAAAGTATCAAGGTATTAAGCTCCTCAAAATAAATCATTCCAGTGTAACATCTAAGGGGAAGCTAGATAAACGCATGAGGTAGAAAGAAATAAAGGGATATGCTGACCGGGTTAGATGAAGCAGGGAGGGAGGAAGCTCGTCTGGAGCATAAATACCAGCATGGACCTGTTGGGCCAAATGGCCTGTTTCTGTGCTCTATGTTCTATGTAACAGCTCATCTTATCCTGCTGTGACAGAGGAATATCCTCTGTTTTTACCAGTGTCGATGTTTTAATCATTACAGATTTCATAGAAACCGCTGATACACTTAAATACTAATACAATTTCACGTAGAGATTTAGAGCTGGTGTTTTGGCTCCCCTCTCACTCAGAAAATTGCCACCTGATATGGCGCTCAGCCATACAGACCTGGAAGGTCCCAGGTCTGTTCCTGATCTGTGCTGAGATACCTGATCTCATCTGGAGTGGCAGTGATAGTGCAACAATTGGACCTGAGGCTAGGGAGGGAACTACCAGTTACTTGTATGTGATTTATTCCCTGCACTAAGCTTCAATGACTTGTTTTAGTTTTTACATGATTACCTCTAGAATCAAATACTAAGTCCTCTGCAAAAATATGATGACTGCTGAGTTCTAACACTCTAGTAACTCAGTAAAATGCACCAACTGATGTGGTGCTGAACCACACAAATCAGGACGGTGCCAGGTTAGATCCCAGGTCGTGCTGAGTTAATCGTTCTCAGCCAGTGCTGCAGTTGTGGAACGACATTTGACCTCCGTGTTCCCAGGTTGTGGAGGTGAAAAATCAGCTCACACCCGAAGAGCAACCATTTGGATGAGGTACTAGGGCACAGTTGGTGAACTCGTACCCCAGCCGGGAGTCAGTGCTTTCAGGAGAGAAAGGGGAAAGATATATTTTTTTTAAAAGAAAAATGGATGTAGCATTCACTGTCTTCAAATGAACCAACTGGTATTGCCTTGTTAACGTCCCTATAAAAAGTTTCCCGGCTATTTCTAATTTTTTCTTACTCATTCTTGCTTCGCAGAAAGGCAAAAAGTGTGTCCGCACTCCAAAGCCATCCAAGTCGATGAAATTTGAGTTTTCTGGCTGTACCAGCATGAGATCCTATCGGCCCAAGTTCTGTGGAGTCTGCACCGACGGCAGGTGCTGCACCCCCCACTCCACCACCACCCTACGCGTAGAGTTCAAATGTCCAGAGGGAGACCTCATCAAGAAGAAGATGATGTTTATCAAGACCTGTTCGTGTCACTATGATTGCCCCTCCGACAATGACATATTTCTGTCGACGTATTACAAGAGAATGATTGGCGACTATGCTGCATAAAAGCAGCGACCTCTTATTATTGACTGGCTATAAGAGCCCTGTATAAACATCTTCTAGAGTCAAATGATATTTGCAGTGATTAGAATACTTTTTCTCGGTTCACAAGGAGAGATGAATATATACAAGCCCTTTTTATCCATAATACGTTGTTATGATCATTAACCTTGTGTGAAAATCAAAATTGTTTGAAAACGTGGTCTTGTTGAAGACAAGTTTTTGCACCAAAGAAGCAGACTTGAGCTTTGAAGTTTCACCTGATTTGAATTGATCCAAATTGTGAAAAATGTTCCCAATCTTGATTGTTTCTGAATTCCTCCCTTCTGTAGCCTGCATTGTGCAGTGTTACATTTTTGGAATATAAACTGCAGTTGTAATGCTGAAGCTGTACTTGAGCAATTATCCGACAGCATCTGAATCTGAACTGAAAGAGTAAAGAACTGGTATCCATTCTGTTGATGTAAATTGCCTGACCCAAACTACTAGGAGCTATTGGACAAAGTAATTTCATACCATATCTGTTAAGCATTGTACACTAATATCGCACAGTGCAGTGACGAGGCTCATGTGTCGTAAGTCCTAATAATGAATGAACAGTTCTGACTTCAGCAAGCATTGTGAGACCAGAGGACCAATTTTACAAAGCTGTGCTATTGATGGTGAGCCTTGCCTGCTGTGGTACATAACGGAAAATGGTGGATGTATTACCCATGATTGTCCAATATGTGCAGTCAGTGACTGAGGCTTACCCTTCCCCCCCTCCTCTAGCTCACATTCATAAAATCAAAGACCACTGACATTAGTCCCTGAGGTGATCGTCATAGATGGGTTTTACTGTGCAGAGCAGTGCGTTAGTGAACCAGTTGGAGTCATTGTTAAGAACTTTACGTTGAATCTGTTTCAGTTTAGATCCTTTTAAATTATGAACCAGCTGGGACACCATACGATGGAATCTGTCTCGTGAATTCCAAAATGTCATCTCTCAAGAAACCATTATTTTAAGATTGCAATGTCATAATCATATGATTAGTGTAAATACTGTAAATATAAATGTACAGTTTTATACTATAATTTATATTATCACAAACACTTACTGTTTTGAATTGTAGTCCTTTTTTTATAGAAGCTGTTTCTGTAAGGTTGGAAAAGAAGTAAATATTTGTTGCACTTTAGAATAATAATAAAAATTCTATTTTTTATACAAATGGTTTGTTCTTTTTCTTGACCCAGAGTACTCCCAGTTTTTATGAATGGGTAATGATGGTGTTGAAGAGGGTGGGGTGGGGTGAGGGTCAATATATACAAGTGACAGCACTTTGCCATATAAGGAACTTTCTGCCAAACACTGAGCATAGTGTTCAATATGAAGATGGCATGCACGGTGACAAACAGGAATATTAATTAACAAGATAATGGGAAATGGGGTGATTTGCAATGTTTATAGTCTAATTAGGCAGCTGTGACCAGCGGTGTCCCATAGATATTGATTGTGGGATCCCTACTTTGTCATAACATCTATTAGCGACCTCAATATAAAGGCTATAAATAGAATGTCAAGTTTTTTTCAGCTATAAATTTGAGACCAGTGTTACAATTCACACTCACTCCAGATCCTTAAGGTACAATCTTGCATTTATATAACACTTTAGTAGTAAGCTAAATGACCAGATAATGGGGCAGAAATTGATATGCATTATGACCGTTTTTCAGGCACAAATGATACCAGTTTAGCATTGGGACAGCCTGCGCCCAGTCTGCACAGGTGTGGTCCCACTGTTAAATATACAGGGACAATTTTTTAAGCGTCCCAGTTGAAGGACCCCTGTACAAAATGTGTTCCTGATGGGCAGGGTAGGTTCGGGCTTGCATCGCTCGGAATTCTTCAGCGGCCTCTGTGATCAAGTCCGAGTAATTTTTTATTTTAAAAGTCCTTTCTGTGGATCCAGGAGGAGTAGAAGCACCTAATCTAGGCCAACACTTCAGTGAGGGAGTGCCACACTTTCGGAGGTGCTGTCTTTCAGGCAAGAAGTTGAGCCAAAGCCCCATCTACCCTCTCATCCCATGGCACTATTTGAAGACGAGCAGGAGAGTTCTCCTGGTGTCCAGGAGGAATAGACGTTTCTCCCTGACCTCCCCCACCGACTTCCCGGAATTTACCTGAAGACCGCGCTGGCAGCCAGAAATTGTTTTCTCTCGTGGGACGAGCAGCCTGTGGAGGCGCGACAGACACCAGCAGCTCACCCAAAGATGTAAATGCGGCCTGAGGCCCAAGCTTGGGATGGTCTCAGGCCTCTCTGTTCTGGTGCTTGCAAGGTGAGTCTGGTCCCGTTAATTTCTACCCCAATCTGTTTCAGTGAGATTGGTTGAGTGATAATTGTTGGCCAGGACACCAGGAGAACTCTCCTGCTCATCTTCAAACAGTGCAATGGGATGAGAGGGTAGATGGGGCTTTGGCTTAACTTTTTGCCTGAAAAACAGCACCTCCAAAAGTGTAGCACTCTCTCACTGAAGTGTTAGTCTAGATTGGGTGCTTAAACCTCTGGAGTGAGGCTTCAACCCAAGGCCTTCTGACTCAGACTCACTCTCGATCCTTAAAGGAGCAGTGTTTGGATTTGTGTTCATGTCAGATGTTTTTTTCCTCATGCCCAACACAAATGTCACTTCTACAGAAACCACTCACTCTCCATGAATTGAAATGGGACCTTTTAAGCAAAGTAATCTGGAACGCTGGTAAACAGAGCCCCTTGTTCTTACAAACATTTCTCTGCAAAGTCCTAGAAAAATACAAATGTTAAATAGGCAATTGCCAATCAGTTAATCAATATTATTTATTCCTATCACGTGGGTGCACTTAACTTGTACCACAAACAACACCTAAAACAGATGATCTGGCCATTTATTTCATTGCTGTATGTGGGACCTTGCTGTGCGCAAATTGGCTGCCACATTTCCTACATTACACCAGTGACTACACTTCAATAGTACTTAATTGGCTGTAAAAATAACATGGCCTTGAATATTGAGAAACATAAAGCAATGTATATCACTGCTAAAAATTGCAAGTAGTTGTACATTGCATAAGGTGGGGAACATATCAGTGCCCAGGTTAGTGTTGTTATATTGTGTAATATCAATTGCCAAGGCATATTAGTATGTGTAAGTAGATCCATAGAACGCAACAGAATGGAAGTAATATTAAGACTCTAGGAGTATATTACATTGCAAGTTTAGCATTGCTTGTGAAATCATTTCCACTTTGCGCCAATGCTAAATTCGCTGTATCAGGGCCTAACCTGACTGCAGCAAAGCCTCGTGGGATTCTCTGGAGGACAGTCTCACACTGCTTGAGTCTGACATTGCATGGGGTGTAAATCCAGCACGGTGTCAAACCTGGTTCACCGAGTGTTCGGGGGGGGGACCTTAAACCTGCCCGATCTTAACTTAAGCCTTTTGGAGAGCAGGACTCTACTCTGCCTATGCTGCAAAACATTTACATTTTTTGACTGTTGGATGAGAGATCTACCCAATGCTTTAGCCACAAACACAGAGCCCTCTTCCAGCCAGAAAGGACCCAAGCAATGTAAGCACGGTGCAGCCTGGTGGAATTTGAACTTCATATAGTATAAATATACCCTAAGAAGCATTTTTTTTTGTGTGTATTAGGCCCCCCTTTTATAAGAAGGGGGGTGTGGGGTGTGCTTAAATACTAAAACCAAACAAACCAAAACCAAGTGTTCAAATTAAAATTTTATTACCTAAGAAGCATTGATGAGACCACACTTGTGTTCAGCTTTGGTCACCAGACTTGTGAATAAGACACATTAAATGATGAGAGGGTTAAATGTATCCTGTAGACTTGTGGTGATTAGCTAATTTGATGCCAATTAAGGCTTCTATTTAAGAAGGGTAAACTAGGGAATTATAAGCCCATTAGTCTAATGTCTGTTGTGGGGAAGTTACTAGAATCTATTATTAGGGACAGAGTGATTGAGCACTTGGACAAACATGAACTGATCAGAGTTTGTAAAGGATAAGTCATGTCCAATGAACTTAGTTGAATTTTTTGAGGCAGTAACAAATGTGGTAGATAAGGGAGTGTCTATGGGTATTCTTTATTATGGACTTCCAGAAGTTATTCCATTAGATTCCACATAAAAGACTTAACAAAAATGAGAGTGCATGGAATTGTAGGCAACCTATTGACATGGGTAGGAAATTGGTTAGGAGGTAGAGAGTAAGGATAATGGGTGTGTATTCCAATTGGCAGGATGTGATTAGTGCTGTCCCCCATCTGTAATGGGGCCTCAGCTTTTCACTATATTTATCTTGATGATGGAGCGGATAGGTGGTCGGAAGCTCATCTCAGGGTCAAATAGGATGCCAAGGTTGTGAAAGGTCTGGTTCAGCCTTAAATAGTGGCTAGGGAGTGGAGATTGCGGTGGGGACCGAAGACAATGGCTTTGGTCTTCCCAATATTTAGTTAGAGGAAATTTTTGCTTATCCAGTACTTGGACAAGCAATGTGACAAATGACAGTGGAGGGGTAGAGGGAAGTGATGGTGAGGTAGAGCTGGGTGTCGTCAGCGTACATGTGGAATCTGACGTTGTGTTTTTGGATGATGTCGCCGAGGGGCAGCATATCGATGAGGAATAGGAGGGAGGTCTCCAGAGGTAATAGAATGGGAAGAGAAGCCATTGTAGGTGATTCTCTGGCTATGACTGGATAGAATGGAACCAGGTGAGCGCAGTCCCACCCAGCTGGAAAGTGGACAGGTAAAAAAAATAATTTAAAGAGCTAATGGAATGTTGGCTTTTATCTCCAGACAGGTTTAAGGACCCCAGCCCCGCCCCCCGAGCACTCTGGGTGAACCAGGTTTGACACCGTGCAGGATTTACACCCCATGCAATGTCAGATTCGAGCAGTGTGAGGCTATCCTCCAGAGAATCCCATGAGGCTTTGCTGCAATCAGGTTAAGCCCTTATACTGCAAATTTAGCATTGGTGCAAAGTGGAAATGATTTCATAAGCAATGCTAAACTTTCAATGTAATATACTCCTATTGCCTCAATATTACTTCCATTCTGTTGTGTTCTATAGAAGTAAGACCCCATTTAGAGACTGCAATCGGTTCTGGGCACTGCACCTTGGACGTAAAATATTGGCCTTTGAAGGGGTGCAGTGCAGATTCACAAGAATGATACCAGGGCTAAAAGGGTTACATTATGAGCACAGGTTGCACAGACTGGGCTTGTATTCCCTTGAGTATAGATGATTAAGGGGAGATCTAATTGAGGTGTTTAAGATGATTAAAGGAGTTGATAGGGTAGATAGAGAGAAACCATCCCCTCTGGTGGGGGGCGTCCAGAGCAAGGGGGCATAACCTTAAAATTAGAGCTAGGCTGTTCAGGGGGTGATGTCAGGAAGCACTTCTTCACACAAAGGATGGTGGAAATCTGGAACACTCTTCCCCCAAAAATCTGTTGAGACTGGGAGTTAATTGAAAATGTCAAAAATGAGATTGATAGATTTTTGTTAGGCAAGGTTTTTAAAGGTTACAGAACCAAGGCAGGTAAATGGAGTTAAGATACAGATCAGCCATGATCTAAATGAATGTCAGAACAGGCTCGAGTGGCTGAATGGCCTACTTCTATGCTTTTCGGCTCTGTTTGAGCAAAACGTCAATCTTTGATCCTTTATCTTGTATATAGTACTGTAAGGGTACACAGCTTAATACTTTAAAGGTGCACTGTTTTGTGTAAGTTATAGTCTTGTGAATTAAACAGCAGAAAATAATCGTCCTTTATCCCACTACAAAGATGTTACTGGGCTTTAAGTCTGGTGTTCACCTTGGCTCAGTGGGTAGCACTCTTCCCTCTGAGTTAAAAGGTTGTAAGTTCAAAGTCCCATTCCAGAGACTTGAGCACAAAATCTAGGCTGACACCCCAGTGCAATACTGAGGGAGTGCTGCACTATTGGAGGTGCTGTCTTTTGGATGAGAAATTAAATCGAGGCCCTGTCTGCCCCCTCAAGTGGATGTAAAAGATCCCATAGGACTATTTTGAAGAAGAGCAGGGGAGTTCTCCCCAATGTCCTGGCCAATATTTATCCCTCAACCAACATCACTAAAACAGATTATCTGTTCGTTTATCTCATTGCTGTGTATGGGACCTTGCTGTGTGTAAATTGGCTGCTGCGTTTCCTACATTACAACAGTGACTACACTTCAAAAGTACTTCACTGGCTGTAAATCATTAACAGTGAGTCAGTGGATATTGGTGGAGAGCAAGATCAGGTTTGGCTGTGGTGCCTCCATGGTTGAATAGCCAGGTGGCTATCTAGCTTCCCACATGAAGAGCAGCCACTCGAGTGTAGCTCAGTAGCGCCAACATCTTCAGGTGAAAAGAGGAATAAAAGGGAAAAATTTAAAAATACAAAATTCCATTTTATTAAAATAGTGTCTTAGACAATACTGTTATTGTCTGTCCACCAGGAAAATATTTTTCAACCTTTAACTGTGTTTATTTGCATCAGGATGATCACAATACTGGCTCAAAAATGAAACACATTAAAACCTAGATGCTTCCAACAGTTCAGGTCACAACTGGTCTTTAACTGTCCCATTGGTTTAATGTTGAATTGCTGGCAAAGTGGTCCTTTTCCCTGTTCGTGAAATATGAGTCTAAACTGATGAAAAGCCGGGAGCTGTGCCCATTTTCCATTGCACCATCGAGTTAAACACAAGCTTTTCAGTGGTTTTGGAACTGGCTTCAAGTTTGATGGACTGGGGGAGGAGGAGGGAGGTCAAACTAAATGGAAAACCTGAATTGAGGCAATTACTTTTGTCCCTGAGTCACATACGGATGTTTGTAACTTGAAAAAAGGCACACGACAACAAAAAAAAAGTTAATCTGCCCAATGAAATTCACCCCAATAGATGGCAGCAAAACAAGACGGCAGCAATCCCAATAACTGGTGTAGTGTGAATACAGCTGGGAAGAATCTGTGCTGGAAGCTTGGAAGAAAGGGAAGGTTAGTAGCCTGTAAACAGCTGCTAGGAAAGTTCAATGAGGTGGCTGCAGATGGGACAACATTTTTTTACTAGCTATTTTTTTTTAAAAAGCTGTAAATATTTTAAAAGGATATTTCATTCTTTCTGTTTGGGGAATAAATGACTGGCAAAACCCAGTGACTGGTGCAATAAACTTGAAGGCAGGAGATAGTCTGCAAGCAAGTGATGGGGCAGTATTCAAAGCCCCCAACCCACCCCCTGACTGATGGCTGGAAAAAGTGAAGGTGGGTGTAAGGAGGGTTGCTCTCCCTATCTCTGTAACCTCCCACAACCCTCTGAGATCTCTGCACTCCTCCAATTCAGGCCTCTTGCATGTCCCTGATTTTCTTTTCTCCACTTCAGCAGCCTAGGTCCTAAGCTTTAGCATTCCCTCCCTAAACCTATCCCCCTCCAGTAAAATGCTCCTTAAAACCTACCTCTTTGACCAAGCTTTTGGTCACCTGTCCTAACATCTCCTTATGTGGCTCAGTGTTAAATTTTGTTTGATAATCGCTCCTGTGAAGCGCCTTGGGACATTTTACTACATTAAAGCCGCTATATAAATGCAAGTTGTTGTTGTTTGTCACTCTTGGGCACTCTCTCTCCTCAGTTAGCAGTGCAGCACACTCAGCAGAAGGTGGCAGCAGAACGCTGAGGGAGGAGGTGCCTTTGACAGTCACGGGTCCCTGTCGTCCAGGTCGGACGGTGCAGATCTGCAACTGGTTCTGTGATGACCCAGAGCCTGTTGGAGCCAGCTCCTTACGGTCATTCCCACGTAGATGTACAATGGTCTGCAGATACAGTTGGTGAAATAATGAGTAGTTGGACGGGGTGAGGGCAGTCCAGCTCTGATGCCAGCTCATTTCCCTAGTATGCCTACTTCCAATTCTACCACTTCAGTGATGAATTATTGCCAATGGGGCACTTCAAAACCAATGCCAATCACCGCACTGAACTTGTTGACTGTCAGGGAGTGTTCATGCTCCTGTGTAAGTTTGTATTGAAAAAGTTCCTTTTCATGTTCCCTTTTTTTTCCCCCTGTTCTGATAAAGTCTGGTAAATGTTTCAATATTACCGTCAGTTTTGCTGTGAGTTAGCAGACAATATTCGACTAATTTCAGTTTCACAGGAACATTCTTCAGAAGATAGAAAAAAAGATTCTCTTAAGCAAAATTGATTTTTTTTAAAAATTAACAGAAGGCTATACTTTTATTGACAAAAACTTGGGTTGTAGGTGTCGCCAGCAAGGCCAACATTTATTGCCCTAGTTACTCTGGGTGATTTGTTACAACTGGGTGACCTTCCTCCTACAACACTTTAGAGGGCATTTAAGAGTCAACCACATTGGTGTGGGACTGGAGTTACAGATAGGCCAGACTGGGTAAGGATGGAATTTCCATCAGGAAAGATGTAAAACAGGCTGCCAACGTGCTATCACCCGTTTTACATTAGTGCACAGTCAAAAAATACTCCCTCTGTGTGCCATGTCTTATCACACTGCTTAACTTGCTCACATTTCTGTCTTTGCTGTTTTAACCTTTATTTTAATGACTGCAATAAAGTAGCACAGGCAGGAGTTTAATGCAAACATGTTAACCTGTGTGCTAAAAGTAGTGGACAGATAAAATTATATTTTTTAAGCTTTAAACAGCATATTTGATTTCACCATGTGAGGGTGCTGTCAGCAATAGATTTTTTTTTTACTTACACATGGTGAGTCTTAAATCTTAAGATTATTTAAGCTTTTAATTGAGTAGTCCAATTTTGTTTTTGCCCATTTTCTCCCTTCTTTGATCTCAGCAAAGTAGCTTTTGGACCACCATAATTAGCCTTAACATAGCAGCAGGAGTAGGCCATTCGGCCCTTTGAGCGGCTCTGTTATTCGATTAGATCATGGCTGATCTGTACCTCAACTCTATTTACCCACCTTAGCTCCATATCCCTTGATACCCTTGCTCATCAAAAATCTATCAATCTCAGTCTTAAAAGCTCCAATTGTCCCAGCATCCACAGCCTCTTGGAGAGAATTCCAGATTTCCCTTTGTGTGAAAAAACGCTTCTTGATTTCCCTTCTAAATGGCCTCTCTCTAATTTTAAGATTATGTCCCCTCATTCCTGCTATCCCCCATCCGAGGCAATAGTTTCTCTATAAACTTTATTGAATCCTTTTTAACATTTTAAACACCTTGATCAGATCACCCTTCAATCTTCTATACCTCAAGGGAATACAAGCCAAGTTTATGCAACCCGTCCTCACAATTTAACTCTCTAAGCTCCGGTATAATTCTGATGAATCTGTGCTGCACCCATCCCAAGGCCAATATATCCTTCCAGAGGTGGCGGTGCCAAAACACCAGATGGGCCCTGACCAAGGATCTATACAACTGAAGCGTAATTTCCTCCCCTTTGTAATCCAGGCCCCATTAAGATAAAGACCAACATTCCATTAACCTCCTAAGGAGGAGGACAAATCTGCCGGGGTTCCCTCTCCAGATTGCTATCCAGTGACTCGTCCTGGAAAGTGTGCAAGTGCCGACATTGTGCGAGACCTGCATTGGGTGCAGCTGCATTGGACCTCATGGTGGAACAGCCCACTGACATTCATTGTCTCCGCTCATGCATGAAGAACGGCCACGTGCGTGAGGTACCAGAGTGGTCAGGAATCGCGGAGCAGTATAGCGCTGCTGGGAGTTTCCTCAGAGCTGATCCTGCTCTGCCTTCGTAACTTTGCCAGAGGTGCAGCAGAATCTACTGTTTACATGCGATGAGTATCTTCGGGAGCAGAGGGGAAAATCAGGAGGTGAAGAAATGTAAAACATAGGGAATAGTGAAGAGAAAAACAGAACGAGAAGAAAGGTGCATAAAATTAATTTTGAGTTTTACAAAAGATTCCAGTCTAGGTCTCAGTGCCCAAACAAGCAGAGCACATCACAAAAAAGACAATGTTTTTTCCAGTCCCAAAATATAATATTTAATGGAATTGGAAATTTGGGCACTCATTTCGCTTAGGCAAAAAGTTTTACTTTTAATTGTTTGTAATGTGTTAGGATGGTGAGCTTAATGCACTATTATTTTACTGCCATTCAATTAAAGCATCACTAAGATGTAACGCTTGAAATTTCCATCTCAATGAGCAGCAGAAAAGTGTTTGTCACGCCCTCTTGTTCACTGGCTGTGTTAGATCCTCCTATCAGTTTTCCAGTGTTCGGTACTGAGTGCACTGTCCTGATTAAACCAAATGCTTGTTTATCTACACTGCCCATGCTGCAAGTTACCAACTTCTAGAATGTATTACGTACCAGAGAGGTATTCCCTTGAAAGTCCAGGGAAAGACTTGCCTCATCAAACAAGTTTAAAAGCACTTAACATTTCAATTCAGCTCTTGTTCTGCCCCTGTCGTCGTATCTGTCCCAGGCACGCCCGTACAAATTCATTGTCGATTCTTCCAGCAGCTGCTGTTTGCTTCTGTTTCCAGGTTGTGCTAATTGCCTTCTCACTCTCTGCACCGATATCCATCTGCTCCTGTTTCTGATGTCTCCTTGGTGTTGAATGTCTTTTTTTGTTTCTTCATTAGCTCGCTCTCTGCCACCAGTCTTCACTTTTTTTTCAAATAGATCGCCCATAATTTTATAAAACATAAAATACAGGTTATGACATTTTTAGGTGTTTACCCTTCATCAAAACAGGTTCTGATGAAACATACGCCCCTTATGCTGACTGATCTACTCTGTAATTCCAGCATTTTTTTTGTTTTTGTTTAGGATTTGAAGCATTTGCAGTTTTGCCCTCTTTATTCTCCCATATTACCACTCTTACTAGCGTCTATCTTCTTACTGTGTCTACTCTGTCTGATTGAACTGAATTATTTATTCACTCTGCTGGTACAGATGCCAATTCAGCGCTCTCATTATCTATATTATCCTTCCATTTGCTTTTCTTTTTTGTTTTTTAAAAAGTCCTACCAATTCTTCCCTCAGCATCATTTCAGAAACCTTCTCCATGCTCACTTTTTCAGTCTTTGGCCACCATTTGCATTGTGAAGGCTTCTAAACAAACTGAAAGCAAATTCATAATGTACAACAAAACAAACTCATGAGCTGACACATACACAATTTAGACATTGTGATTGAATTATCAAATACTGAAAGTTCTAGAGAGACAAACCAGAGGTCAGAGTCAGGGAATATTACACTATAAGTAACCCAATGAAGCTTCTATATAAATGTTCTACGTAAGTGTCTTGCTTAAAACTCAGATCCAGATTAATGCTTATTATAGAGCATTATGTGAAACAAGGTTATCCCATTGAGAAATGGAGCTGCATGTCAGTTCCTCACTGATAATGTAATACTGTAAACAATTTTACAACACCAAGTTATAGTCCAGCAATTTTATTTTAAATTCACAAGCTTTCGGAGATTTCCTCCTTCCTCAGGCAAATGTAAACACCATGTATTGTTCTATATGTATAAATGCGTAGGCTTCAAGGAGCTCTTGAAACATTTGCCTGAGGAAGGAGGAAATCTCCGAAAGCTTGTGAATTTAAAATAAAATTGCTGGACTATAACTTGGTGTTGTAAAATTGTTTACAATAATGTAATACATTCAGTAATTTGTAGTAATGGTGGTTGCAGGTCTTTCTCATGCTTCTAATGGAATAGTGCATTAAAGCACTAAAGCATACAGATCCGAAGATCACTGGTTTGAACCCTGGTCTGCCCTTCAGTCGACTGGTCTCAGTTGGGGAAGCAGCTGGGATACCACAATTGGTACTAGTTCCTCTGGACAGGAAAACCATTCCTGCTCCTGATTCCTATCAAGTCACCCCTGCTGGAAAGTGGCCATGTGTAGACAGGATCGGGCTTCACTGTGATGACCTCCTGTATTGAATATCCTGACAACATTCATTGTCCATGTTCAAACATAAGGAATCAGATGACCACTTGAGTGAGGTGGGCTGCCAATACCCATAGACTGGCAGCCCAGCAAGAGTCTGCGTTGGCAGGAGAGGCATTTCGACAAACTGATGGAATCATTCTAACAGGCTGCTGAGATAAAGGTTCGATGATTGTCCACACAGATTGTAAAATTATGCTGAATTCAATTCCTCCACTGCCCCCTTTTTACTGTTAACCGAACCTGCTTATTAACAAGGAACTGGTGGCTTACACAGATGCCAAGATCTGTGTTTTTTTGCTTGTGTAAGTAAGAAAATAGATAGCAAATGATAGTCTTTGTGATCAGCTCCATTAACTGTTCATATTCTGTCTGGTTTTGACGGTACTACTGAGGAAAAGCAGCAGTTATCGAATGGATTTCGGCCTCCTAATTATGACTGA
The DNA here is from genome assembly GCF_035084215.1 of Heptranchias perlo. Taxonomy (NCBI): domain Eukaryota; kingdom Metazoa; phylum Chordata; class Chondrichthyes; order Hexanchiformes; family Hexanchidae; genus Heptranchias; species Heptranchias perlo. Next base: position 37,275,281 of record NC_090350.1, on the reverse strand, counting down.
AGGTTTTTAAGTGCTTTCTGTAGGTAAGTAGATAAAACCTGCCAGAAGACCAATAGGAATTGCAACTGCAGGCTGCTTTGAAATGTAATGTCAAAGTCATCCATCTTGGTAAAGGCTCTGCTTGCTTTGCTATCTCTCCCTGCTCTGGCTTTCTGCCTGCGTGAGAGATTAGAGATGATCTCGGATTGCATTTTCCAGCAGCTCCTCCAAGCACATGCAGTGAAAGGATAAACCATGTTTATCCTGACATCTTACCAAAGCACTAAATGTCAGAAGGTTAAGTTAATGATCATATCATACCCGCAAAAGGACCTGTCATTGCTAGCTCAATTATTCGAAACATTTTAACAAGGCAACATATATTACTAAAAAAAACTGCATGCAAATGCTAAAGTGTGTTGCACTTCCTTGTAGTCACAATTTACTTGAAAGCAGATGGAAAATTCTAATGTTATCTTTTGGATTTGGTTCAAAAGTACTACTGCAGTCCTCAAAGGTTTAAACATGCAGCCAGCCTGTCATTAAGTAAAATAGTGGCTCCAATTTAAATCTGTGGCACTGCTACTGGTGCTTAGAATAATACCATTTGTACTGAGCATTGGTTTTTTTTTAAAAAAGTTTCTCCAGGCTCTTGTGATAGTTTTTATTTTTATTACGGTGCCAGTGCTGGAAAATTAACAGCACATTGCTTGAGGTGAACATGTCATAGTATCGTACAGCACAGAAGGAGGCCATTCAGCCCATTGTGCCTCTGCTGGCTCTTTGCAAGAGCTATCCAATTAGTCCCACTCCCCTGCTCTTTCCCCATAGCCCTTTAATTTTTTTCCCTTCAAGTATTTATCCAATTCTCTTTTGAAAGTTACCATTGAATCTGTTTCCACCATCCTTTCAGGCAGTGCATTCCAGATCACTACAACTTGCTGCGTAAAAAATGTTTCCTCATGTCACCTCTGGTTCTTTTTTGCCAATCACCTTAAATCTGTGTCCTCTGGTTACTGACTCTTCTGCCACTGGAAACAGTTTCTCCTTATTTACTCTATCAAAACCCTTCATGATTTTGAACATCTCTATCAAATCTATTCTTACCCTTCTCTGCTCTAAGGAGAACAATCCCATTATCTCCAGTCTCCCCACATAACTGAAGTCCCTTATCTGTGGTACTATTCTAGTAAAATTCTTCTGCCCCCACTCTAGTATTACAATGGGTGGTTTAACTAGCTACTCAGAACCCTGAAGTCTTTGTTGCATTGTTCCTGATTAACTTGTATCTTTGTATGAAGAAACGTTTCCTGATATTGGTCCTAAAAGTACTTGCTGTATTTTGAAACTGCATCCCCTTATTCCCCTCCCACAATTTAATTTGGAGTAATATCTGGATTTATCTTTTCTATTCCCTCAACACTCTTGCACATCTCTTAAGATCACCTCTCAGATGCCTCTTTTTCAGACTCCAAAACCCCAAGTCTATCTAGTCTTTCCTCATAACTCAGACCTCTGACACTGGGGATCAATGTTATGCCTCTTCTCTACACTGCACTTGAATGTTTCCTTTGTTTCTCAGCAACCAGAACCTGGATTCAGGACTTAAGGTGCACTCTGACCAGAGCAGTGTAGAGTTTGGTTAAAATTGCCTCTGACTTGTATTGTTTTGGCTATGTAGTTCTATTGGCTTTGCTGATTTACTGCTCTGCATTGATTGGGTGTGTTGAGTCTATTAAGACTCCTATGTATCTTTCAGCTTCATCCATAGCTATTTTAACACCATTCATGCACATAGGAAGAGAAAAAAAATGTGCAGTCAGCAATAGGAATTGAGTGTACACCAGCCTAACACTTTTCACTGTACCAGTAGGAGTATAAAGGTTGACTTTCTGGTGGGTTCGCCTTGTGTGGCTACAGTCTGACACAGAGAGCCTAACACAAGTGCATCAGAATCAATGAGGACACTAGAAGCATCAACAGTGGAGTTTATGCTCATTGACTGGCAGATCTTTCTAGCTTCCCTAAATGGATGTGAAGACCAGAAGGTCCCAGGTTTGATCCCAGTCTGTACTGAGTTAGCTGATCTGAGCTGGGGCAGTAGTCAGGATCTTACAATTGGCCTTAGTGGCGCTGGACTAGGGTGTATCTGACTTGTCCAACAATGTTCCAATAGCTGGGTTTTACATTTGTAGGCCCAGTAATAATAGCCATACACACTGGGTTTTCTTCGAAACTTGGAGCGTCATTTGGCATGTGTAGGCTGAATAAAGTTCTTGAATTACATATGTACGGATCAACGTAGCGCCCGAGGAAGTGCCTTTGAAGATGGAGTTGCTGCTTGTTTAAAACTGTGATTCCCTACTAGAAGTACTTTCAAGTTTGCACATAAAACAGAGTGCATTTTATGTATTAAATTACATACATTTAGCCACTAGCTGTATGATATATGTTATAAGATCCAGACAGAATAGATTTAAAGCATACTTCACCCTGGCTCCTAGCCACTTGGCTCCTATAACTAAAGAAATACAGCATAAATATACCCACTGAATAAATTATGACAACTTTTATGACTTTTTATGGTTTATGTCCCATCTCCATTTGGAAATTATTTTATTTTTCCTTCGGGTCTTTCTATCCCACACACCAACCCTTGTTCTCACACCTGTCTTAGTGTTTCTGGTTGGTGTGAAACACTAGTAAACCAGCCTGGGGTGACTGACCATATATGGGGAAATGCTTGGTCTCCTCAGACCCAGCTAAGATTGGGAGTTTGCTTTGTGGGAAATCATAAATATGAACCCACTGATTTTGTTTTTCAAAAATAATTTTCCCCCCCCCCACCCCCCCCCCCCCCCCAATGCAGCATTGTAATTCATAGGTTATAATTTTTCCTCCAGTTAAAGCTGCCTTCAGAATGCCATAACCTAGAAATTATGTTGTGTAATATTAGGATACAAATGCTTGATGTATTCATATGAAATTATTTTGTCTGCTACTTTAATGGAGGTATTAAACAGTTTATTTTTTTTCTTGCCAGACACTACTTCCTTCAGCAATATTTGATTCTCCAATAAAGCCCAAGTCTGTCCAAGATTAGAATATTGTTCCAAAATCTGAGGACACTTTCAGCACCTCACTTGCACTTCTGGACAGGATTGTGATCAGATAAGCAATCCCTTTCTCATCTTTAGCCTTCAACCTCTCTCTTTTTAGTGTAACCTTTGTTGTGTTTTTTGAGTAGAATAAGTTCTCTCTTTCACTGCCATTAGGAAGCCAGTCCATAACTTCCGAATTACCCTGAACACTGTCATTCCCTCACATTTCTCCACGGATTAATGATCTATTGTGTGAACATCTTTCCATCTTTTCAGATCAGATCGAACACTTTGACGTATCGTTCTGTGCTGCGAAATGAGGACATTTTAATGTTTCACATTTCTCCACCTCGTTCCCTCTAGTTGATGCTGGGTCAGATTTTGAGGGGTGCAATGTTCCTCTGAACTTTCCTCTCTTCTTTCTAAGCTCCAAACACATCGCCCTACGTACTCCTCCACTGCTCACATCCTCACTGTGTTGAAATTTAGATTCATCACATTAATTCATTCTTTTCCAGGACCTCAAATGTTGGAACTCCGTACCTCCCTCAATCTTCCTACTACAGGCTTTTCAAACCAAGCTTGACTATCTCCTGATTTACTAATCATCTTTCTTCTTCTTCTCTGCCTTTATGATGCTTGTACTATGACCTTGGTTTTTTAATAAGAAAAAGGAATGTTTTCCAAGTAGCTAATAAATTCAAGTGTCACAGCTGCTACAATTTTCCAGTCTCAAGGGTGGAGTCGGACATAGCGACAAGTACAATGGAATTATTAATCACATCAGTGTTCTTGATTCAATGGCAGCTCTTGCAGAACTACTGCAACTACTAGACCAGCCTGAGATTGGAGCACAGTAATGTTTCATTATAGATGAAGGTTGACAGTTATCATCTACATAAATGTTCAGAATTGTTTTATCCAGTTTTTTAATTGCAGAATTTATTTCATAGATGATATCATGAAAACATATAAATTAATTTTATAATGGGAATATTGAAAATCAACTTTTTTACTTGAATTGAAGCATCCATTGATGATATATGGTGTGCATTGAAGTATCTGAATTTGATCATTTATAGATGTTGCCTTAACACCAGTAAGTATCATATCAATGTTCCATTAAGCAACCAGTTAGATCCAGACAAGAAAAGTGAGTCAATCTGCAAGCTAACAGTGAGCTGCTAAATTTGAAGTTGTTTAAAGCTGTAATAAATACATTTATTACTCCTTTCTCGCTTAATGCTGTGATATTAGGAACTCTCAAACCCATATGAACACAAGAACAACACAGTGTAGTTTGTTTCTTTGTAATTTGGTGCTGAAACTACCTTCCAATTCTGTTGCAAGATGCTTCATACCTTCAGACCATGTGCAACTATGATTTTTGTTACCCTTTCGTCCATGTCATGTTGCCTCCACCTTGTATATCTTCACTTACATGTGACAATTGCAGTCTTTCTCTGAATTAAAAATCATATTTCACTTCATCTATGTATATGTCTTCACTGTTTTCTCACCATACTATTCCCAGTAATTTTACAGTCCATAGACACCACTGACATTGGAAAGTGTAGGAGAGACAATGAGGTAAATCGTGAAATAATGACCTGGCAATATCAAGCTGGTGTTTTCAAAGATTGTAGGAGTAAGGGCGGATTAGGGCAGGGTATTTTCAGCTTAGAAGAAACAAATAAGGACAATGCAGAGGAGCACTGACCGTAGTAGTATCAGTAGAGAACAACAACCTGCAGTTATATAGAGCCTTTATCGCAGTAGAACATCCCAAGGCGCTTCACAGGAGTGTAAGGAGAAAGACAAGAAAGGTTGGAGGTGAGAAGGATCACTCCTCACACAGCAAACAGTTTCTTGTATCCTATTCAAGGATACAAGAGATATCTGAAGAGCTGCCCTAGATATGGGTTTCGTGCAAGGTTCTTTGGTCTGCCTACACTCTCCATACTGTTACGTGTGGAGTAGTGTTTTACACATTTTCTGGGGGGGGTTTCTAAAAGGGAATGATTTTATTTGCATTCAGTTAGCTTGTTCTGTGTGACTGGTAAACTGAACTGTAAGACAGTAAGATGACCAATGATGGCACTTTTACTTCCATTGAAAACAGCAGGAGCATGAGTGACTGTGCAGATGTGACTGCATAAAGCCTGGGTAAAAGTAATGCTGCGTGATGCTGATTTCTGCTTCCCCCTCGCGTGCTGTTTCTCTCTTTATTGCTAGAATCACAGGCAGGGATGTGTTACTAAAACAAAATGTACTTGTAAATTGCACTGTAGATAATAAATGTGGTGCAGCTAAATGGAAAATGCTGAACCATACTGAGTCCACAGGGCTCGAGAATGCTCTTGTTGCATCAACAAGAACAGCTGTCCTACTTACTATTCAGCACAATGTGGTAAACTGATCCATTGCCAGCTCACATTCTCTCACTTGTTAATTGTAGTGATTCAGAACTACAACTTTCAGCCAGAAAATTCCATCTCATAAACAAACATAATCTGATAATCCCTAAACGAAGCTGGCCAAAACCATCCCATCACCGAGAAACTGATGGTTGCGGATAAATCTATTTATAGTGTTGATACATTGTTGACTGACGGTGTTTATTATTTAAGGCCCTAGCATTTACTTATATCCTAGATTAGACCAGAGTGATAGAATCCCTTTTTGTTGATCTGGTTATCGTAGTGTAGTGGTTATAGCACTGGGCTAGAAACCCTAGAGGTTACGGGTACAAACTCTACCACAGCAAATTATTAATAAATTTGGTCATTCGTGGGCTAGCACTAGGGTGAAAAATGACCGTGGAAGCTGCCAGCTTGTCCTTTTAAAAACTTAACTGGTGTCAGCTCGGCTCTGTGGGGAGCACTGTCGCTTCTGAGTCAGAACGATGTGGGTTCAAGTCCCACTCCAGAGACCTAAGCACAAAACCTAGGCTGACACCCCAGTGTAGTACTGAGGGAGTGCTGCAGTGTCGGAGATGCTGTCTTTCAAATGAAACGTTAAACCGAGGCCTAGTCTTCCCCCATCAGGTGGACATAAGATTCCATGGCACTATTTTGAAGAGGAACAGGGGAGTTCTCCCTGGTGTCCTGGCCAATATTTATCCCTCAACCAACATTACTAAAAAAAAATTATTTGATCATTATCACATTGTTTGTGGGACCTTGCTGTGCCCAAATTGGCTGCTGCGTTTCCGACATGACAACAGTGCCGACACTTCAAAAGTACTTTGTTGGCTGTAAAGCACTTTGGGACGTTCTGAGGTTGTTAAAGGCGCTCTAAATAAAAGTTTGTTCTTCCAACTGCTTCACTAATAAGGGAACTTGTTACCCCTTCCTGTGACTCCAGTCCTGCACTATTTAATTGACTCCTAATACCCTTGAAGCTACTGAGTTATCAAACTATTATAATGTTCAAGAAGCCATGCTACCACCTTTTCAGTGCAACTAGGGATGGGCAATACATGCAGCCTTCATCTGAGATCAAATGAAAATAAAATGTAATGTTCAATTTGTGTTCAGCTTAGCACAAACAAATGATTAATATACTCTCCTTACACAGCCATACTTGTAGGTATGTTTCCAAGAACAGGCAACAGTTCTTGTGAAAGGTCCCACCCAAAATATTAATCTTTTTTTTTCCAGAGGCTAACAGACCTGCTGTGTATTTCCAGAATTTTAATTTCAATTTTACTCATTTAATGAATCTTGCTGCTTCTTCGCCAGGTCACTGAAGCTTTTCATCACAGTTGAAAAGTTGACATTTTATCATGTGTCTCATTAATTTTCCCCCCTGGCCATCAATTTTTGTTTTCAGTGGGAAAGCACAGTTTAGGGCAGCTAAGGCTGATTAGAATCAGCCCTGCTACTTTTAATGCTGACCTTTTACTTCTAGATGCTGCTTTGTTGGAATGTACAGCTTTTGACATGCTTTAGGGCAGCATGTTTTGCACTAATGTTGTGCGCCGTCCTGGAAGAACGAAGGTCATTCAGCTCCACGCTGCCCACCAACAGAATGACAGGACTGGACAATTTTCTCACCATTTCTGACTGGCCAAGATAAAAGTGCCATAGTTGTCAGAAGTCATGGTGAAGGGTGAGCTGTTTCCTCTTACTAACAGGAGAAAAAACACAGCCTGTTATCAAAGGGAGAATTTGTAGGATATTGAAAATAATACAAAAAAAAATCTTCCTCCTTTTGTATCTTTCTTTTAGTGTCAGTCTTTTTAAAAGAAAATTTAGTTTTTAGTCTAGTTTTGTCCCCTTCTCTTCTAACTGTGCCAATTTTCTGTTTAAATGCAACATACTATTAATTCACCAATGTCATATGCTTTTATATTTGTCCAGGTGCAGTGGGTGGCAGATGTGACCGTGAATTTATTACGTTGGTCCCTGTACCATGTGATGCTGAGTCAGGCTATGGTGGAGGTGGTTTATAGCCGCAGCTTCCCTGGGCTAGAGTGAATCATAAAAGTCGAGTTGGTTAAAGGCATTGAAAAACAAAGTTGGACCTTCCCCAGGGCAGGGGCTACACCTCCCCACTTTCAAAAGCCTCTTCAAAACCTACCTTTTTTTAACCTGACCGTCAGTCTCTAATATAGCCCTCCTTCCAAACTCTTGCCCTAGAGGAAGGACCAGGAAGATCCAACTTTATTTTTCAAAGCCTTTAAGCAACCCAACTTGTTGCTCAAGTCTCTGGAGTGGGACTTGAACCCACAATTTTCTGACTCGGAGGCAAGAGTAGAGCAACCCTTTGCTGCTTTTTGTTCAGCCCGTCAATATTTTTAATGGTGCCCTCAGTGGGACACAGAACTCAAGGGTAACTTCAAAACTCATCCTTTGCCTAAATCATGTGTTTCTATATTGGGGGGGGGGGGGGGGGGGGGGAGAACTAGTTGTAGCATTGATTTTTTTTTTTCACTTACAGAAGATCGCAGGTATTTATTGTGGTGCAAACATGTGTTTTGGGAATGAAAACATTACTAGACCCTTCTTGAACCCGTGCAAGATGACAGAGGTAAGAGAGTGGCTTGGTAGACAATTTATTTTGGAGTAAGTTTGTCCAGTCCCTGGAGACGCATTTGCCTGGATGCCAATGATTCTTTTTTAAATGACAACTGGGCCTGTAGTACTGCAGAGAGGGTTTTTATTCTGCACAAACTATTCAGATAGGAAGCACCACATTTACTTAAAACTTTCTTCTGGTGTTAACTGCACACATAAATCATAATTAAGTGGACTGGATGGTGGAGTGGTTTGAACACCATCCACTCACCTCTGGGACTTTGGTTCAAATCTACCAGGATAAAGTCGCCTCTCTTTGCTAGATGCAAGTCTGGAAAGTCTCAACCTAATTCCCAGTAGCATGAGTCCACTCAACAGCACTGCCTGTAGCTTGGGATGAATTGGCACTGAATTAATAGTCTCACTCAGAGAGGCTACAAGGATGGCTTCTGTGGGAAATAGAAGAAAATCACACAGGGACAGTGTGTAGGTGTTTTTCTTGAAACTGAGATGAAGACATATTGGGATGGAGTGAGGGTGCTTTGCTCTACCTCCTGCTCCTGCTGTACCGAACCTGAAAAAGCTTGATGCCAAAGGTGCTAAAATATGTATTTTTGATTGAATTCTGGGAACTGTGCACTAACTAGTTACACTATTCCACATGTATCATTACAGTGTCACTTTTCATGTTCCCATGTATGATAAATTCATATTCTGTGGCTCTTATTCATATTCCTTGTTATAGGTATGAACTATGCCCTTTGCAAAATTCTATTTCCCTTGTTCCGGGAATATGCAAAACATGTTTCATGAGAAATATGCATTTAACATTTCATGTAGCAATGCTAAGAGAGACAGATTAGAGATATCACTAAAATTATGGTTTTATTAGCAGAGTAAATATTCACGGTTAATCTTGTTCGGTGACAATAAGGAACTTTGTCAGTTAATAATACTGATTAAATAGTAACGGGTACGGTAGCATAGTGGTTATGTTACTGGACTAGTAATCCAGAGGCCTGGCCTAATAATCCGGAGTCATGCGTTCAAATGCTACCACGGCAGCTGGGGAATTTAAATTCAAATAATTAAATTTTTAAAAATCTGGAAAAAAAAAAACTAGTATCAGTAATGGTGGCCATGAAACTACCAGATTGTCATTAAAAACCAGTCTGGTTCACTAATGCCCTTCACGGAAGGAAACCTGCTGTCCCTACCTGGTCTGGCCTATATGTGACTCCAGACCCACAGCAATGTGGTTGATTCTTAATCACCCTCTGAAATGGCCTAGCAAGCCACTCAGTTGTTCAAGAAGGCGGCTCACCACCACCTTCTCAAGGGCACTTAGGGATGGGCAATAAATGCTGGCCTTGCCAGCGATGCCCACATCCCATGAACGAATTTTTGTTTTTTAAAAAAAAGCTTCCAGGCAAATAATTTGGTATTTGAATGGTTTATGTCTTCCCACAGTTTCAGCCAATTAATTCTGAAGGGTCAGACTCTACCATCACTTTGTAGGTTTGCCTAATAAAAAGTAAAAAAAAACTGCAAATGTTGGAAAACTGAAATAAAAACGGTGGAAATATACAACAGGTCCATTGGCACCTGAAAAGAGAATAGATGGGTTAGCATTTTGGATGTTAGATGCTAATGAGAATTTAAAATTGGAAGATAAGTGAGACATTAGTTGGAATGAACAAAGCGGGAGGGAAGGGAAGGGCACAGAACAGGTAGAAGCTAAGAATCAGGACTTGCAGACTCTGGTCACGGAAAGGAGTTAATGGTTCGGACAGCCAGCAGGCATATTTTTCGAAAAACTGGAGGAACGGGAAAACTGGTGAATGATATACAAAGATCACCTCAGTGAGGCAATTGAAAGACATTGGTGCCATGAAAATAACTAGCAAGGTGGTGAACGAGCAAGGGAAAGATACACACCAAAACAAAGAAGGAGAACTTAAAAGAAAAAAACCCTATAGGTGCTGAAGATCTGAAATGTCAACCACCCAAAACAAAGAGTGTCGTCACTACAGAAAATGCTTTTTTTCTTAGAATACAGCAACAGAAAATTATGCTAGTAAGCCAACCAACATCGAAATCTGATGGTAAACCGACAGAAATCTGACTACAATAGGAAATTGCTGAAAGCCTATGGGCAGGTTGAAGAGAATTAAACGACAATCCAATCATTTTCTGAATGCATTTCTGTTTTCCAGTCTGCTACCTTTCAGATTGGAGGAGAAAGATTTAATGCCACTAAATGTATTTTTGGAACGAAACATCCTGTTGGTGAATGTAGATCCTGTTGCGTTCCCAGAACCCATGAAAGGGTACGTAACAAATAACACTTGGCTTGATGCCTTGTTGGCTGTCTTTCTGCTTCAGCCCTTTAATATGATAAGCAGAACATGGAGAGTATTACTTAATATTCAGTAAAACTAGGTTTATTACATTTCACATCAATAGCTTTTGCAGTGAATTTAGCCTTCGAATCTGGTTGTGATTTTTTTTTTAAACAATTATACTTTCTCTTATTGAAAAGATTCCAGGAAATAGGTTCACTGCTACCTTTGCCATCAGGTGCACTAACACATAGCTTGAGAGGTGAATAAAAGATTAACTACATAGATGTAGTTAGTATAATGGATACATGAACAGAAGATGCCCAATCAACCAATCTGAGGCAGAGCTGTTGTCCCCGGTGGAAGAACCATGTGTCATTACGCTGAAATCCCACACAAAGGACGCCATGATGTTGTCATGACACAGTGACTCACTTCAACGCGTCATTATGTCAAAGCATTTTGTAAATACAAAAAACAGTTTGCCAAACAGTTTTCATTATGTCAATGCCTCTTAATACTTAACAGATTTATTCTGTTAGGTCATTGAATCATACAGCACGGAAGAAGGCCATTCAGCCCATCGTGCCTGTGGTGGCTCTTTGAAAGAGCTATCCGATTAGTCCTACTCCCCCTCCTCCTTCCCCATAGACCTGCAAATTTTTCCGTTCAAGTATTTATCCAATTCCCTTTTAAAAGTTACGATTGAATTTGCTTCCACCACCCTTTCAGGCAGTGCATTCCAGATCATAACAACTCACTGCATTAAAAAAATTTCTCATCATCTCCCCTCTGGTTCTTTTGCCAATTACCTTAAACCTGTATCCTTAGGTTACCAACCCTCCTCCCTATGTACTCTATTAAAGCCCCTCCAAATTTTGAACACCTCTATTAAATCTAGCATATTATAAAATTTCTGCACCAAAACAGAGATTTCAGAAAGAAAGACTTGCATTTATACGGTGCCTCTCATGACTCAGGACACCCCAAAGTACTTTTAAAGTGTAGCCACTGTTGTAATGTAGGAAACGCAGCAGCCAATTTGCACATAGCAAGGTTCAACAAACAGCAATGTGATAATGACCAGATAGTCTGTTTTAGTAATGTTGGTTGAGGGATAAATATTGGTCAGGACACCAGGGAGAACTCCTCTACTCTTGAAATAGTGCCATGGGATCTGTTACATTCACCTGAGAGAGCAGAAGGGGCCTTGGTTTAACATCTCATCTGAAAGACAGCACTTCCGACAGTACTGCACTGAAGTTTTCAGTTTGAAATGTCTGACTTCCTGTTAAATCACAATTATGTGCTAATTGACATATTTATATAATCGAATCTTCCATGGCACTCCAAGGTATGTCATCAGATACACTGCTTTATATGAACAGGAGTTTATACTATATGGAGCACAATTATTATTATGCTATCAAAGTGTAGCTGTGTGCCACAGGTGTAATTGCTATGCTTTCTTCAGGTCAATTGAAGATTGATTTTACCAAATCCTCAGGTCAATTAGAGAGTAATTAGTTTTACCAAATCCTTGTCAATTAGAGATCAGATTGCCTTTTTTAATACTTTTTAAGTGTAAGACAAAAATTTGCATGTGTGACAGACACAGATGTGTGCGAGATGGAACTTTTTGATTTTATCCATATATACTGTGTATGTATGTGGTTATTAATCAATATAACCCTCAAGCAACTGTGGAGTTTTTGAACCATGTAATATTCAAGTAACCAAAATTCAGGAAATTACCCACAATAAATCTACAAAGATTTAACTGCAAAGTAAACGTCAATCAGACATCCTTCACTTGCCAATCGAGAACCCCATGCAATTAAACCTAAATAGATGATACGCAGTCAAGGATTCAAGGATAGATTCTGCAAAGTAGTTTCTATATTCTATTATCTTCCATTTAGTGTCCTCATAATAAAATGTAATTTTTGAAAATGATCCACTTCTGTTTGTTTTGAGGATATGAAGTCCCTGTAAACTCCCAGTTCTCTTTTTCTTCATGGGTTGCAGTTCAGCTTTAGCCAAAAGGATAGACAAGTAATCGGCTTTCAAGGCTCCACTAATCCTGCTATCAGACAGCCATTAAAGAAAGCTTGTGTTTATATAACTCCTTTCACAACCTCAGGATATCCCAAAGTACTTTACATGCAATGAAGTACTTTTGAAGTGTAGTCACTGTTGTAATGTAGTGAAACACAGCAGCCAATTTGCACATAGCAAGGTCCCACTAACAGCAATGAAACAATGACCAAATAATCTGCTTTTTTTAGTGATGTTGGTTGTGGAATAAATTATTGGCCAGGTCCCCAGGAAGAACTCACCTGCTCTTCTTTGATTAGTGCCATGGTGTCTTTTACATCTACCTTAAACCGAGACCCTGTCTACCATCTAACATCTCATCCAAAAGACAGCACCTCCAACAGTGCAGCGCTCCCTCAGTGGTGCATTGAATTGTCAGCCTAGATTATGTGCTCAAGTCTCTGAAGTGAAACTTGAACCCACAATTTGGGTGACCATGCTACCACTGAGCCAAGGCTGACACTTAATATTACCCCATTAACTTTACACATTTGCCTCTGACAGCAAGAACTGTTGTTGGTGGTGACATTTTTGCCAGACCTATTTTCTTGGGTCTGACTGTGAGAGAGATGACCCTTCATCCCAGTGCTATGAGCCAGCAATGTTGTCCTGGCTAAAATTCCTCCCTCAATCAATGCTAAAAACTAATTAAACTGTCTTTTATCTAATTTCTACAGATACTGTGCTTCAAAAAGTGTCTAATTTTGTGGAAGTGCTTTGAGATGTAGGGGGAATTTAAACTCCCAGACAAGAAGCTAGCAGGACACAAGAGGGCTGCCACCTCAGCAGCTGCAGTGGAAGGCCCAATCCATTTTAACAGCCATCCAGAGGAAGAGCTTATGATGATCAGGAGGCTGCCAGGCTGGTAAGATGCAGTGGGGGGGAGGGGGAGGGGGAGGGGGGAGGGGGGAGGGGGGAGGGGGGGGGGGAGTTTCAGGAGGGTTTCACGGGTGGAAAGGGCACGGGATGGCTGCTACACAAATTTTCTTTGTGGGTTCTGCTCCTCTGGGACCCATTTAAAAATAAGTTCTACACTTACCTTACAGGACCTCTGCTGGGTTTCCGTCAGGTTTTACTTTCCATTGACTTCAATGGAAATGAAAATCAGATGGGGTGTGTCATGGGCTGCCAATTCAGTATCTTCTCCCAACTTCTTTCCTTCCAGACTACTCTTACACATGTTGTATTGAATGCATAAAAACAGTGGCATAGGCCTGAGAGCAGGTCACCTGCCCACTGTCTCAGTAAGGCCAGAGGCAAATTAAAATATTCAAATTTTTATGAGTAAAATATCAATTTCTGTAAAGGATTGAGAGATCTCTTTTGTGAGTTAGTGCAATTATTAAGTGTTACTGGGCGTTACAAATAGCAAATTTGTTTAAAATGTAACCTATTTGTACATGGAATGCAGCAATAAAGCAGACCATTCTGGTCAAAGGAAAGCATGTCCAGCACATGAACGCAATGTGACTCCAGTAGTCACAAGCTGCTTATCGACCCCACTTAATTGAAAATGTCCCTGAGGCAGTAAGTAAAATCTACATAGTATACAGAGAACTCAAGCCAAACGAGAGTGTGTCAGAATCTGTTGTGTTGGATAGATTCCATCTGAAGCCTATTAACTCTTTACTGCAGAGTGTTGTATATTTCTGAGTTGCTTTCAGCTAATCATTAATCAAAGGTGGTTCATACTAGGGAGAGTTGCCATTCACTGGCCTAGGGCTGCCAAGCGGGCAATCCCCATGGACCGGGACCAGGCTTTTCACACAGGACTCCTGGTGACTTCTCAGCAATGCTATACTCTTAGCAATTGGATAAATTGGAGCCCAATTAAGATGAGTCCCCACTCAAGGGATTACTTGCAGAAGGAACATTTTGAGTCTATGTGAATTCAAATCAGACATTCCCCAGACCTAAACATTGGCCCACTTACTTAACTTAAAAAGCATCTATCCTTTTACTTTTTAAAAAAAAAATCATTCTTGATGTAGAAGTCACTGGCAAGGCCAGCATTTATTGCCCATCCCTAATTGCCCTGCAAAGGTGGTGGTGGGCCTTCTCCTTGAACCTCTGGGACAACTGAGTGGCTTGCTAGGCCACTTCATTAAGAGTCAACCACATTGGCATGGGACTGGAGTCACATATAGGCCAGACCCGGTAAGGACAGCAAGTTTCCTTCCTAAAGGACATTAGTGAACCAGTTGGGTTTTTGTGACAATCAGACAACTTCATGGTTACTTTTATCAGCTTCTAATTTACAGATTTTTTTTTTATAAACCGAATTCAAATTGCCATGGTGGGATTTGAACTCACATTCTCTGGGATTATTGATCTAGTAATAAAGCCACTACACTACCGTACCCACTAAACAGCATCTATTCTTTACTTGCACTAATGAAACTGAGCCTAATTTTATCTGGACAGTCCTAATATATTAGTTTTGGGGTGGCTTTGTAATGATTTTTCATGGTTGGGTTAAAAGTGCTTTTTATGATCTACCCAGATGCTAAATGGGTACCAGCACATTGCAGTCTAATCTGATCAATATACCAGTCAACTGCATGTGAATCCAGCATTTAACTGATACAAGTGGTGCAATAAAACAGCAGAGCAAGTTGGTGCATCATCATAGCTTGATAAAAAATAAAAGTCTGTAATGATGGATCCTATTCACAATGTACTCCATAGCCTAGTTGTTCACTTAACACCAATGAAAGCAAAGAGAACTGAACTATATAGCCAAAGCAATAAAGTACAAATCAGAGGTAAGAAGTCTTGCTCAAACTGTACAATGCTCTGCTCTGGTCAGGCATCACCTTGAGCACAGTGTCCAGTTCTGGATCAAAATACAAGTTAGACATTCAGGCCCTATTCAGAGAAAAGCCAAGCGGCTGATCCTTTACATGAGAGGAAAGGCTGGAGAGTCCTGGCCTATTTGACTCGGAAGGAGGTGACTGAAATTATCCTATTGAGACAGTAAATAGTGTGGAAAAGGTCGATCTTCAAAATTACTTTAAACTAAACTAAAGCATTAGAGTAGGACAAAGGGACACAAGTTCAAACTAACAAAAGGCAAATTTTAGTGATCGACATATGGAATGGACTTCCAGGTACAGCAGTAGAGGGCAAAGCCTGGAACTATTTAAGAATCAATCAGTTGCCATGATGGTGGGGATTGTAAGTTCTTTCAGGATGGATGAGTTTAGATGTCTGAATGGCTTTCCTCATTTGTATTTGTTTTGTGCTGTGGTTTTGTGGTTCTGCTCATAGTGAGTTGGGGGATATGCTGGTTTGAAACAGACACACTAAATACCAATGAGAAGCCTCAATCAGGCTCAGCACTTATCTCGGGGTGGGGGGGGAGGAAGGAAAAAACCCTTTGACTGTTTCTGCCAATCTGTGGATGGGCAGGGCTCAGTGCGTTGTCATCACTTGAAGGGACAGTGTCCTTTGGTTCTGTGATCTGATTGGTCAAAGAAATCCTACAACACTGGAGCACTACATTATGTAAATAAGCAGATATGTGGTAATCTCTTGAACTTTACCAGCTACATAGAGCATCATGATACTCCAAACTGTGCATTAAGGAAATATTTTAAGGAACGTCAGTGCCACTTTAGAGATTAGGGCTGACTTCACGAGTGTGAGCTCCTAACATGGAGCCTTGCCTGCTGGAGCACATTTTGGGAAATCACAGGCATCCTCCCCACAATTTTCCATCCATAAAACATAGCTGTACTAACCTCAGGCTCACCATCAAGCCCTGCTAAATGTTCTCATTGACCATAACCAACCCATTTGCTGTATGTTGCATTGGGTATCATCAGCTATAAAGCCTGTTTGGAATGCATGAGGCAGAATATCCAAAGTATTTCCTAGGCAACCAAAGCCCAGTGTTTTCCTTAAGCAAATAAGTGATTAAGCAAGATCTTTTCCAGTTATTTTTCTGAAGAAGCTTGTTGTGTGAGTAGCTTTTGTTGTAGTTTGATAGATTGAATGAAGCTAACTTCTGGGTCCACTTTGCATTAAGGAAGTGACTTTTAAAAACTGTTTTTCTGAAATTCCTTCATCACTGGAGTGGTATTTGTTTTCACAATGGAATATATCTAGAATTGTCATATGGAAACTGAAAGACAGTAGTATAAACATTAGTTCCTTGGGAAAAGGAAATTGCATGTGCTTTTTTCAGTTTCTGAAAAACAACATTATTCATGGCTTAAAGTCACTATAGTGCAGTACTGAGGAGTGTTGCATTGTCAGGGGGGTCATTATAGGAACATAGGAATTGCTAAACAAATAAAGACTAAGGTCCATCTAGTTCACCTTCTACCATCCTGGTAGTCGCATGATACAATGATAAAGGAGTTGTTGACTAATAATAGCAAACAATCTCTATCAATTAGTCTCCAATGGACACAGACATGAGGCAAGGAAAACCCCAGTGGTGGAGAGCTTTGGGAATCATGGATCTCAAGTCATCAGTTCCTCCCAAGCATGCTATACTTACCACATGTCATTTCTCAAATTACTCATATACTGTATCCCAAAATATTATTTTCTGAAAGAAATCTATGTAAGTTGCATTTGAATAAATCAATACTAACTGCTTCCATCGTCTCCCCAAGATGTCTGTTCCATAGATTGACCACTCCTCATTCATGGGATGTGGACATTGCTGGCGAGGCCAGCATTTATTGCCTATCCCTAATTGCCCTTGAAGGTGGTGGTGAGCTGCCTTCTTGAAGGCTGCAGTCCGTGTGGTGAAGGTTCTCCCACAGTGCTGTTAGGAAGGGAGTTCCAGGATTTTGACCCAGCGACGATGAAGGAACGGCAATATATTTCCAAGTCGGGATGGTGTGACTTGGAGGGGAAAGTGCAGGTGGTGTTGCTCCCATGTGCCTGCTGCCCTTGTCCTTCTAGGAGGTAGAGGTTGAGGGTTTGGGAGGTGCTGTCGAAGAAGCCTTGCGAGTTGCTGCAGTGCATCCTGTGGATGGTACACACTGCAGCCACGGTGCGCCAGTGGTGAAGGGAGTGAATGTTTAGGGTGGTGGATGGGGTGCCAATCAAGCGGGCTGCTTTGTCCTGGATGGTGTGGAGCTTGTTGAGTGTTGGAGCTGCACTCATCCAGGCAAGTGGAGAGTATTCCATCACGCTCCTGACTTGAGCCTTGTAGATGGTGGAAAGGCTTTGGGGAGTCAGGAGGTGAGTCACTCGCTGCAGAATACCCAGCCTCTGACCTGCTCTTGTAGCCACAGTATTTAAGTGGCTGGTCCAGTTAAGTTTCTGGTCAGTGGTACCCCCAGGATGTTGATGGTGGGGGATTTGGTGATGGTAATGCCGTTGAGTGTCAACGGGAGGTGGTTAGACACTCTCTTGTTGGAGGTGGTCATTGTCTGGCACGAACGTTACTTGCCACTTATCAGCCCAAGCCTGGATGTTGTCCAGGTCTTGCTGCATGCGGGCTCGGACTGCTTCATTATTTGAGGGGTTGCGAATGGAACTGAACACTGTGCAGTCATCAGCGAACATCCCCATTTCTGACCTTATGATGGAGGGAAGGTCATTGATGAAGCAGCTGAAGATGGTTGGGCCTAGGACACTGCCCTGAGGGACTCCTGCAGCAATGCCCTGGGGCTGAGATGATTGGCCTCCAACAACCACTACCATCTTCCTTTGTGCTAGGTATGACTCCAGCTACTGGAGAGTTTTCCCCCTGATTCCCATTGGCTTCAATTTTATTAGGGTGAGTGTTAAATAGCCAGTGGCACTATTTGAATAAGAACATTGAGTTCTTTTAATGTCCTGGCCAACATTCTTCCCATCAACAATACTAGCAAAAACAGATTACCTAGTTATTCACCTCATTGCTGCATGTGGAATCTTGCTGTACACAGAATTGCTAATGTATTTACATAAAAATGGTCATTGCACTTCTAAGTAATTTATTGTATGTGAAGGGCTATTATTCATGGCAAAGAAACTAAAAGTCAAATGGAGCCTGCCAGACGAAGGAAGATTCAGCAATAAAAAGTGAAATGACGTAAGAAAATCAACATAGCAGAGCTGAAAAAAGGAACAGAGGAGATCCTACTTATCACTGCAACAGAAATCTTTCCCCTGCACAAAGCAACAGCCAAATTCCTCGAGATCTGAAAAGGCCACATTTGAAAGAAACACATAAAGAAGTAACACTACATTTAGTAAAATTGAATTTGGTCCGTTTTCGATGCACGGGAGCCCAATTGCTCCGTGCGCCCGATCAGGTGGGTGAGAGGCGCAAGCAACCTTCATGCTTGTGCTTCATTTGGTTAAAGCAGGCAAGCTGCCAGCATTACTCGCGCTGCTCATTGCCAGTACATCTAATTGGGGGTGGGGAAATCGGGCCTCCTTGACGCGATTTAAAGGCAGCCTGTATCTCTTAAATGGGAGTGGTTCTTTGGCTGCAGGCAACTGGATTTGGCAGTCAAAGTGTCAACAACAGCTGGCACTGCATGGGCCTCCAGATTCTCTAATGCCACAGTGGAGGTCCAGGTGTTTCTTTCAAACAACATTAGTAATAAATGGTCTAATGTTTGTAATAAATTTTATGCAATACATTAAAGAAACGCACAAAACCAAAGGATATTTTGTCATTCTTGACAATGTTCTCATCTCTCAAATCCATGCCTATCTTTCCCGCAACTCCATGTTTGAATCTCTCCAATTAGGTTTCCACCCAGCTACAGCACCTAAATGGCCTGGCCAAAGTCACAAATGACGTTCTCTGTAATTGTGACAATGGCGCATTATCCCTTCTAGTTTTCCTCAACCTCTCTGCAGCCTTTGACATAGTCGACTACACCATCCTCCTCCAACACCTCTCCTCCATCGTCCAGCTCCATGAGGCTGCTGTCACTTGGTTCTGTTCTTACCTATCCAATCGTAGCCAGAGCATCTCCAGCAATGGCTTCTATTCCTGTCCCTGCACTGTTACCTCTGGAGTCTCCCAACAATCTGTCCTTGGCTCTTTCCTGGTTCTCATCTGCATGCTGCCCTTTGGCGACGTCATCTGCAGACATGGGGTTAGTTTCCACATGTATGCTGACAACACCTAACTCTACTTCTCCACCAAGCCTCTGGTCATTCCTCTTAATATCTTCGTGGGCTCAGCAGGAGGAGCTAGAAGGCCCTGATTACATCTCCTTGAAGTGCTTTGGGACATTTTCTACATTAAAGGTGCACGTTGTTGTTGTTGTAATTCAATTAATGTTTTTAATTATTTTAAAGCAGGAATGCTATGTTTATTTCTACCGAGAAACCAAGGTGAAAGCCCAAGGGTGCAACATCACCGAGGTTAAAAGAGTAAAAGGGAAGGCCAGGTAAATTGGGAAGTAATGCTTAATGATGCCACAGTTAGATTTTAAAGTTTAAGAGTGATTAGAAGAATGAGACAGAATGGGAGAGGCAGAGATGGTTTTATAGTAGAGTCTGGCAACTATCCCAGAACATTCTTGTGATAATTGGCAGTGTTTGAGAAGCGGTAGTGGTACAGTAGTCCTCAAAGTGTTAAGCAGGAACTTAACTCTAATTAAAATAATGAAGTGAGCTAAAAGGCACTTCATGTTACGGTATGACTGTGTGTGTGTAGCACCAATTACATGTAATTTCCTTTCGTGTAGAGTATAGTAATAATGCTTTCTTCTGATCCAAGGATATAATTATGGACAGAAATCAAGTATAATAAGGGAAAATATTATGAATACACTTGCCCACACACCATGTGCAGTGTATAATCATAGCCTCATTCAGCCTGTATGTGAGCTGGTTGAGAGATGCATAATTGTCATGAGTTGACTAGTAGTCTGAAGCATTTCATTGCGATCAATAATATCTTGCACATTATCCTTAGGCTGGCTGCAGGATTGTTATCCAGATGTGTGTGTGTGGGTGGTCAGTATGATATAATGGCAACTTTATATTTATACTCTTTCTGCACTTATCTGTGCTTATTTTTGGGGGAACATGACTTGTTGCACTAAATAGTAAAATATTAGGAGTCATCATATGTTAGCCATGGCTCAGTGGTAGCACTCTCACCTCTGTCAACCCCTCCACTGTCTCTCATTTGTCAGTACTAGATGAGCAAAAATTTCCTCCAGCTAAATATTGAGAAGACCAAAGCCATTGTCTTCGGTCCCCACTACAAACTCCGTTCCCTAGCTACCGACTCCATCCCTCTCCCTGTCCTCTCTCTCAGGCTGAACCAGACCGTTCGCAACCTTGGCGTCCTCTTTGACCCTGAGATGAGCTTCTGACCACATATCCGCTCCGTCACCGAGACTGATACTTCCACCTCCATAACGTCGCCTGTCTCCGCCCCTGCCTCAGCTCATCTGCTGCTAAAACCTTCATCCATGCTTTTGTTACCTCTAGACTTCAGTATTCCAATGCTGTTCTGGCTGGCCTCCCATCTTCCATCTTCCATCCTCCATAAACTTGAGCTCATCCAAAATTCTGCTGCCCATATCCTAACCCACACCAAGTCCCGTTCACCCATCACCCCTGTGCTGGCTGACTTACATTGGTTCCCCGTCCGGGAACGACTCGATTTTAAAATTCTCATCCTTATTTTCAAATCCCTCCATGACCTCACCACTCCCTATCTCTATAACCTCCTCCAGCCCTACAACCCTCTGCGATCTCTGAGCTCCTCCAATTGTTGCCTCTTGCGCATCCCCGATTTAAATCGGCGGCCATGCCTTCAGCTGCCTAGGCCCTAATCTCTGGAAATCTGTCCCCAAACTCTCTTCCCTTAAGACGCTCCTTAAAACCTATCTTTTTGACCAAGCTTTTGATCACCTGTCCTAATATCTCCATACGTGGCTCGGTGTCAAATTTTGTTTGATAACGCTTCCGAGAAGCACCTTGGGATGTTTTACTACGTTAAAAGCACTATATAAATGCAAGTTGATGTTGTTGTTGATATGGGTTCAAGTCCCACTCCAGAGACTTGAGCACATAAGCCAGGCTGACACTCCAATGCAGTACTGAGGGAGTGCTGCACTGTCGGAGGTGCAGTCTTTCGGACGAGATGTTAAACGTCCGCCCTCTCAAGTGGATGTAAAAGATCCTATGGCCCTATTTGAAGAAGAGCAAGGGAGTTCTCCCAGTGTCCAACATTTATCCCTCAAGCAAAACCTAAAACAGATTATCTGGTCATTATCTCATTGCTATTTGTGAGACCTTGTTGTGCACAAATTGGCTGCTACATTTCCTACATTACAACAGTGCCTACACTTAAAAATGTAATTAATTGGCTGTAAAGTGCTTTGGGATGTCCTGAGGTTGTGAAAGGTGCTATATAAATGCAAGACTTTTTTTTTCTTTTTTCTTTTCTTTCTTACCACTTGCTCCCCAAGGGACCAATTATGGTCTTCAGCAGGCTTTCTGCTCCATGTAACTCTGCACCTCCATCTAGCTACCATTGAACCTACTTAAATTTGAAATTACTGTATCTGGCAAACTTCATATGCTGACAAACTCAAAATGATCCAATTTGGCCATGTTAGGATTTAAAAACGCTTCCCCTTGCCCTTTAATTTACTTTGCCTCCACCCTCTTTGAGTTGTCTGCCATCATACACTATTCTATCATTGAGAGCATGGCTGGGTAACCCCAGGACAGATTTCTGACAATGGCATATAATAACTCTCTGCATGGAGGTGCACAAGAGTAACCTAGGTTAACTCTCCAAAAACCATGTCTAGCTTTTAAATGGAAATTGGCCTCATGAAAAAGCATTTGACAATCTTTTAAAAAAATTTATTCACAAGCACATAGAGGCTGATTTTCCTCCCTTTCCCCTCTCCCTGCCCATCCGTTGGGCCTAGGAAGAGCACATAAAAATGCTCTCTGCTTGATAGGAGCTGAATCCACCTGTATTTGTGTTATCAGGTCATTATCATGGCCTCAACATTTCCCCAGTGCAAGAACACCCCTTGAAAAGATCTTGTGACCAGAAGCAGAAGAGGAAAGCCTAAGGGGCGGCAGCTTCAGGGCCTTCTGGCTCCCCCTGCTCCTTTTGCCAAAAATAACACTTACCTGATGGGAGATTCAAGAAGGTTGCTGGGTAGCCCCTTCAAAGATCTCCAATCTGAGGTAGCTGTTGACAACCACTAAGGTCTACTTTTAGTCCTTCTGCCACTTGGAGCTCCGCCATGCAAAGACCCAGGAAAATGAAGCAAGAGCTTTTTACGTCACTCCAGATTCATTACCATAATATTCACATGCTTCTGCCTGCTCCAAGCAGAAGGTCAGCCCAGCCCTCAGGAAAACCCCTGGAAGTGTGCATGAAGCGCAAAGGGGGCCAAAACCCGATTTTAAGAGTTTCCACCCCTATTTTTCTCTGCTTTGCATCCAGCAGAGGATAATCTGCACCATAATGTGCTGTTATAAATCACACCTAATTATTTAATTCCATCACTTCAGGGTGTTGTTATCATGACAAAAGTATAACTCTGTTATTTTTTTCCCTATTCAAACAGAGGGGGAAAAAATTACCGAACACTTATTTTCATGAAGACAATGCCCCTTTAATTCATCCTTAATATATACAATGCTGCACTGTATTTTTAATGAGGCCTGGAAAGACTCAACTCTAAGCTTCACTATCCATGCATTTAAGTATTACTATCACTGTAATAGTGGTCAATAACTGCTGTAAATGTTGCTCAGATGAAAAGTAGACATTTCAAATTGAGCGTAACATTACGTGGAATTCAGGTAGTGAATTCTGAGATCGGCAGTGTTAAAGAAGTTTGTTTTGAAAGATCTAAACAGTAAATGTTTAATACAAGTGTATGAGAAAGGCAGCGATGATTGGAATTTAAGTAACAATGGAACAATATTTTAACCCAGATCTGCATCAAATTCAGGTTTTACTTCAAAGTGCAGTTAGAATAAATAACTCCGCACTATTCAAAGACCTGTCACTCTATATCCTTCTGCAACTTGTGCTTTCCCAGGAGCTCAAAACTGTAGAATTCCTTCCCTTCCTCTGTCTTTCCTTCCTTCCTCCTACAATCCTTCAAAATCCAAACTTGGCGTCACCTAATCAAGACTTCCTGATTTACTGCATCTTCCGTCTTACTCTTTTCAATTTTAATGGTGTTCTATGCCATGGGAGTTAGCCCATCATCCAGTTTTCCCACTTTTTTTCTTTTGAAAATTCAACTCAAACTTTCCAACAAATGGCACGCAGTATCTGTACTAAGTATCAAGTTAGTGAAAGAAATTGATGGAGTAGGAACAAAATACCCTTCGTACTTCACTATCACTGAAAACTAGAACGTAAGAAAATCCAGAGAAAGTTAAGAACGTTCAGTCTATTGAGCCCACTGTATCCAGAGTCCCTGTGTGATTCTATCAAGGACTTCCCTACCACATCCCTGTAGATCTCCTACTTTGGGAAACACCAATTTCCTTACCCTACCTTCCCAAGCCATGTTAAAAATTTTGAATGTCATCATTGCCCTCAATGGATATTGGTGCCAATTAACTATCGGGCGAATCTTTTTTTCTCATGTCTAACCTTGCTTAAGTCATATACAGTTTCTTCAAAATAATTTTCCTGTCATTTTTTATCCCTTTAAGGCATGTTTAAATTATTTAGTTTATTCAATTTTAACTGAACTGAGTCTTGCTAAAAAAAAATTCCCTCTCTATCTGTCGCCAGTGACCAGGGGAACAAACTTCATGAGTGTCACAAATACTCCACTGTACCTGGCCAGCAAGGTTGAAATGGGCACTGTTATATTAGTTTTTCCCATCTCCCTGCTTCTACCTAAAACTGCACCTATTTGGCCAGCAGAAAATTCAAGAAACTCTTCCAAAAGAAGCAGGCACAATGGATTGAATTTGCAAAGATTTGGCTTGTAATCTTACTACGAGCTCTGTAAAAGCTACTGCCTGTGGTAAACATTTCAGGTGCCACTGCTACCAGTGAGCCTCTGATTTAAGAAAGAAAGAAAACTTGCATTTATATAGCGCCTTTCACTACCTAAGGATGTCCCAAACCACTTTACAGCCGTTGAAGTACTTTTAAAGTGTACTCACTGCCGTAATGTGGAGAAATGCAGCATCCAATTTGCACACAGCAAGGCCCCACAAACAGCAATGAGATAACGACCAAATTAGCTGTTTTTTAGTGATGTAGGTTGAGGAATTAAATGTTGGCCAGGACAGCAGGAGAATTCCCCTGCTCTTCTCCGAGTACCGACTTGGGATCTTTTACATCCACCTGAGAGGGCAGACCTCAGATTAATGACTCATCTGAAAGACAGCACCTCTGACAGTACAGCACTCAAGTCTCTGGAGTGGGACATGAACCGACCACCTTCTGACTCAGGGGCGAAAGTGACACTGAGCTAAAGCTAACACTTAAATAGTCAAATAACCTGCTGGTGGTTTTACGATTTTTTCTCCACTCCTCCCAAATAAAGTGAATTTTGAGGTTCACAGAAAGAATGGGGGCAATTTTAACCTAACCCACCTGTTGGGAAACTGACGGAGTCGGGTGCAACGCTGGTTTTACACGCGGCTCGATTTTACTCTCCATTGAAGTCAATGGGCTAGGTGTAAAACTGGAGTTCCACTCAATCCCACAGGTTTCCTGCCCAGTGAGTTAGTTTAAAATCATCCCCAATAAGTCAGAGTAGAAGACAGTACAGTTAGCCTTGATTTCAACACAGTGCAAACGCAGCAAGAAGGACCAGGGCGTAGGATGGTGTATTTGGACCTTAGCAAGAATGAGAGGAAAGTTCTACACATGCTGCCATATCTCATCAACACTAGTGTGTGCACCATTGAGAAAATGATTCTTCCTAGTGTACACTATTACCACCAGGTAAAACAATTGGGACATCAGTGGTAAAATTACCAGCAACAGGAACATTTAGCCCCTAGCGTTTTAATGTGGGATATTATATATATTGCCATTTGTTCTTTGTATTTTCATTACATATGTTTGAGTCAGATCATTCTAACATGTATTAGCTAGGCTGTCCTGAATAAATAAATTAGAAAGAAGATGAGAAGCTATTTGCTTTTTTCATCCATATTTTAAAACTGTAGCAGATGGTTCCTCTTTAAGCTGTTTCATGTGTTTCTTTTTTAAACATTGCAAGAGTTTCCTTTAAAAAAGGAGTCAGAAAGCCCCTTGTACTCATTAAATATTTGCTTCTGCAGTGTGTAGATAAGGCAAGATGTAAAAAAAACATTTCCTCCCAGTGTTTTAAAATTCTGGCAATGTTTCAAGTCCATATGATGAGTAAACCAACAGCGTTCATGTACAGCTTATAAAACTGTATAACATCAATTGTAGTAACTGACATTTTTAAAAAACATTTCAGATAACGTCCTGACATGAAGATGGAAACAACAGTTAATGTTTCAAGATAGACAATACTTTGGCTTTAACTGACTTACTTTTGAATGCCTGGATAGTTAATCCAATCTGTACCCTTTTTTAAAAAACATCATTGCACTTGATCTTTTATAAACATATTTCTTTGTACGTGCGATGTATTTTGTACTCTTTTTTTTAAGTGTGCTTGGCTGCATTTTATACCGTTGAGTAGAGAGGCACTAGTAACAGATGGAGTCCCAGCCCAATGACTCAGCTAACTTGAATGTTCTGTGTGCAGTACAGATTATTCCATTTATTTAATAGAAGCAAGCAAAATACCAGCAAACCATTGGTTTGTGTTCCGAATAACAAAACATGCCTGCTGCATCTAAATGAGTATTTGTTTTAAATAAAACAGTTTGTCCTGATTATATATTTCACCCTTTCTCAATTTACATTTCTTCTGTAAGGTGAAATTTAGCCAAACTTAATACAGTTACAATAGATCTGCTACACTGTACACAGGCCGTTGCCTTTAACTCTTTTCCTGCACAATAGATAGAATCTCAATATAATTACTGCAAGAACTATCATGACTAGTGCTTTGGGGTGTAAAATTATACCATATCATCACACTAGCTAGAATTCCCTCCCTAACTTTTGCTGAAGCCAGTTCCATAGGTCCTGGCAGTTGTCTGGTATCCCGCCCCATGTGTCAGCAATGTTGTCTGGCTATTTGACAGTGGAGGGCATCACAGCAGACCTCGATCCTGTTCTCACTGACATCCACAAAAGTTAGTTGTCCAGCAAGCATAACTGGACATTGTTTACATGCAGGAACTCTAACTGATTTTGCCAGTTGTAGCATCCTAACTGTTGCACTGGCTGAGATCTGGTTTATGTGGCTCAGTATCACACTGGATGTGCTTGATATTTCTACATTTGTGAAAAAGAAGCATTGTTTGTTTCCTTTTTACTCAGCTGAAAGCTGCATTGTTTCTTTTCAAGCAATATATTTGCAAGTCCAGGTCATTTCATGATTTTAAAATCAATCAAATGTTGATCACTTTTTAATTTTGCTGACTGAATTAACATACTTGGTCAAAATTACATGCTTACTGAAGCACTCTGAGTTAATGAATGTATTTCCTCTGGTGCCAACTTATATATATTTCATACTGTGCGTTCAGTAATTCCAAACTACTTCCACCGCTAATGTCCTCAAAAGTCACTGTTTTAAGCAAAAATAATCAAAACATAAACAAAAATAGAACAAAGGAAATAAAAAGCTGCTCATAATTCTTTGCAACTGTTTGGTTTTCAAAAGAGGTATTGATAGTGTGAGTGTTTCTTTAATTTAGAAATCAAGACATGCATGGTGGCTTAGTATCCTGGCATGAAACAGCACTTGCAGGGAACACGGGCTGGGAAACTGCAAGGCCGCAGGGCTTGATTTTCTATCCATTAATTTCCCCAGCGAGCGCTCCCTGTGAGAGTCATTCTGCGCTGAGAGGACCCAACACAGAATCAGTCCTTTAGCTCCAAAATTAAAATGATATAATTTCAAATTTGAGGCCTTTAAGTCACACAATATTTCTAAACTTCCCAATATGAGGATGTGCCAGAAATCCTCCACTATTGATTCTGTCTCATTTAGTCTACACCATGAAAAATGCCATAAAATGATGTCTTGGCTGTATAATGCACAATGCAGGCGCCACAAATCACTGGTTGGATGCCATGTGCTCTTTAACTATGGAGTTATTTTGGACACAATTACATTAACTCTAGAAGATCTTTGTAGGGGTAGCCTATCATTTTAGCTGATCACTTGGATATAAGAATTCGAGTCTCAAACTTGATCTAATTGGTGGTGCTGTCAAGCACAATGCTTCAGCCACAGCTTGGTTGACTTTAAATGAAAGAAATGTCAGAGATATCTTCATATCTTCCTCAATGACTCAATTGGTAAAGGCAGCATGTTGCTGAGTTATAAAAACCACACAAGGTCCCAGCTTCAATTCCCACTCTGTGATGGGTTAACTGATACCAGCCAGGGCAACAGCAGGGATGCTTTTCAATTGGTCTTGATGTTCCTGGGCTAAGGAGAGGAAAATTAGCCAGGGTTCCCATTCGTTGTCCAGTGACCCATGCTAGTCAGTGCATTTGTGTGGTATTGGGTAAGGACAGGATTAAGATTGGCTGTATTGTTTCCCCAAGGTCGAATCATTTGTCCCTGTCTAGGTCCACATGTGAAGAATGGTTACTTAGGGAGGTACCAGAGGGTGATTGAATCCCATGGAACTGTACCCCAGCGAGTGATGATGGACTTAATTCTCCTCTGAGTGGTTTTGCCAACAGAGTGGGGGGGGTTAGGACAGGACTTCTGCCCCCTCCTCCCTCCCCCCATCACCTCGCCTTTAGGAGAAAGGGAGGGGAGAAAATAATACCAACAAATAAAAAAACATAATTTTAAAATGACATAGACTACTGACTTGGGTTATTTTGAATAAATTATGATACAGAATGTAACCCCTGTAGCACAATTTATTTTTTTGTTTTTTGCTAGTTTCACTTCCTTTGTTTCTTTGCACCGGAGAAACATATTTCATATGCGCCATTGTATATAAGTGTCTGCTCAGCTCAAGTGTTGGCACTCTCTCTTCTGAGTCAAAAGATCGAGCACATAATCTAAACTGGCATGTCATTGCAGTGCAAAGGTTGCGTTGCATTGTTAGAGTTGCTGTCCTACATATCGGACATTAAACCAAGGCAACATCTGTCTGTTCAGGTGGTCATACAAGACCAAAAACACTATTCTCCCAGTGTTCTGGCCAACATTCATCCCTCAACCTGCACCAACAAAACAGAGTGCAGAGACAGGGAGAACTTCACATTTTCACAAAAAACATGTAAAATCAGTCCCCTCCTTTTGCCCTGAAAGATGGCTTTATTAGAATGTTACTGAGAAAGAATAAGTGTATTTGGGTGTGAGGGGGGTGGCAGTTGGGCCAGGACCAGGAAACCAAGTAAACATTTGCAGCATGTTCAGTATGATCTGCTTGTGCTAGGGAGAAACAGCCCCTTTGACTGTAAGCGGGTTGTGTAGTCTCCCTCTCCTCAACATTCTCCAGTGCAAAAAAATCAATTGCAGCACAGAAGCACAGTTACATGTTCATCCATTCTCATAAATTGTGTTGCCATTATCAACAATTCTATTTTTTAAAAACTGAACTCTATATTTTTGTAACACAAACTTATTTTTGTTTATGTGAAGTGTATAGGTGAATACTGCTTATTATAGCAAATATTTACATATTCACATTTTTTTGCACTCGGTAGGTCTGGATATTTAATTGTTGAATTACATAGTATGCTGCACATGAAAGGAATGGAGTGCACATGAATTGGCTCTTTCATTCCATTTCATAGATTTTTTTCCAAAAATCTTTTCTGTCCATTAACTGACTTCTACTCTCCCTCCATACTGCAGCAAGTGGTCTCCATTTTTGCAGCAATATAAAGCTTTCTTTAGGCAGGTGCTGTCCATGCATGTTTAATACTGTTGGCCAACATTCATCCTTCAACCTGCACCACCAAAACTGCAGAGGGAGTGCAGAGACAAGAAATGCAAAGAAAATGAGAACTTCGTATCTTCACAAAAATGTGTAAAATCAGTCCTCCATTTGCCCTGACAGTGTCGTACTGAAGCAGTGCTGCATTGTCAGAAGTGCTGTTGTTCAGATGAGATGTTAAATCAAGGCCCCATCTGCCTAATCAAATGGATGTAAAAAATCCAATGGCATTATTCTCCAGTGTGCATTGATGTAAGGGTTAAATTGCGTAGCTGTGTATGACTCACAAAACTACTGAGTCCAGGTAGGCCAACCAAGAGCCCATTGGTCTAATCGTGTCTGGAGGTGACAAAGACATATATGAGGGTTTCAGTAGCTGATGGGCTGAGGTGGTTGATGTTACTGAGGTGGAAGTAGGATTTTTTTGTGATGGACAGTATATGAGGTTGGAAGCTAAGCTTGGGGTTGAACAGGATGTCAAGGTTGCAAACAGCCTAGCTCAGCCTGAGACAGTGACCAGGGAGAGGATGGAGTTAATAGCATGGGAGAAAGATGATGTCTTTGGTCTTCTCACGGTTCAGCTTGGGGAAATTAAGGTTCAACCAAGACTGGGTGTCGATGAACAGCCTGACAGCATATAAGCGGGGGTTGAGCAAGATGTTGAAAGGTAAAGCTGCTGTCGTATTAAAGAGGCTGTCTATTTTCATGGTGGGTTAATTCTGATAACTATTGAGAACAGTTTTAGTTATTAGTGATTTAATTAGTGATGGCTTTGGCTCAGCATAAATTAAAGATGCAGTGATAATGCAAATCAGTGAGTATTTTTATATAAAGAAAGTTGTGTGGTATACTCTTTGTATGAAAAGTTTGCAGAATAATAAAAACTTGTTACTTTCAGGTGTGGGGCTTCAGTGCTATGAACGTTTTAGAGCTCTGCAATTTTCCTAATTTTGAAACTTTCCTAAAACAAATTCAGAATTAAAATGGTAGAATTTCTCTTGCTCCTGCTCATAATAAATGTTGTCTGATTTGTTCTTAAACATAAATTTTTGATTTGCAAACAAGAAATTATGACCTTGAATAAAACACAGATTTAGGAAAGAATTAAATTTCTTATATTGTGGAGATTAGTTTTAAGGAGGTAGGTGCTGTGGATTGCCTTGTCATTTCCAGTCCCTTCTACATTGTCTTTCAAGTCATTTTTATAATAAGTGCAATGTAACATAGAACAAATGTATTTATTATCTTGATTTTGGATGTAATCTAGATCACAATAAGTAAGACATGTAGAAATAGAACATGACAGATAACATATTGAGTTTCTTAAACAAATCTATGTAATGCATCTCTTTATTTGCATTTTGTACATTGTGTTTGTAAATCAAAACTTAATTTAAAATAATTTTGAATACAAGTAAATTGTCTCTGCTCTGTTTTGAATATCTTTACTTTTAAAATTGGTTTATTTGTCAAATGATTGATCCTATTTAGTTTTTGCTTGTATTTATTTCTATTTATACTTTATTACTTTTACTCTCACAAGACGAATACAACACAAGTCAGAGACCAGTGGTTTATTTAAAAAAAACAGAATGGCCACATAACACACGAGTGGTTATATATTGTACAAATACCAGATAAGTATTGTATAATTAAACACCTAAGCTGAAGTTAGTACAACACAGTAAAGCATGGAGAGATTGAGATAATGTCATAAACCACACGGCGGAGTCTGAGCAGTTCGTCAATGTCATCTCAACCCTCAGGCGTTTTATTGCTTTGGAACACGGTCCAACCTGTACTACTGTATGTACAGTTGCAGTTTGTGCGACTTGTGTTAGAGGGGGGCCGATGTTATTCTAATTGTTGGCAGATGCAGGTATCATATTACACAACGCCCAGACAGCAGAGCCTGCCTTTCACCGCCCAAGGATTTGAACTGAAGCTGCATTGCACCGTATGATTTGAAATGTACGGTGAAGTCTGCGTTTCAAAAAAAAAATCATTGCATTGCAACGCTGAAGATCCCTGCTGTCACTCAACCTAACTTCGGAATCAGTGACAGGGGGGGGGCGGGGTCGTTTGGGGGGGGAGGGGGCGGGGTCGTTTGGGGGGGGAGGGGGCGTGCCCATCGAGTTGATTGATGCGGGAATTAACCAATAGCAATGGAAGCTCTGGACGTCAATCTGCCGCGGATGGGGCGGGCTGTCAATCAGCAGCGGAGGAAGGCGGGACTGATTTGGTGATCAGGGTAGGTTGCGAAGAGGCTGGCGTAGGCCGGGAGAGCCCGAGCGGGAGGGGAAAAAAAAATAGCGGAGCGTCCGACCAGCTTCAGGTAAGACTTCCCTTCACATCTCACGATCTCTTAGAGGCACTTGGTAATGTTGTCACGGCGTTTTCACAACGATGTCCCGGGGTTTGAAGTGTGTAACTAGGGGGCCGGGGTGGTTGCTAGGGCTTGTTTTCCCTGCTTACCTGCACCGGCCCAGGTAAGGAGGGGGAGGGAGGAGAGTGTTATTTAATTCGCTTTTATTTAATTTTTTTTCGCCCCTCCGACTTTTATTAAGTGCTGTTGGATCGGTGTCTTGAAGATCGAGAGCAAAAAAAATGAGCCCGTGAACGAAACGGAGCGGGTCTGAAGGAGACACCGGCAGCAGCACTGCGGAATTTGCACCTCGGTCACTCCTCCAGGCACAGGGAGGGGGAAATCCCAGGCACAATTCTAGAGGAGAGCAGCTTTCCTCCTGACATCTTAAAACAATTTGCATTTGTAATTTCCCCCCCCCCCCACACACTATTTTAAGGCTTTTTAAAAAAAAATAAACATTTATAAACCGAGAAACTGCTGCAGTGCCCATTAACTGTATTTGGAGAATTGACAAACCGGAAGGAATAACCTGGCAGGATTAGTTAGAGAAATTTGTGTTGAACGATTCTCCTCCTTTCAGAATATTAATACGTTATTTTGCAAAAAAAATTAGGGCTAGCGTGATCATTACTGCAGCGCTAACGTGTTTGCCATAGTTTAGGTTTTTTTTTCTTGCTGTAGTTACTTCCTAAAAAAAACATTGAATTCTGAAAAGGGGATAATTCTGTAAGCGGAATTCTTTTACAAAAACAGCTGCTTCGTTCAGTTTTTTCTTATTATAAACTTGCATTGAACTCTGAACGCAAGCGTAGAATGTTTTACGTATGTTTTGTTTATCAGGAAGCACCTATTAAACAACTATAAGGCTTGAAAATGTTGGTCAAATGTGCAAGAGTAGAAGTAAAAGTGGTATTTGATTCTTACTGAACAAGTTAGAGTTCGATTTTTGTTGTACCAGCTAAATAAAGACATTTATTTTATCCGTGACAGTTTTTGAACAGTACACTGCCGTCTGCTGTTAGTAGATAACTGGTTGTATTGATTTTGTGGTTTTATGTTTTGGATCTTCTAAATAAGTTGTGTTTATTGGAAATTTCTTTTTTGGTTGGTTGGGCTTTTTTGTTCAGTTATTGAAAAAATATTTTAATTTTATACAAATTAATACCAACACTATTTAAATGAAATTGTTGAGGTTTTATTGGATTATAGTGGAACAGTGTGATGAAGTTGTATTAGGGCATTTGTTGAACAAAGTTTTGGGAAAGCCTTATTTGTTTTGTTCACAAGCGGATGACGCGATGACCTAAATCCTATCAGTATAACATCACACCGTTTACGTTTGACGTAATGAAAACCATAACGTTTGCTTATTCTCCCTCCCCAAGCAGAAGCAAGATTAACCAATCACTCTTTTAATGAGCACAATAACTTGCTTTACTGTACACAGTTGAAATGACCATCTATCCACTGTTGATAATTCAATCCTGGAGTGAATCTTTCTCGGCAGTATTCCTCAATATCGTTAGTACTTGTGTTTTTTTAAAGCAGAGTTAGAAAAAATATTCTTTTTTTTAATGGGTTCTCTGTGAAGTTGACCTAAAATGTCTGGAAAAAAGCTCTTTTCCGAATATGTTTCTTGTTTATGAAAATATATAAAGGCAGAAACGTAAAAATCAACAGCTAAAATGAAGCTTATTCTAAAAACTTTCATACAGTTCATGGATAATTAAAAGATTAAAAATCATTAATCCCCTTTTGAAAATATTTTTCTGCCCCTAGGATATAATGCATATCAGCAGTCAGCAGATAATATGGAGGTTTAGCTCAAAAATACAGAATAAAGCACAGAAACAAACTAAGTAGTATGTAGTAAAAAAAGACCATAAAGTGAATTCAAGATAGAACTATGGTCCATGATTATACACATTTTAATATATCTGAACTCAATTACTGTAGACTACAGTCTTGTAAATTGCTGTCAGATCTCCATTAAAATTGAGGTGTTAATATAAAATTGACAGAACTGCATTGCTAAATGCCAGCGTTGGTCTTGGTCCTCCAACATATTTCTCTCAAATTGATCACCTGCTGGCTTATGAAGAATGCATTTTCATTTAAAGCAGTAGTCAGAACTAAAGCTCTTTCATTGTAGTTATTAGCAGAACATGGCTGTAAATAGCCAGATTTTTAAAAAAGTAAGATTACTGCACAATTCCCATACTAGCTGGCTTAATAAACATATTAAGGTGATTGTTTAAAATTGCCAGACTTTATATACCTCTGAAAGTTTGATATAATGTCTTTTAGATTAGCAGGGTTAATTGTAATATCCAAAGTTATAATTTAAAGACTTCGAAGTATTTTAGGGATATTTTAATAAGTGATCTAAAATGTATGATAACTTCAGATTTGAAAATGTAGTTTAACAAAATAATTATAATTAAATACTACTAGATTGTTTTAACTTGCATTTTGTTTTTTGTAACGAGTCATGTGAAGTGTTTTTAAAGTATCCAACTGTCAGACTTTAGAAACATGAATTAACACAATAACCTCTATCAGTTAATAACTGAATACAGTAATCCATTTATCAATTAAAGTTGTAGTGGCTGGATAATCACTGTCAGTTAAATTGGACAGTTTTAGTCAGTTGTAGAGGGTGAGCCAACATAGCTTATTCCATTGCTTGTGTCCTGAATAACTGGTCAGTGCTGCATGTAATAGATGTAATTGAACAGATAAGCCTGCAATATACATTTAACATTTTGTCTTGTGTTTTAGGTATTGCAGGTATCACATTGGAATTAAGGGGGTCACAATTTTGGTTGGAACCTGAATTGTTGACATGAGTGGTTGAGGTTACAAAGATAAAAGCTTGTAGCTGCCAAGAATCCACTGACTGAACATTGAAGTCTTGGTTCTTTACCAACACTGCAGTGCTTTGCAGCTTTGTTAAAATCTAAAAATTGGTTTGACCAGCAATATACAATACAGTAGGATCCAGATATAGTGATTACTATTTGTGGTGATCAGTTGTTTACAACCATTAATATCTGCTTTGCAAAACCACAGCCCATTAGATACTATGTTCTTCGTTGGATTGTTCCTGGTTATCACTTTGCCAGTACTTCCTCATTACTGATGCACAGTTGCCTCATTTGTTACAATGCAGGTGTTAGCAAATGAATGGACCCTGTGGATAATTCTGTGGCTGCATATGAATGGGTAATATGTTATCCAGAACATTCTGAGGGTGGCTCAATAATTGTACAGCTGAGCAGTGGATCCTATGTTCCGAAGCTGTATAGCTATTGGGAACCAACCTTTTAATTTCTGTAATACTGATAGGCTAGTACTTTTTGCAGCAAATCAGTTGCTGATACTGCAGGCTTTAATTTCAAGTGCCGAATATATGGGACATCAAGTAATTGAATCAAGATGGCCCATCAGTATTACAGAAGTTAAAAGATTGGTGCCCACTTAGGAGCATAGGATCCACAGGATGATCTACAGATTGGTGGCATTGTGGACAGTGAAGAAGGTTATCTAGGATTGCAACAGGATCTTGATAAATTGGGCCAGTGGGCCGATGAATGGCAGATGGAGTTTAATTTAGATAAATGTGAGATGATGCATTTTGGTAGATCGAATCGGGCCAGGACCTACTCCGTTAATGGTAGGGCGTTGGGGAGAGTTATAGAACAAAGAGATCTAGGAGTACAGGTTCATAGCTCCTTGAAAGTGGAGTCACAGGTGGATAGGGTGGTGAAGAAGGCATTCAGCATGCTTGGTTTCATTGGTCAGAACATTGAATACAGGAGTTGAGATGTCTTTGTTGAAGTTGTACAAGACATTAGTAAGGCTACACTTGGAATACTGTGTACAGTTCTGGTCACCCTATTATAGAAAGGATATTATTAAACTAGAAAGAGTGCAGAAAAGATTTACTAGGATGCTACCGGGACTTGATGGTTTGACTTATAGGGAGAGGTTGGATAGACTGAGACTTTTTTCCCTGGAGAGTAGGAGGTTTAGGGGTGATCTTATAGAAGTCTATAAAATAATGAGGGGCATAGATAAGGTAGATAGTCAAAATCTTTTCCCAAAGGTAGGGGAGTCTATAACGAGGGGGCATAGATTTAAGGTGAGAGGGGAGAGATACAAAAGGGTCCAGAGGGGCAATTTTTTCACTCAAAGGGTGGTGAGTGTCTGGAACGAGCTGCCAGAGGCAGTAGTAGAGGCGGGTACAATTTTGTCTTTTAAAAAGCATTTGGACAGTTACATGGGTAAGATGGGTATAGAGGGATATGGGCCAAGTGCAGGCAATTGGGACTAGCTTAGTGGTATAAACTGGGCGACATGGACATGTTGGGCCGAAGGGCCTGCTGTTTCCATGTTGTAAACTTCTATTGTAAAGAAAGAAAGAACTTGCATTTAGA
Source organism: Heptranchias perlo (assembly GCF_035084215.1). Classification (NCBI taxonomy): domain Eukaryota; kingdom Metazoa; phylum Chordata; class Chondrichthyes; order Hexanchiformes; family Hexanchidae; genus Heptranchias; species Heptranchias perlo. Next base: position 37,238,975 of record NC_090350.1, on the reverse strand, counting down.
TAACACCTTTAATGACCTTAGGACTTCCCAAAGTGTTTTACAGCCAATATTATACAGACAGTAGTACGTTTTAAATTATTCTGTAGGGTTATAACACTGAACGCTCCGACCTCTGCACAGATATAGAATGAAGGGTTGATATTATTCAGAGACCACTGTGGGTTGGTGGTGTATTAAATTGGAATGTGGTATCAACCAATAACGTGTGAAATACTCTGAGGAGCAGTGTTGGTACAATCGCTATTGATCCCATAGTCTGGAACAATTGTATTATTTAGATCATGACGATCAGAAAATGTTCAGATTTATTAATCTGCTCAGCATGTTATTTTGTGACCAAGGTTAACTTTTTTGAAAGTTAAATGAAACCAAAAGAGTAGAAACTGAAAAAGTGAAATTGAGAGCAACTTAACACAGTAGTCCAGATACTTTAAACTGGTGGATCTCTTGTAGTTTTGGCCACAGAAAGTCAGGACAAAAAGATTTTTCCCTTGAGTACATTAATAGTGATGTGGATATTGGTAGGGGGACTTGCAACTTCTGGGGTTTATAAAACTCTAGTGGTAGAAGTGTGAAACTGAAGATGTGACAGGTAGCTTTATCTTAGAAAAAATTATCATGGTGTCACCTACGAGCATGATAGAATTGTGATGCTCACATATGGATTGTGTGACATTCTTTGGAAGTGTTACACCCCTCCCTATCCCTGTACCCTCCTCCAGCCCTACAACCCTCCAAGAACGCTACATTCCTCCAACTCTGGCCTCTTGCACATCCCATGCTCACTTCGTCCCACCATTGCTGGCTGTGTGTTCAGATGTCTAGCCTTAAGCTCTGGCATTCTCTCCCTCCTCCTTTAAGACCCTCCTTAAAATCTACCTCTTTGACCAAGCTTTTAGTCACCCACCCTAATATCTCCTTTGGCTCGGTGTCAATTTTTGAAGCACCTTGGGATGTTTTTCTATGTTAAAGGTGCTATATAAATGCAAGTTGTTATTGTAATTGACCTAGTGATATTCAAAATCACTATGCTACAGTGGGAAAGGAGTTCAGCGTAGTTTAATGCATGGAGACTTTCTGTCTCCTCCCTTCAGATATAATTGCTTATTTGTTACACTGTAATTAGTTAAAGTAATGATTATAGTCAGAAATATTTTATACAGATACATTTCCTTTTATAATTTCAGGTTTTAAATCTCTCTCTCTGTCTATAAATAATGTTTCATTATATCCTCTCCCTCCACAACGGGTGGGGAAAATCACATAGAATGTACGGCACAGAAACAGGCCATTTGGCGCAGCAGGTCTGTGCCGGTGTTTATGCACCACACGAGCCTCCTCCTTCCCTACTTCATTTAACCCTATCAGCATATCCTTCTATTCTTTTTTCCCTCATGTGTTTATCTAGCTTCCCCTTAAATTCATGGTTTAACCTGCTCCCAAATATCCGCCAGTGTTGCTCTTGCAAAGGTTGGACATGTTTATCCCAGATGGAGCATTCATTCTGTGACTCTGCTTTTGCCAAACGCCTCTCCTGTTAGTTATCAAAAAGATCTTTATTCATGTGCTAATTATTTGTCATGGTTCTACCTATTGCAATCTAAGACAAATAATAATTCTTAAATATAAACAGATGCATAGTTCAAATGCATCTAGTTCTTGGTGTATTTCACTATTGATTATACAAATAACAGTGGCACATTTTTAGTTGCTCTTTTTGTCATCCAAATCTTATATACTTCTGCAGCTTCTATCTGAATGGTTGGGTCAGGTTTCTTCTGATTACAATTAAGAATAGGGTTCTCTCTCAGTTGTGCATGTTTCTTTGGGTATGAAGCATCTAGTGGTCCTGTGCTATTCTAATTCAGGGTTTGTTAACAACAGTTTGCTGCCAGATAATATGTGTCTTATATCATGATGTACTTTTTTGGACCAGTGTTGTGGAAATGTTGGCATGTATAGAAGCATGTTATCCTTGTAGCCTAATATCTTCCCATCTGGGGGATTTGTTTAATACCACCATCTTTGAGTGAAAGTTTAAATGACATGAAAGTGGCTCTGGGATATTCTATTCCTAAGAGTCTGAATATTGTTCAGTCCCCACTCGGAAGACATAATAGTTCTTCAGACAATTTTCCATGAATCTTGGTACTTTTTTTTTTCAATGCACTTCAGATGACCAACATTGCATTTATTACAGCTAAAATATTCCAAATCATTGACCTTGATAACTATCTCCAAGAAGAACTCAATTTTTGTGTTTGTCTGCATGAAGCATTGATCCTATCATAGAGTGATAGAAGTTTTCGAACAAAAGGAAGCCATTCAACTCATTGTTATAGTACAAGTGCTGTCTGCTCAACTGGATCTATCTACTTCATAGAATGATACAGCACAGAAGAAGGCCATTCGGGCCGTGGTGCCTGTGCCGGCTCTGTGTATTTATCCAATTCCCTTTTGAAAGTTGTTATTGAATCTGCTTCCACCACCCTTTTCAGGAAGTGCATTCCAGATCATAACAATTCACCGCATAAAAGAATTTCTTCTCATCTTGCCTCTGGTTCTTTTGCCAATTACTTGAATCCCATTCCCCCCCCCCCCACCCTGTCACAGTTTGTAATGCTATGTTTGCCATTGCCAGCCTAGTGCTGTACTTAAATCTGAGTCTTTTGATTCCCCAGTGTCAGATCTTGCAGCTGCTACTCTGTTGCCTGGATAATATCCAGGCGGATTTGCTTGGTTTCTACCACATGCTGCCACACTAAACAACTAACCAATTTAAGTCCCTACACATGCAGAAAAATGCTGTCTCCGTGCTTTCACTGCATGTGTAGCGACTTAAACTGGTTAATTGTTTAGTGTGGCGGGAATGGAAAGACCTTTTTTTGTGGAGATTTTCTTGGCTGTAAATTTATCTCAACTTCAGGTTGAAGATTATCAGTGGAGGTTGTTGATTGCAGGCATAAGATCAGGAGCTCTTCTAGAAAGCAACCTGGTCATGATATTACTGGAAGTGTTTCATAAATCATTAACATACCTACATTACTAAGCTTTCTTGGCTTTAACAGAGCAAGAACTTGTACAGTTTAGATAATCAGGAGTATGATTTTCCATTATTGATCTGAACTATGATTGCAGTAAAAATAAAGATGCATTTCTTTGTACGGCTGATTCGGCAAAGTATCAGAACATCACTTTATATAACTAGTTGGGATTGAAATTCAATCTAGCTAGTATATTTCCTAATAAAACTAATTTCATGACTAGGAAGAATCCTAGTGCATTCTGCTTTGATGATCACTTTCTTTTAAACCATTTTTATTTTAAAGGTACAATCAGCAGAACATAAGGCAATCTGTGAATTTACTCTGGAACATTGAAAGGACTCTGCTTCAGATCTAAATTACTGTACAGGATTGTGACTGTGTAAGTAATAAGATAATCTACACTATCTGACATCAGTAAACTTGTTACTGTATTCTATAAAGTAAAAGCTTTTTCCTATTTGTTTTATGAATAAAATGTTATTTTTAAAAAGTTGAACCACAAACTATTGAAACAAATATGCAATGGTATAAATGCATTTTGGTATCCAGGTCAAGGTGTATAATGTCAGCATCACAAAGTATGATACAAATATCTCAGTAAAACTCAGCAGCATGTCCCCTTTCAAATAACCTAGTGATGAAGGAAAAAAGTCTTCCTTCTTTCATAGTTCTTATAATGGGGGTGATGTTTAATCCAGTATTTTTCCCCTCTGGCATTGGCACAGTGCGACATACGAATCCAGTCCAATAACTTGTCATTTTAATGAGATGCAAAAGCTCATGACTCATCCTGTAGTTCTTACTCTTGGACTCCATACCATGTGCATTTAAAAGGATTACCACTCCCATGGCCCTGACCAACAGCTGTAAATATATTACATTTATATTTAATTTGCTGAACTGTAATTGTAGAACTTTGAGTTAAGTATGTGAAATCCATTCCATTCGATAGACTGAGATCGATAGATTTTTGGACTCTAAGGGAATCAAGGGATATGGGGATCGGGTGGGAAAGTGGAGTTGAGGTCGAAGATCAGCCATGATCTTATTGAATGGTGGAGCAGGCTCGAGGGGCCGTACGTCCTACTCCAGCTGCTATTTCTTATGTTCTTATGTTTTTATGTTCTTATTCCAAATATTATAATATTTTTGGAATTGATAACTGAGTTTTCATGAAATACCAATTGTATTATATATTTAGGGCCCAATGATCAAATAGCACATTTGCAGTGCATTATACCATTATTAGATCATAGTTATCTGAAGCTAAGCTTCAGAGTTGAAATTCATATCTGTTCAGTGTAGATTTTGATACTGCTTGGTCATTGGATTGTACATCTGAAATAATTTTTTCCCTTCATTTTTCATGAAACATTGTGGATGAAAATGGCCAATGTGTGGATGGTGCGTTATGATGCTCCTCATTTTGGTGAGTACGGAGGCTATTGTTTGAAAGGAGGATTATAAAAGCAGTAAAAAAAAAGTCTTAAAATTGTAGCTAGAAATACCATTTTTGTTTTCCTTTTTTAAAGTAGTATTCCCGACTTGCACTGATGCTTTAATGAAGATTAATTGTAGGGTCTGAATCATTCAATTATGATTGTAGCAACATTACTGGATGATCTATTGAGTGTTGGGTCTGAGCGTTTTTGTTCTATCCCATTTCGGTAATCTTCATCCATTATTTTTTCATCTGGTCTTCATTTATGTTTTGTCTCCTGGTCATTAGCCCTCTTTGGTTTTTGGTGGTCCCAAACCCAATTTCCTTTGCTTCTGTTTGGATTTAATTTTAATGCAGTATTGTGATCCCAATTCAACATCAACCCTAGGCCTATAATCAAACAAGTTTATTTGAGATGATATTACTGTGTTTACCAGGCTGATGATAAATAAGCATTTTTGGATCTGTGATATGTGTAACTTATCCCACAATTGTTGTCATCTCTGGCTGCATGTACCTTTTTTTTATAAGGACTTGTTTGAACTATGGTTTATAGCTATGTTGGCTACTAATTTGTAATGTAAATTACCTAAAACTAGCAAAGTTTTAGAAAAATGTTTCTTTTGGACTTTCTTTGCCATGGTCCAATGAGTAAAAGTGAAGAAAAACAAAGTCTGCACAGTGCATTGAAATTTGATTGATATCTTGCTATACTGATGTCAATCAAATGATTATATACATACGATTATATGAACTCTTTTTCCGTTCATGGTTGGCCTTTAATCAAACTACAAATAAGCATTTATAAGTTGTCATTTTATTTTGCCCCCAAAAAATAACTTTACAATTTAGATTAGTAATTTTGAACATTAAAAAGTTCTGAATCTTTGCATTCAAATTAGATGCCATTTCCCGTGACTTTTTAAAGAACAACTTACACTCATTTTCATTTTGTTTGCTAGCCTGAATTTTTACAATGCTGTGCTTTGTTGTAGTTTAGAAAGTTATACTGTGTCCATTTATTTCTAAAAATAAAAGAATATACATATGACCAAATTTTGCTGTAGCAGGGCATCTAACGGCATCTGCCATTAGTTAGACTTGCCCTTGCATGTTTAGGTTTATAATTTTTTTGCGTGGCAAGTTGCTGAAAGTGCGAGCTGATAACGGCGTAGCGAGAGAAACAGGGCATCTGGGACCTGAGTGAACAGAGCAAGCAACTGGGTATCTCCTTAACCAATCAGATTGAAGCATTGTGAAATTAACAGCACTAGGACTGAAAAGGAAGTGTAAATTAGAGTGGGTGAGTTCAATGTAAAATCCGGTACAGAAAAAGAAAGAGAGGGAAAGAAGGATTGGATTAAGAGAGAGAGAAAAAATAGACAAAGGAAAAGTTTTTTTTTAAATTAAAATTTGACATTTTCAAAATCTCCAGCAACAATTAAAACCTGAAGGAATGAGATCCCACACTTGTAATAGTTAATTTTCAGTGCCAGAGTGGTTGATTGGCAGTAATTAACACTTATCATCTTGTTAAAAGGGTACTTGGACTGGAATGGACAAGAATCATAGAATCATAGAATCATAGAAGTTACAACATGGAAACAGGCCCTTCGGCCCAACATGTCCATGTCGCCCAGTTTATACCACTAAGCTAGTCCCAATTGCCTGCACTTGGCCCATATCCCTCGATACCCATCTTCCCCATGTAACTGTCCAAATGCTTTTTAAAAGACAAAATTGTACCCGCCTCTACTACTGCCTCTGGCAGCTCGTTCCAGACACTCACCACCCTTTGAGTGAAAAAATTGCCCCTCTGGATCCTTTTGTATCTCTCCCCTCTCACCTTAAATCTGTGCCCCCTCGTTATAGACTCCCCTACCTTTGGGAAAAGATTTTGACTATCGACCTTATCTATGCCCCTCATTATTTTATAGACTTCTATAAGATCACCCCTTAACCTCCTACTCTCCAGGGAATAAAGTCCCAGTCTGTCTAACCTCTCCCTGTAAGTCAAACCATCAAGTCCCGGTAGCATCCTAGTAAATCTTTTCTGCACTCTTTCTAGTTTAATAATATCCTTTCTATAATAGGGTGACCAGAACTGTACACAGTACTCCAAGTGTGGCCTCACCAATGCCCTGTACAACTTCAACAAGACATCCCAACTCCTGTATTCAATGTTCTGACCAATGAAACCAAGCATGTTGAATGCCTTCTTCACCACCCTATCCACCTGTGACTCCACTTTCAAGGAGCTATGAATCTGTACTCCTAGATCTCTTTGTTCTATAACTCTCCCCAACGCCCTACCATTAACGGAGTAGGTCCTGGCCCGATTCGATCTACCAAAATGCATCACCTCACATTTATCTAAATTAAACTCCATCTGCCATTCATCGGCCCACTGGCCCAATTTATCAAGATCCCGTTGCAATCCTAGATAACCTTCTTCACTGTCCACAATGCCACCAATCTTGGTGTCATCTGCAAACTTACTAACCATGCCTCCTAAATTCTCATCCAAATCATTAATATAAATAACAAATAACAGCGGACCCAGCACCGATCCCTGAGGCACACCGCTGGACACAGGCATCCAGTTTGAAAAACAACCCTCGACAACCACCCTCTGTCTTCTGTCGTCAAGCCAATTTTGTATCCAATTGGCTACCTCACCTTGGATCCCATGAGATTTAACCTTATGTAACAACCTACCATGCGGTACCTTGTCAAATGCTTTGCTGAAGTCCATGTAGACCACGTCTACTGCACAGCCCTCATCTATCTTCTTGGTTACCCCTTCAAAAAACTCAATCAAATTCGTGAGACATGATTTTCCTCTCACAAAACCATGCTGACTGTTCCTAATTAGTCCCTGCCTCTCCAAATGCCTGTAGATTCTGTCCCTCAGAATACCCTCTAACAACTTACCCACTACAGATGTCAGGCTCACTGGTCTGTAGTTCCCAGGCTTTTCCCTGCCGCCCTTCTTAAACAAAGGCACAACATTTGCTACCCTCCAATCTTCAGGCACCTCACCTGTAGCGGTGGATGATTCAAATATCTCTGCTAGGGGACCCGCAATTTCCTCCCTAACCTCCCATAACGTCCTGGGATACATTTCATCAGGTCCCGGAGATTTATCTACCTTGATGCGCGTTAAGACTTCCAGCACCTCCCTCTCTGTAATATGTACACTCCTCAAGACATCACTATTTATTTCCCCAAGTTCCCTAACATCCATGCCTTTCTCAACCGTAAATACCGATGTGAAATATTCATTCAGGATCTCACCCATCTCTTGTGGTTCCGCACATAGATGACCTTGTTGATCCTTAAGAGGCCCTACTCTCTCCCTAGTTACCCTTTTGCCCTTTATGTATTTGTAGAAGCTCTTTGGATTCACCTTTGCCTGATCTGCCAAAGCAATCTCATATCCCCTTTTTGCCCTCCTGATTTCTCTCTTAACTCTACTCCGGCAATCTCTATACTCTTCAAGGGATCCACTTGATCCCAGCTGCCTATGCATGTCATATGCCTCCTTCTTATTTTTGACTAGTGCCTCAATCTCCCGAGTCATCCAAGGTTCCCTACTTCTACCAGCCTTGCCCTTCACTTTATAAGGAATGTGCTTACACTGAACCCTGGTTAACACACTTTTGAAAGCCTCCCACTTACCAGACGTCCCTTTGCCTGCCAACAGACTCTCCCAATCAACTTCTGAAAGTTCCTGTCTAATACCATCAAAATTGGCCTTTCCCCAATTTAGAATTTTAACTTTTGGGCCAGACCTATCCTTCTCCATAGCTATCTTAAAACTAATAGAATTATGATCACTGGTCCCAAAGTGATCCCTCACTAACACTTCTGTCACCTGCCCTTCCTTATTTCCCAAGAGGAGGTCAAGTTTTGCCCCCTCTCTCGTCGGGCCATCCACATACTGAATGAGAAATTCCTCCTGAATACACTCAACAAATTTCTCTCCATCCAAGCCCCTAATGCTATGGCTGTCCCAGTCAATGTTGGGAAAGTTAAAGTCCCCTACTATTACCACCCTATTTTTCTTGCAGCTGTCTGTAATCTCCTTACATATTTGCTCCTCAATTTCCCGTTGACTATTTGGGGGTCTGTAGTACAATCCTATCAAAGTGATCTCTCCCTTCTTATTTTTCAGTTCTACCCATATGGACTCAGTGGGCGAACCCTCGGATATATCCCCTCTCACTACTGCCGTGATGTTCTCCCTAATCAAGAACGCAACTCCCCCTCCTCTCTTACCTCCTGCTCTATCTTTCCTATAGCATCTGTACCCTGGAACATTGAGCTGCCAGTCCTGCCCCTCCCTTAGCCATGTTTCAGTAATAGCTATAACATCCCAGTCCCATGTACCCATCCATGACTTAACTTTTTGTGGCGAACTTAGTTCGTATCTACTGCGCAAATACAGCAACTTCTCGTCATTCAATGTGGTTTTAATGGTGAGGCAGACAGTGAGATGTCGTTTTCGCGAAGTTAACGATGGAGTGATGCAAATCAGACAGCAGGTTTTAGATATTTGAGTTTAACCGCGCATCTGCCCCTCACCTGAAGTTACTGCACCATTAGCCTCACTGTTTATCTTGACAGGAAAATTTGGGCCATTATTTAAAATATATTTGGTACATCTAAAGTTTACTAGGACTCTACATATTTCAACTGTTAACACAGTTTACAAATTCCAGTGACTAATTTTGAGTGTGTCATGATACTGAGATATCCAAAAATATTACAGTGCCACTTTTTGTTTTTACTTGCCCTTGTATAATTGTAGATGGATTTTTTTTGACCAAATAATGGACAATTGTAAGGACTTGGCTGATATGGGAGATATAAGAAAATCTGCAATATCACTGGAATTTCAGACAAACTGTACATTTTCATACGCTATAAGTCGTTATTAGTAAAGCAAGACACTAGGCTCTATGATATCTTGTGACCTTTTACTCAAACTGGATCATGGCAAAGAATATTCAATAGAAACATTTTCTTCTAAAATGATAAAAGATATTAGGAACAGTTAGATTTCATTATTTACCACATAAAAACAATCTGTTGAGGTGTAATGGTTGTCCGCGGCCCAGCTGCATTCTCTGGCTTACAGAATTTACTTATTTTTAAACATCTTGCTATAATATCGTAGTGAACTGTTAGAAGGTGGCTTATCAGTTGGAGGAATATCAATAATTCTCTTTTAAAGTATTTTCTTCAGAGACACTATAATCTTTTTTCCAGGTAAACAATTATAGTGTGTAATTAATGATGACGGATTCATCCTCCCCTAGTTCCTATTAAACATATTCTCCAGGTGTTCAGCCTAACAAAACAATACAGATGCTGGGAGGTTTTTGGCTGTATTTACAAAATAACATTAGAACCTATCTGATTTTAGTGGATCTCCTGAATTGAATTTACACTGTTGCCTATGGAAGTATAGATGTATATTATGAATTCAGGGAAACTGGAATTAGGATTTCAACTTGGTTAATTAAATATTGGGTGCTATGACCAGCGGAATCTTGTATAGTATCTAGTAGCCAATAGAAATGGCCTCAAAGGTGCTGGAAAAGTTGCTGCTTGCTGTCTCAGCTGGCAAATGGTACATGGTGTAAGGGGTATTTTTTTAACCTTTGAAACTCAGTACTTTGCTCTTTCCATAGCATGAAGTGTGTGAAGGTATGGGGATCTACCATATGACTTGATCTTGTGGCTGTTCATAATATCATAGTATGTTACAGCACAGAAGGATACCATTCGGTCCGTCGTGCCTGTGCCGGCTCTTTGAAAGAGCTATCCAATTAGTCCCATTCCTCCATCTTTTCCCATAGCCCTGTAATTTTTTTCCCTTCAAGTATTTATCCAATTCCCTTTTGAAATGTATTATTGAAGCTGCTTCAGGCAGTGCATTCCAGATCATAACAATTCTCTGTTTAAAAATTGTTTCTTCATGTCGCCTCTGGTTCTTTTGCCAATCGCCTTAAATCTGTGTCCTCTGGTTACTGACCCTTCTGCCACTGGAAACAGTTTCTTCTTATTTACTCTATCAAAACCATTATGATTTTGAAAACCTCTATCAAATCTCCTCTTAACCTTCTCTACTCTAAGGAGAACAAATGTTTCCACTTGTGGGCGAGTCTAAAACTAGAGGATATTAATATAAGATAGTCACTAATAAATCCAATAGGGAATTCAGGAGAAACTTCTTTAACCAAAGAGTGGTAAGAATGTGGAACACGCTACCACAAGGAGTAGTTGAGGCAAATAGCATAGATGCATTTAAGAGGAAGCTAGATAAACACACAAAGGAGAAAGGAATAGAAGGGTATGCTGATAGTGGTAGATGAAGTAGGGAAGGAGGAGGCTGCGTGGAGCAGAAACGCTGGCATAGACCAATTGGGCCGAATGGCCTGTTTCTGTGCTGCAGATTCTATATAACCCCAGCTTCTCCAGTCTCTCCACATAACTGAAGTCCCTGATCCCTGGTTCCATTCTAGTAAATCTCTTCTGCACCCTCTCTAAGGCCTTGACATCCTTCCTAAAGTGTGGTGCCCAGAATTGAACGCAATATTCCAGCTGAGGCCTAACTAGTGTTTTATAAAGATTTAGCATAACTTCCTTGCTTTTGTACTCTTTGCCTCTATTAATAAAGCCCAGGATCCCATATGCTTTTTTCACAGCCTTCTCAACTTGTCCTGCTACCTTCAAAGATTTGTGTACATAAGCCCCCAGGTCTCTCTCTTCCTGTACCCCCTGAAGTTGTACCATTTATTTTAAATTGCCTCTCCTCATTCTTCCTACCAAAATGTATCACTTCACACTTCTCTGTGTTAAATTTCATCTGCCATGTGTCTGCCCATTTCACCAATCTGTCTATGTCCTCCTGAAGTCTGTTACTATCCTCCATGTTATTTACTACATTCCCGAGTTTCCTGTCATCTGCAGACTTTGAAATTATGCCCTGTATACCCAAGTCCAGGTCATTAATATATATGAAGAACAGTGGTCCTAATAATGACCTCTGAGGAACACCGCTGTACACTTTTCTCCAGTCTGAAAAACTTACCGTTCACCACTACTATCTGCTTTCTGCCCCTTAGCCAAATTTGTATCCACGCTGCCACTGTCCCTTTAGTCCCATGGACTTTAATTTTGCTTACAAGTCTATTATGTGTTATTTTATCAAGTGCCTTTTGAAAGTCCATACACACAACATCAACTGCATCAACCCTCTCCATTACTTCATCAAAGAACTCAATCAAGTTAGTCAAACGTGATTTTTCCTTTAACAAATCCGTGCTGACTTTCATTTATTAGCCCATACTTTTCCAAGTGCCAATTGATTTTGTCCTGGATTATTGTCTCTAAAAGTTTCCCCACCACTGACGTTGGGCTGACTGGCCTGTAATTGCCAGGTTTATCCCTCTCCCCTTTTTTGAACAGGGGTGTAACATTTGCAGTCCTCCAGTCCTCTGGCACCGACCCCATATCTAAGGAGAATAGAAAGTTCATGTCCATTTATTTAATTCCAGTCAGTTCACTTCTCCTTGGTCTTCCACAGATCTCCATTGCTATTTGATATCATGCAAACATGTGTTGTAGAAGCCTTCTGTAACACATATCTTAGTCTGCTTCTTAATTACCTTCATGCTCATTAACATTTAACTTGTGCGGTTAATCTCGTCCAACTGACAAATGTTTTGTTTTTCTTCCCAAGGGACATGTCAATTCATTTTTCCGCTGCATGTAATTCTTGCAATATGTTGCTGTTGTATATCTGCAATTTTGTGTGCAAAATATTACAATATAATATTTCCAATACTTTACATCTTCAGCTGATCAGCACTTTCTCCTATCAAAGATAATGAAAAATGCATCTGAATAAATTTGCCAGTGCAAGCATTTGTTTACAGTCACAAAATATAGATGCTTTCTTGATGGGCTGGGGAGCATATTTGAGAAGTAGTTGGACATGAATAGTGACTCCATGGATCTTCAGCTTTCCCTGATGCACAGCCAGGCAAACTGAGTTGTGCAACATTACAGTACTGGTGCAGAAGCACATTGGGGTGGGGGTGAGGGTGAGCTCCTTATTGTTGAGTGGGCAATGCACTGTGCTTAGTGTTGCCTTTTTCAACAGACCAGGAAGGTTCCAGGCTCGATCCACTGTCCATGCTGAGATAGCTGAAGTGAGGACAAAAATCAGCCAGAATTCATTCTTCTACTGTACAAATTGCTTACAATGCCCACTGTCTGGGACCACACATGAAGAGTGGCTACTTTGCTTATATAGTAAAACATTATTAAACTATACCCAAGGGTGAGTTGGCACATTCAGGAGAGAAGAGGGATAATGTGCATACAATGCAAGGGGATGGGGGGTGGGGAAGAGAGAAAGTATAACCTAAGTTACTACCTACTGTAGGGGTTCACTGTTAAATTTTGTTCTTGGGATGTTGGCAACATGGGCAAGGTCAAGTTTATTGGTTTTTCCTTGAACTAGTGCAGTTCTTGTAGCTATGATGGTGCCATGATCATGTTAGGTAGAGAATTCCAGGATTTTGACCCAATGATGATGAAAAAATGATCTGTACATATCCAAATCAGGAATGTGTTTGACTTTCAGGGGAAATGGGAAGTAATGGTCTTCCGATAACTGTGCTGCTCTTGCCCTTCTTTGTGGTAGAGGTCACGGTGCTGGGAGGTGCTGTTAAAGTAAGCTGGGTGAGTTGCTGCAGTACATCTCGTATATTGTACATAGTGCAGCCACAGTGGTGGAGGGAAGTATATTGAATTCAGACTGCTGTGTCCGGGATTGTGTTGAGCTTCAAAAATGTTGTGGCTGCGCCCATCCAGGCAAATGTTGAATATTCCACCACACTCCTGATTTGAACCTTGTAGATGGTGGAAAGGCATTGAGTCACGAGGTGAGCCAGCTGTTTCAGAAAACCCAGCCTCTGCCATATTCATAGCCACGGCATTGATATGGCTGGTCCAGTTAAGCTTCTTGTCAATAGTGACCCCTAAGGTCTTAATAGTGAGGGACTTGTTGATGGTAGCATGTTGAAGGTCAACAGGAGATAGTTGGCTTTCTCTTTTTGGAGATGGTCATTTTCTACCATTTATTTGGTACACATGTTACCTACCATTTATCAGCCTAAGCCTGGATGTCATCCAGATCCTGTTGTAGGCTGGCATGGTCTCCTTCTTTATCAGAGGAGTAAGAAATGGATCTGAACACTGGAATCACCACGTCTTTGATGAAGCAACTGAAGACAGGACACTGCCCTGATGAACTGGGTTGCAATGATTGGCCTCTGACAACCATGAACATCTTCCTATGTGTCTAATGAAGTCTGAAACCGAATGGTTCTAACAGAACCTGAACTGAGCATCGACAAACAGGTTATTGGTGAGTAGGTGTTGCTTGATGGCACTATTTATGACTTTTTATCACTTTATTGATGACTGGAAGGGGGCTGATAGGTTGGTAGTTGACAATCGTTAGATTTGTGCTGCTTCTTGAGGATAGGATATGGCTGGGCCATTTTCCACACTGTCAGGTAGATGCTGGTGTTATAGCTGCACTGGAATAGGTTGTGATGCACTCTTTCTACTTGAAGTGGCTTCTCGATAGAGCAATACATGGCCATTATTTTGTTTAACTCATGAGACAAATATGCAATAGAAATAAAAAGGGTAGGGGGTTTATTTTGCTCTTTTTATGAATAAAGGGTTAATTACCTAAATATTGTAGAAAACCCAAATCAAAATGGTGGGTGTGCACCATTTTGCTTCTGAAATTTCTATTCAATCTGGATCCATCAACATTAACAAAAGGAAAATGACCAGTAAGGATACGCAAGTGATAATTCTGCTGTCATGCTTTTGAACCACTAGGCACCTAGCTGGTATAAATAGTTGTTAATTTGTTCATCCAACTGTGGATTAAAGAAAACTTAGCTGAAATGGTCCAGTGAAGGTTTTCACGAACCCTGTGCTGCTGACTGGGGCATAGAATTTCAGAAGAGCTCTATTTGGTTAGAGAAAGCATTTTGTCAAATTTATCTTGTTAAAATGAATAGTCAGGTATTTCTAAAATACAACTAAATTTTCAGCAAGAATCCTGTACATACTATACATACCATTTTATATATATCCTATAGCCACAAGATGGCAGTACAATGAAAAAAAGCTACTGTGCTGTGTGAAAGTATTGCATATAGTGGAGGAAGAAAGTATTCTTTATTGTGAAGGTGTCTTTTTTTCTTGCCAGTTTTCACTGAGCTCTCCTCCATGTTGAATCTTTGGTATGTGGTTTCACAGGCACAGATATACCTGGTTAAGTGACTGTTGTTCATGTATGAGCCTTGATAGTGAATGTTGGTAGAGGGAAACGCCGTTGAACCTGATTGTATAAACAAACTTGCATTTCCAACAGGGGTTGCTGGATAGGATGAGGAGAACAGATTTGGGCCGATTGATTTATCTCCCTTCCACCCCCCCGACCCCCCAAACTCGGGACCACTGAGACCTATTAAAGAGCACCTATCACAAACCTGAAAATGTAAATTTTAACCAAACCAGAATTTGTTTAAAATCTGCAAATTATCACTGGAAGAATGAAGGGGAAGGTTAGAAGGAAGGATGCAGTCACTAGATTGACTCCAGGAATTGTAGCGGCCTCACCGAGGCAAAGAAGATAAGGGGTTTTCAAAATTATGACTCAGAAATTGGAGCCATCTACTTTAATCTAATTTTCCTGCTCTTCCTTTGTATCCTTTTTATATTCCTTTTCAAATAACTATTCAGTTCCTTTTAAATTACATTATAGTGTCTGCCTTAGTAGCCACTTATGGTGAAGTCATCCAAATTTGTACCTTAAATGCAAGAGGATTTTAATGTAAGGGTTCTGTTGTCAATAAATACATGTTAAATTTGGTGCATTAAATTTAATACAGAGTTACCTATTTTTATAGAGGGTTATCTATTTGTTTCTTCTCGTGGCATATATGAAACCATATCTGCTTTTGATTGTGCCTGTATAGAATTGAACTAAAGAGGCCATTAAATTTTATCTTAATTTCTAAAGTATATATTTTAACAAAAATACTTTCTGATCAGCCCTTCACATTTACAAGCTTAATTATTTGTATTAAATTTATGCTATGCCCAAAATGCTTAATGTAAACCAAACACACTTTACTGAAGCACGTTTGCATTAGCACTCTGATTTTGAAAAACAAATATATTTTAGTTTACAGAAATGCTTGCATATTTCTGTACTTTTTATTTTAAGCATTGGTAACTTTTTTTCTTTCAGTAACTCTTATCGTGAGTGCATTTTGCATCAGAGGTTTATTTGCAGTTTGGAAAAGAAAGCTATAAAGCATTAGCAAACCAAAGCCATAAATCCAAACTAGTAATTCAATTATTGTGATGTTTTAGAATTTTTTTTACCAAAAAATGCTTTGTGGATGTGACTTTAAAAAGAAACAAAATTGAGACTGTTTCTTTGGAGTCCCAAGAAATACTTTTTTTTTGGACCTCGAATTTCAATATTGAAAGCAATTTGTTGCTTTGTGAAAAATCTCACTTTAGGGCTAGCCAGTAATACTTTGGCTTTTCATTTATTTTCATAATACAGGTTGATTGTGTAGGCAGTGTATTTCTAGAGTTTTAAGTGGACTGAAACTCACAAAACTTAAGACTAAGTTAGAGCAGCAGTCAGATTAATTTGCAAACTGCACAGCAATGCAGGGTGCTCAGTGCAATATAATTACTATAATTTTATACTGGTTACTGACTTTATTTTCGGTTTTTAATGACTTTGTAAGGTAGCTCTGTGCTCCAGTCTACCATACCAGACAGTTTTCATCTTGAATGATGGAGTAGATCTTATAATTGTTGCATTAACATAAGTTGATTAAGTTCAATAAATATATGGACACATTGGTTAGCTAGCAGTATTTTGAGTCTTAAATTATGTTCTGCTTTAATGTCATATTTCCATTTAAATATAACATAACATATAGAATGCGTGTGTATATATTAAGAACATAAGAAATAGGAGCAGAAGTAGGCCATATGACCCCTTGAGCCGGCTCTGCCAGTCAGTAAGATCATGGCTGATCTTCTACCTCAACTCTACTTTCCTGCCCTATCCCCATATCCCTTGATTCCCTTAGTGTCCAAATATTCAACGATCTCAGTCTTGAATATACTCAACGACTAAGCAGCCACAGCCCTCTGGGGTAGAGAATTCCAAAGATTCACAACCCTCTGAATGAAGAAATTTTTCCTTATCTCGGTCCCAAATGGCCGACCCCTTATCTAGTTCTAGACTCTCCAGCCAGGGGAAACAGCCTCTCAGCATCTATCCTGTCAAGCCCTCTAAGAATTTCATATGTTTCAATGAGATCACCTCTCATTCTTCTAAACTCTGGAGAATATAGGCCCATTTTACTTAATCTCTCCTCATAGGACAACCCTCTCATCCCAGGAATCAAACTAGTGAACCTTTGTTGCACCCCCTCTAAGGCAAGTTTATCCTTCCTTAGGTAAGGAGACCAAAACTGTACGTAGTACTCCAGGTGTGGTCTCACCAAAACCCTGTACAATTGCAGCAAGACCTCTTTACTCTTATACTCCAACCCCCTTGCAATAAAGGCTAACATAGCATTTGCCTTCCTAATTGCCAGCTGTGCCTACATGCTAACTTTCTGTGATTCATATACCAGGACACCCAAATCCCTCTGACTACCAACATTTCTTACTTTCTCACCTTTTAAAACATATTCTGCTTTTCTATTCTTCTTACCAAAGTGAATAATTTCACATTTCCCCACATTATACTTCATCTACCAACTTCTCGCCCACTCACTTAACCTATCTATATCCTTTTGCAACCTCTGCGTCGTCCTCACAGCTTACTTTCCCACCTAGCTTTGTATCGTCAGCAAACTTGGATACATTACACTCGGTCCTCTCATCTAAGTCATTGATATAATACTGTAAACAGCTGAGGCCCAAGCAATGATCCTTGTGGCACCCCACTAGTTACAACCTGCCAACCTGAAAATGACCCATTTATTCCTACACTCTGTTTTCTGTCCGTTAATCAATCCTTAGTAGGCATATATGTATGTTTTTGTCTGTTCCTGATTAAGGAATGCCTATTGAGATGTCATAACATAAAATTTAATTCATACAAAGTACAAAATTCACAAACGTCAAGCAAGATTGGAGATTTTTTACAGCGAATGTGTGAAATAGACAGCCAGAGAAGGTAGGTGATTTAGCTCAGTTGGCACCTTTTTAAACATGAGCTGGATTGAGGGTTATAGAGATAGTAATACTGATTTTTTTTTCAACAGAGATAGAGGAAAAATATAGTGTCCTTAAAGCAGGGAATCAACAGGTGGTGTGGGAAGCCCATAATAGAATATTCACATATGGTTCTTTGGAAAGAGTGGGCTGATGGACTAAATGGTCGTTCCTCACTCTAGATTTTCTTGCATTCATAAAATGGGGTGTCAATCAAGCACCTACTTGTCTATATCTATTGAAGTGGTGAGTTTTTTGTTTGTTTAAAGCCGGTCTTTTTCCTTGAATTTGTTTCTTGCTTTCCTAGTGCAGCGAGTTGTATTTCTGAATCACCCATTATGTAAATACCTATGTTTAAATTGTGATATGTAAAGTCCTGTAATTATTTAATGTCTGAATACAGTTTGTAGTTTCAGCAGAACTTGGCAAGGAAAGTTAACTGCAACTTGGCATTTGAACCTGATATGTATGGTACTTTTAATTACAACTGCTGGCTTCTGGTGAAGAGTCCCAAACCAAGACGTTAACCTGTCTTTTCTCATTTTCAGATGCTTACGGATCTGTGTATGACCCCATTTGCTACTTTTATTCCAAATTCCCAGCATTTATATTTTTTCATTGTTAGCTGGAATCATTAATTTTTTAAAAAATGTAACTAATTAAGAAATACAATTTGTATACAGATTGATTAAGGCTTTGTAATTGGAGGCACAGTTTATGACTGCAGGCACTTGTTGCCATTTATCCTAGAGGTTTAGAATCATAGACATTTATGGCACAGAAGGAGGCCATTTGGCCCATTGTATCTGCCAGCTGGAAAAGGGCCATCAAGGCTAATCCCACTTTCCAGCTCTTGGTCCGTAGCCTTGTAGGTTACTTTTTAAATGCGATGAGGGTTTCTGCCTCTACCACTTTCAGGCAGTAAGTTCCAGACTCCCACCACCCTCTGGGTGAAAAAAATTCTCCTTAACTCCCCTCTAATCCTTCTAACAATTACTTTAAATCTAGTTATTGACCCCTCTGCTAAGGGAAATAGGTCCTTCCTATCCACTCTATCTAGGCCCCTCATAATTTTATACACCTCAATTAAATCCCCCCCCCCCAGCCTCCTCTGTTCCAAAGAAAACAACCCCAGCCTATCTGATCTTTCCTCATAGCTAAAATTCTCCCCGTACCCTCTCTAGTGCAATCACATCTTTCCTGTTATGTGGTGACCAGAACTGTACGCAGTACTCTAGCTATGGCCTAACTAGTGTTTTATACAGTTCTAGCATAACCTCCCTGCTCTTAAATTCTATGCCTCGGCTAATAAAGTAAAGTATCCCATGTGCCTTCTTAACCATCTTATCTACCTGTCCTGCTACCTTCAGGGATCTGTGGACATGCATGCCAAGGTCCCTCTGTTCTTCTACACTTCTCTGTATCCTCCCATTTATTGTGTATTCCCTTGCCTTGTTTGCCCTCCCCAAATGCATTACCTCACACTTCTCCGGATTGAATTCTGTTTGGCACTTTTCTGCCCACCTGACCAGCCCATTGATATCTTCTTGCAGTCTACAGCTTTCTTCCTCACTATCAACCATACGGCCATTTTTTGTATTATCTGCAAAGTTCATAATCATGCCCCCTACATTTAAGTCTAAATTATTGAAATATACCACAAAAAGCAAGGGTCCTAGTAATGAGCTCTGCGGAACCCCACTGGAAACAGCCTTTCAGTCACAAAAACACCCGCGACCGTTACTTTTTGCTTCCTGCCACTGAACCAAGTTTGGATCCAACTTGCCATGAGCTTTTACTTTTCTGACCAGTCTGCCATGTGAGATTTTGTCAATAGCCTTGCTAAAATTCATGTAGACTATATCAAATGCGCTACCCTCATCGACCCTCCTTGTTCCCTCATCGACCCTTCTTGTTACCTCCTCAAAAAATTCAAATCAAGTTAGTCAGACAAGACCTTCCCTTAACAAATCCACGCTGACTGTCCTTGATTAATCTGTGCCTTTCTAAATGACAATTAATATTGTCTCTCAGAATTTTTTCCAATAATTTGCCCACCACCAAGGTTAGGCTAACTGGCCTGTAATTACTCGGTCTATCCCTTTCTCCCTTTTTAAACAACGGTACGACGTTAGTGGTCCTCTGGCCTGTAGCCAGAGAGGATTGGAAAATGATGGTCAGAATCTCTGCTATTTCCTCCCTTGCTTCTCCTAACAGCCTGGGATATATTTCATCTGGGCCTGGCCATTTATCTACTTTCAAAGATGCTAAACCCCTTAATATTTCCTCTCTCACTGTTTATCCCATCCAATACTTCACACTTCTCCTCCTTAACTACATTGTCTGCATCGTCCCCCTTTTTTGTGAAGACAGACGCAAAGTATTCCTTGAGTACCATACCCACGTCTTCAGCCTCCACACACAGGTTACCTTTTTGGTCTCTAAAGCCCTGTTCTTTCTTTAGTTATCCTCTTGCTGTTTATGTATTTATATACGTCTTTGGGTTTTCCTTGATTTTACTTGCCAATATTTTTTCATGCCCTCTCTTTGCTTTGCTAATTTCCTTTTTAATTTCACCCTGCACTTTCTATACTCCTCTAGGCTTTCTGCAGTATTGTGTTCTCGGCCTTATCCTAACTTGTGGGCTATAGATTTGGGAGTCCCACTCTTTTTCTTTTTACTCAGTTTATTAGAATGATATTATTCCATACTAGCTGAATTGTGGAATCAATACTTTTTTGGGATTCCATGTTATTGATTTAAAAATTAGAATCAAATAAACTGGTTTTATGCATTGCAATTGGATGTCAGCTGAATGTTTGTTTCGAAGCTGTTTGAAACAGGTCAACACTAACGGGCAACTTCGGTCTTGATAAAGGATATCTGAACTTTGATGTGTAGTCACAGCATTTCACAATATTTGCGACTATGCATAAAACTAAATGACAAAAAACTTTGACCTGGCATCTGTTGCGACATCTACTGTTTTTAATGTTGATCTGATCCAATTGAGACCAGATGGGCATTCGTATCAGTTTATCACAAAGCCACACATATAATCAGACAGTTCGTGTATCCTTGTTTTTTGTCAGTTCCGAAGTACGCTACAAAATGTACTGGCTCTAAAAAGTTGCTATGCATTTACATTTTTTTATTTGTTCATGTGATGTGGGCATCCATGGCAAGGCCAGCATTTATTGCCTATCCCTAATTGCCCTTGAGAAGGTGGTGGTGAGCCACTGCCTTGAACCGCTGCAGTTCGTGTAGTGAAGGTTCTCCCACAGTGCTGTTAGGTAGAGAGTTCCAGGATTTTGATCCAGCGACGATGAAGGACCAGCAATATATTTCCAAGTCGGGATGGTGTGTGACTTGGAGGGGAATGTGCAGGTGGTGTTGCTCCCATGTGCCTGCTGCCCTTGTCCTTCTAGGTGGTAGAGGTCGAGGGTTTGGGAGGTGCTGTCAAAGAAGCCTTGGCGAGTTGCTGCAGTGCATCCTGTGGATGGTACACACTGCAGCCACGGATGCCGGTGGTGAAGGGAGTGAATGTTTAGGGTGGTGGATGTGGTGTCAATCAAGCGGGCTGCTTTGTCCTGGATGGTGTCGAGCTTCTTGAGTGTTGTTGGAGCTGCACTCATCCAGGCAAGTGGAGAGTATTCCATCATACTCCTGACTTGTGCCTTGTAGATGGTGGAAAGGCTTTGGGGAGTCAGGAGGTGAGTCACTTGCCTCAGAATTCCCAGCCTCTGACCTGCTCTTGTAGCCACAGTATTTATGTGGCTGGTCCAGTTAAGTTTCTGGTCAATGGTGACCCCCAGGATGTTGATGGTGGGGGAATTCGGCAATGGTAATGCCACTGAATGTCAAGGGGAGGTGGTTGGATTCTTTCTAGTTGGAAATGGTCATTGCCTGGCACTTGTCTGACGCGAATGTTACTTGCCACTTATCAGCCCAAGCCTGGATGTTGTCCAGGTCTTGCTGCATGCGGGCACGGACAGCTTCATTATCTGAGGGGTTGTGAATGGAACTGAACACTGTGCAATCATCAGTGAACATCCCCATTTCTGACCTTATGATGGAGGGAAGGTCATTGATGAAGCAGCTGAAGATGGTTGGGCCTAAGACATGGCCCTGAGGAACTCCTGCAGCAATATCCTGGGGCTGAGATGATTGGCCTCCAACAACCACTACTATCTTCCTTTGTGCGAGGTATGACTCCAGCCACAGGACATTGCATATGTGTGTATTTGTTAACCTGAAGTACTGAAACTGCAGATTTGCAATTGTGTTTAGTAACCAGAGCAATAGAGTCTGAATTGAAAGACATGCTGCAAATGTTAACTAAAATTGTTATGTTTTTGAAGTTTGTGTTCAGAAACTTGTATTTTGGCCATGTATAACTTAGTGCTGTATTTTTATTTAAATGACTTGGTGTAAACATTGTTGTGCAGTTGGTGTTTTGATTTTTGCCAGTGATCTCAACTAACTGGAGGACCAGGGAATATATTTTGTCTATTCAATCTATATTAATACTATGCATACTGGGTAGCAGCAGTTTTGTGCCTTCTGTTTGGTGCCCATTTGGAACAATTGGTAAAAATTTGAACAGAGGCACTCTAGTTGCTTTTATTGTGGTATTGTTTGGGGGGTTGCGTATAAATATATGTAAGCTCTGGAATTTCCTCCCTAAACCTCACTGCCTCTCTCTTCTCCTTTTAAGATGCTCCTTAAAACCTACCTCTTTGACCATGCTTTTGGTCACCTGTCCTAATATCTCCTTATGTGGCTCGGTGTCAATTTTGTTTGATAATGCTCCTGTGAAGCACCTTTGGACGTTTTACTACATTAAAAGCGCTATATAAATGCAAGTTGTTTGTGTATATGTGTGTGTGTGTGTGTGTGTGTGTGTGTGTGTGTATATATATATAATATTATATTTTAAATTTACATATTGATCCTCAAAAGGCATTAAGTTCCTGTTATGCCAGGAATATGATGGGTTTGTATGCCATATTGAAGCAGATTACACAAATAGTACCTCAACATTATTGTCTGAAATAGATGCCTTCATTTCTTTTTAAGATGAGAAATGCTTCTGACAATAGATATAATTGTGACTTGGATGTTGGGGTACTATTGATGTAATCTGCTTCAATATAGTATTCAAGCCCATTGTATTCCTGCCGTGAGATTAATGCCTTTCAGGGCCAAATGTAAATAACTTCCAATAAAGAAGTCCTGAATGGACTGATATATCAGACTTTCTTCATGTCATGCCTTTAGAATTCAATTATGTTTTGAAGATGATGCAAAATTTTGTGGGTGCACTGTAGAATTTGTCTGTTGTTTACAATTCTTGATGTGATCACATTGTTTTCAAGTCCTATATTCATTATCTTGTTGTTGTGTATGCAATTCTAGGTACGCAATAACAAGATTCCAATGTTGGTAGATTTATATTCAAATCTTGCAATGCAGTTAGAATGACCTGTTCACTTGAGACTTGCAATTGGTTGTGATAGGTCATGCAGTTGTGACCCACTGTATACTAGTGGTAGGTGGCAAGTGTGTACCTTTTCAGTTTATCTCTTGGGTGAATATCATTGGCAGTATTGTACAAAGCATAGGCCAGCTGCTTCCCACGGGTATCAGTAGCTGTACACTATGACATTCAGTCTTATTCTGCAGAGGCTACATTCCCGGAAATGCCCAACCTATGGTCCTGGATACCTAACACACAGCCCTAGACTCCAATCACTGGCCCAGTTGCAAACGTAAATGCTTAAGACCCTGTGCCTTCACCTCCAACAAGCTTCAGATGGATCAGCTCCCACTGCAGCAGCTGATTGAACAGCTGTTTTTCACTGCCTTGTAGCCCACCATCCATCTGTCTGGAATCCTGCTTGCTGCATGTTGAGCGTTTTATTGTTCGAGTACTGTCTATGGAATTGACAATGGAATTTACACAGGGGCTTGATTGATCCTTTGCTATTCCCCTCCCCCCACCCCCAACCAACCTTTCTGGGTGGCTATGGACAAGTAATCAAAGACAGCTAAAGAGTTATAGTTTAATGATCTACACAGGAACAGTATATTTCTTGTATCAGAAAAGTAGTGCTATTTAGGATGGGGTCACCTCTATGATTCAGTTAATTGAGAATTAAGATATAATAGTGCATAGACACCTTGCATAGGTAATAAGCAGATAATGGGTCGGCATTGCAGGGGTGTAACTGATGTACAACATTTATTTTCTAGCTACACCCCTGTTGCTTTCCCACAGGGATGGATAGTTGCAGAATGAGACAGTTTATGGTGATCTCACGAACCACCTACTGACCAGTTACCGAAGGGAGCCAGATGCTTGTTTGCTTTCCTGGCTGTGAAGTAGCGAGAAGGAACAAAATATTTTGGTTTTGTGTGAGTCAAGCTTTTGTTTTAGACTTTCATACTGTGAAGCAACCGGCATAGAAATAGAGAAAAAAAATCTGGCACCATCCCTGGCTGAGAGGGTGGGTGAATAATGTTCTCAACCCTGCACAGCCCCACCAATTGGCTCCGGAAATGGTGCAATCTCCAGTTTACCTCTCAGGGGGGAAAAACCCTAGTGTATGCTAGTAAACTGATGAGAGTCTGCACCTGTCTGTGTTTCCTTCTTCTTTGTTCTGCTCAGTTTCCCTCCACAATGGCACAGTAAAAATGCATTATAAGCTTATCCAGGCTGGTGTGGGGGTGGTGGTTGTTGTAGGAATTTTAGGGGCATGGGCTTCACGTTAGACCACAGCTGAGACAGAGATAAATAGAGGCAAATAAGGATAAGCAAAAGAACATGAAGGCTGGCTCAGTTGAATATTGAACATTTTTTAAAATCTGGGTATTATTTCAGAGAAAAATCAATTTTAAAAACCAATGATCCTGACTCTTCACTGTAAAATGATTAGTTTGCAAGTTGAAAGTATTTATCTTTAATTGAAAAAAAAAATCAGACTATTTCTTTATATAGGTAGAAATTGTCCATTATTTGCATTCATATACAATGTAAGCCCTTTATAACAGACAAGTTTGTACATTGGTAATTTGCGAGTTATAAGCAGCTATCTGATATATTGCCAGTAGGATGGTGGGTCAAACAGTGGAAGAAAAGGGCAAATTAAAGTTTGCTTTACCTCACGGTTGGCAGGGCGCGTGCTAAATCTAACCTCAGTTGTTGCAATAACCAGCTGGTGCTACATTCAACACACACTCTGCCCAATGGCACAGGAGCTCATTTAAACAAACAAATGCTGCATCAGGAGTTCTGTAATGTTTTAAAGGTAAAACAAATCTTGGCTGCATCGGGAGCCAGTTTTGTACATTTAAAACTAGTTCAAAATATGTTTAAAATTATAGATGTAATATTGGAGCAATAGGTACTGGTTTTATTTTTGAGGACTCATCTGATGTAGTGGACAATCACATCTAATCACGTGCTATGCATGTAGAACTTTGACCTAACTTGCAATTCCATAGAAACTACTTGAAAGGACAATCTGCACACTGAATATTACAGTACTGGCATAATTTCTTGCTTGGAGCTTCCACCGGTTAAAACTTCTAAAGCAAACAATTTAGTAGCAGTTTTCCCCTATCCAAGTAATGTGATTGCAAACAAGTTTTGTGTTTTTTGGTTTTTTAAAATTTAAGTCCAAAAACTCATCTATTTAATACATGCTCACTCTAGAGATTTGGACTCATCAGCAAATCAGAGTGACATTACTTCAGCTTAGTGTAGCTATGAAATCTTCATGGTGCTTTTGCTGACTTCAGTCATTACAGCAGTGAAATTTGTGCGCATGTAGCAGAGTCATATTGATGTGTTCTTGTTTCTGTTCTTGCCAATGGGTTGGGAATTACACGAAACTGTGGTATGGTAAAATTACAATGAGTTGGCTTATTTTTAATTATCTTATCACAGTTAGTTTATTGGTTAGTTTTAAAAAAAAGTAAGTCTGGATTACAGGAGGCTTATACATATTCACAACTCATGACAACCTAGGGTTTCTTGGTTGTAGCGGACTGTATGTTGCGTTATTTAAAAAAAGGGGCAGAATTTTTGAATGATGACTGCCTATAACTCAGGAGAAACATCTTCCGCGCTGATGCATTTGGAAGTAATCCACAGCTTCCTGCACAGGCACACTGCTTTGCAGATTGTTCTTAAAGTCCGACCTAATAACCAAGTTCTTCAACGTGAGCATCATTTTCGTTGTAATGAAGTGCCCTCCATGTTAAGTACCTTATCCTTCATTTAACATAGGAGAAATGGTAAGCCAAGGTCCAGCAAAGTGAGCCTTGCATGAGGATGAAAGACACCTTCATACTTATGCAATTTAAAAACAGGCTATTTGAATCAGTGATCGTTATTTCATATATACACAAAGCTTTAACGTTGAATGTTTACAGTTGATTAAAGGCAATGCGTAACTGAACCATAGAGACTAGAAGATCATAGTGTCTTTGCTATATTAGTTGATATTAGCAAGGGTGGCAGATGGGGCACTAGAATTAGCCTCAACACCTAGGAAACAACTACTTGCATTTATATAGGGCCTTTAACGTAGTAAAACATTCCAAGGCATTTGTGGAAAGTAAGAAGAAAAATCGTTTAGAGTTCGTGCTTTCTGGTTGCTATTCAGTGACTCCTCCTAATGGAAAGTATGGATGTCGGTTAAGGACAGAATTAGGTTCGGCTTTGATATCCCCCAAGGTTTTATAGCCTGCCAATACTCACTCTTCAGGCTCACAAATAAAGAATAACCACTTGGGTACGATAAAGGATGCTGACTCCTACCATGTGAATAATTAGGGGTAATGCAGCTTTAAAAACTGTCTGCAGATTTTTTTTTAAGAATCTGCTTTCAGTAAAGTAACAGCTTGTTTCTTTCTTTTTCAATCAGAGCTATTGATGTGCCCCCAGGAACCATGTTGTGGATTTCCAGAAGTTTAACTTGCTCTTTGTTAACCTGTGTTGTGGGAGCTCTGAAAAGCCTGCACTTTATTTGTAAAGTTGGATATAAACCCACCTAATTAGCTTCAGAAAAAATGTTTTGGTTCCTCTGTCTTTTTCAAGTAGTGCTATAGAATTTGCATTTAATAGAGCTTTTGGATGCCATTCAGCATTTGATTAACCGTTGCTGTTTGCAGTGAGAATTGAAAGGAAATGAAGGCTAAAGGGAAGAATAGAATGAAACAAATTTCAGCAATGTAGCTAAATGTTACATTGGCAGACTTTCAAGCACGGAAGGGAAATACTTTTGAAGTCCAAACAAAAGTGTAAGTGCAGTTTAAACAACATTAGATGCTGTTTTTCCTCTTTGTCGAATGTGTAAGCTATTTATCTTTTGAAGCCTGCACTGACCATTCAGTCAAATATAATGGTTTTGGATAGAGTGCTTAAAAGTCAAACTTCCTAGACTCCCTCTACAGTTTAGAGGAAGCTAACTCAAAGGCTCAGTGTACTGGCTAGTGTAGAATTGAGCCATATAGATTAGGAGTATCCCAAGTTTGATCCCCTGTCTGTACTGAATTAACTGATCTCAGCCTGGGTGGTGGGGGTGGCCAGTAGATGACGGTTTAAGTTCAGATGCTGATATAGCAGGTAACTGTGCAGACAGGGGATCAAACTTGGGATACTCCTAATCTATATGGCTCAATTCTACACTAGCCAGTACGCTGAGCCTTTGAGTTAGCTTCCTCTAAACTGTAGAGGGAGTCTAGGAAGTTTGACTTTTAAGCACTCTATCCAAAGTCATTATATTTGACTGAATGGGCAGTGCAGGCTTCAAAAGATAAATAGCTTACACATTCGACAAAGAGGAAAAACAGCATCTAATGTTGTTTAAACTGCACTTACTTTTGCAGTCCAAACAAAAGTGTATTTCCCTTCCGTGCTTGAAAGTCTGTCAATGTAATATTTAGCTACATTGCTGAAATTTGTTTCATTCTATTCTTCCCTTTAGCCTTCATTTCCTTTCAATTCTCACTGCAAACAGCAAAGGTTAATCAAATACTGAATGGCATCCAAAAGCTCTATTAAATGCAAATTCTATAGCACTACTTGAAAAAGACAGAGGAACCAAAACATTTTTTCTGAAACTAATTAGATGGGTTTATATCCAACTTTACAAATAAAGTGCAGGCTTTTCAGAGCTCCCACAACACAGGTTAACAAAGAGCAAGTTAAACTTCTGGAAATCCACAACATGGTTCCTGGGGGCACATCAATAGCTCTGATTGATTGAAAAAGAAAGAAACAAGCTGTTACTTTACTGAAAGCAGATTCTTAAAAAAAAATAAGGATATGAGCACAGGGGAAAATAATATCTCAAGCAAGACCTCTCATCCATACCTCTCCAGGTGTTTCATTATCCTTTCTTTCAGGGAATAATGATGTATGACTCCTTGGCTTCCAGTTTCCTAGGCTAGCTCTATGCTCCTTTTTAAATACTGGTGATATATTAACTGCTTTCTAATCCCTGGGCACTACTCCCATTTGTAATGATTCCCTAAAAATAGTGACAAAGATGTGATCAGTTTTGATAGTGACTTCTTTAAGTATCCTTTGTATGCAAATTTGGCTAATTGCCGTGAGTTCTTTTGGCTTTCTCAGCCTATGTCACTGCCTGATCTGAAATTTCTATTTATTTTTGTACTTCCTCCACACCCCAGAAATTCAACTATCCCCAGACTCCTTCATGAACACAGAAAATAATTAATTTAGTATATTTGCTGTCCTGTGGTCACTTGATGTCATGTCACCTTTGGGATCTTTCAGTGGCTTCACCATTTCTTTATTTTAGCCTGTTTGCTGTGAATATATTTATATAAATGCTTCACACTTCTTTTACTATTTCCTGCTTGTTCTAATTTTCTAGGTTTTAAATCTCCTGACCATTTAAAAACATTTTTAAGTGCTCATCAAGGTGAAGCAATGGGACTTTCTAAATGGCGAGAAGCTAGGAACTGTGGAGGAGCAGAGAGATTATGGAGCCCAAGTACAGAAATCACAAAGCTATTGGCCGCTACAAAAAATAAGTTAAAAGGCTAATGGAATGTTGGCCTTTATCTCAAGAGGGTTGGAATACAAAGGGGTGGAAATTATATTTCAGCTGTACAGAGCTCTGGTGAGACCCCATCTGAATACTGCATTCAGTTTTGGGCACCGCATCTCCAGAAGGATATATTAGCCTTGGAGACGGTGCAGTGCAGATTCACCAGAATGATACCAGGCCTAAAAGGGTTAAATTATGAGGACAGGTTGCATAGTCGAGGCGTGTGTTCCCTTGTACATAGAAGATTAAGGGATGATCTGATTGAAGTGTTTAAGATGATTGAAGGGTAGAGAGAAACTATTTCCTCTGGTGGGAGAG
This sequence comes from Heptranchias perlo, assembly GCF_035084215.1. Classification (NCBI taxonomy): domain Eukaryota; kingdom Metazoa; phylum Chordata; class Chondrichthyes; order Hexanchiformes; family Hexanchidae; genus Heptranchias; species Heptranchias perlo. The sequence goes on along the minus strand of NC_090350.1, from coordinate 37,209,720 downwards.
TCCAGAACAAGGGGGCATAACCTTAAAATTAGAGCTGGGCCGTGCAGGGATGATGTCAGAAAGCACTTCTTCACACGAAGGATAGTGGAAATCTGGAACTCTTTTTTTTTTTCCCCCCACCCCCACCCCAAAGAAAAAGCTGTTGAGGTTGGGCCAATGGAAAATTTAAAAGCTGAGATTGATAGATTTTTGTTAGCCAAAAGTATTAAGGGTAACAAAACCAAGATGGGTAGATGGAGTTAAGATACAAATCAGCCATGATCTGATTGAATGGCAGAACAGGCTCGAGGGGCTGAATGGCCTACTCCTGTTCCTATGACTCATCCTATTTTAGATACCCAGTTTCAGCATTAAGCTAGGGTTGACAACTCTTGAAAGCACAACCTGCACGTTGGAGGGTTGATCACGTGATGTCTGATCATGTGACACTTACCCACATTTTGAAAATAATATTGTAAAGGTTGGGTCCCCTGTAGTGTCTTTGCTCATGGTTTTGTGTTAGCCGTTGTCGCGTGAGAAATTTTGAGAATTAGAAGGCTGTCCACGAGCAGCCGAAGTTAACTGGTGATTTATGAGTTTTGGACCATTTAGAGTTTCTCTTTGGGCAAGGAGGATGTTAGAGATAATGTCACTCCTTGGTTTTTAGTCAGAGAGAAGTTTTGATCATGTTTTAACTGTGGGTAGTGTTTCTTCCCACATCCAACTGAATTCCCTCCAACAAGAGTTGGCAACCCTATTTACAGGCAAACTAAGAAGAAACAAATAGTAGTGATGGAGCTAGATTTAGGAATTCAAGAAATCAGCAATAATCGCAAGCCTCAGAATCCATCAGCCTGGAAATAGGGCCTTTTGAATCGGCAAGCAAGTACTTTCTGACCTGTGCATGGAATTGAAGGAGGATGTGGTGTTCCCTGCTTCCATGAATTTATACACTGCCACTGTTTATGAAAATAGGCACTTTCTATGTTATCTGTGCTTCTGAGATTGCAGCCAGAGCGAGCCAACAGGTAACAGTCAATGCTTTCTAATACCAAAGGCCGCAATGGTGGTGCCAGATACCCACAGTGCCTCGCACCGCTGAAACTGCTCTGTTGTGTGAGTGAAGTGGCTGCGTGTGCACAAATGCACTCTGAGCTGGCCATGGGAGCAGCTGCACCGTCAGAAAAGGGCTAGGGAAGGAACAAATTGTGGCGGTCACCAGGTGAGCTTGAAATGTTTTCTCCCAGGTTGCTCAGAGCAGTGCCTGGAGATCAATCCTCAATTCCAGGAGACTCACGGACAATTTGGAAGGCTGGTTAACTCTTCATCAAGTACTCTCAAGTCAAGTTTAGGTAATACATAACTACTTGTGGAGGAAAGCTCCCTTTGCTCTGTCCCAACCTTAGGAGAGCACGCATTACTGCACCAGTGTGACACTTGTTCCATTTCTCATATCAACCAATCTTTGGCCTCTGAGTGAGATTGCCAGTTAGTGCTAAATTATGGACAGTTTTGTGCTGTAGGTCCAAGCCACTTATGAACCGTGTTGGACTACCCAAACTTACTTTGCATAGGGCCTTTACAGGCTGTAGACATTAGACTTTCATTCCATCAGCTGGGCTGAGTGAAATGTGAAAAATTAGTGTGTAATGCACTGCACCATCTAGTTACCCCCTCACCAGTTTCTCAACCTCCTTTGCCTTGTCTTTATAATCGTCTTGGTCACCACGCTACTTGTACCTTTTGGATGAGAAGTTAAATCGAGGTCCCGTCTGCCCCCTAAGGTGGACGTAAAAGATCCCATGGCCCTATTTTGAATAATGGCAGGGGAGTTCTCCCTGGTGCCCTTGCCAATATTTGTCCCTCAATCAACGCCACTTTTTAAAAAGAACAGATGATCTGGTCATTATCACATTGCAGTTTGTGGGAGCTTGCTGTGTGCAAATTGGCTGCCACGTTTCCTACATTGCAACAGTGACTATACTTTAAAAGTACTTCATTGGCTGTAAAGTGCTTGGGGACGTCCTGAGATCGTGAAAGGCGCTATATAAATGCAAGTCCTTTCTTTCCTCCCTCCCTTTCTTTTCTTTCATACTTTAGGAATAATTTCTTTGTTGCCCTTATTTCCTGCATTACTTCAATTTGTTGCCTACATATTGGCCTTTTCCTTGGTATTCCTTTCCTAGTGATCTATATCTGTTCTGTACTCTGCGAATATTATTTCTAAACCTGATCCATTTTCTTGCACACTTTTCCCCTCTGACACTGCTGTCTAGTCCAGTTTCCTGAGCTCACCTGTCATCCCCTCACAATCTGCCTTTCTAAAGTTAAATATTCCTATTGTATTCATTCTCTTTTCTATCATAAGCCTGGCCTTAAACTCCACTGTATTTTGGTCACTGTTGCCAATGTGTTCTTTGACTCTGACCTGCTCCAACATTTCCTGCTTTTAACATGATTTCCGGTCTAGTAGGGCCCCTGGTCGTGTGGGTTTCTTGACCAATTGTTCCATGTAATGATCCAATAATGTGCGAGGATTATGTCTTCACTCTTAATTGCGTCCTCTATAGATTTCCCAATCTATCCCATGTAAATTGAAATCAACCATAACAACTCCATCTGTTCCTGTACACTCTTCCCTTATTTAACTACAAAGTTTTTGGTCAAGTCCAAAAGATGTGTACACAGCCAGCGGGGTGGTCCGCACCCCTGGTGACTACCTGCCGCCTTCTGCCACGTTCCTGGTCCACGGGAGCCTTCTCTGCTATGCCATATTTTCCAAGCTTCCCTCCCCTTCTGCTATTCTACTGTAACCACTTATATATCCACTGGACACATCTTTTGTTTCTCTAATTTCTCTCATTATTACCTCCTTTTGCCTTGCACCATCATTGCTTCTGTCATTTAATCATCATCTGCTCTCCACCCAATCACAGACCTTTCCTTTTTTCTTTTCCTGCCCTCTTTTCCCTGTCTCTGTACCTGCTTATAAGCTGTTCATCTGGAACATCTTCCAGTTCTGACAAAAGATCATTGACCTGAAATGTTAAATCTATGATTCTTTCCCCACAGATGCTGCCTGACCTGCTGAATGTTTCTAGCATTTTTTTGTTTTTATTCCACGATACCATAGTCACAGGTTTTGGGCCCTTGCTGCTGCTAACTCTGAAAAGACTATGGCACGTAAAGCTTTACGTGCCACAGGAAACCAGCTTCAGTTGTCAGTGTGCTTACTGAATCACATGCACATGTAACTCCACAATCCTGAGCTCATTCTTCTTTCACAAATGTCTTCAGTATTTTAGCAAATCAGTTAGCCATTAATATAAAGAAAGAAGGAACTTAGCTTTTTATAGCACCTTTCATGACCTCGGGATGTCCCAAGGCACTTTGCAGCCAATGAAATATTTTGCAGTGTAGTCACTGTTGTAATTTAGGGAACTGCAGCAGCCAATTTAGGTGCAGCAAGGTCCCATGAACAGCAGTGAAATAATGACCATTAATCTGCTTTAGTGATGTTGGTTGAGGGATAAATATTGGCCCAGACACTGGGAGAACTTCCCTGCTCCGCTTCGTATAGTGCCATGGGATCTTTTACGTCCATCTGAGAGGGCAGACGGGGCCTTGGTTTAACGTCTCGTATGAAATATGGCACCTCCGACAGTGCAGCACCCCCTCGGTACTGCACTGAAGTACTACACCTAGATTATGTGTTCAAGTCTCTGGAGTGGGACTTGAATGTACAACCTTCTGATTCAGAGGTGAGAATGCTACCAACTGAGCCAAGGCTGACACTTGAGGAACATGGTCACTCATGCTCTATATTTGCGCCCGTCCATTTTATAAAATGTTCTATACTGGAAACAATGGGTTATCCTCTCCAGGACTAATTATAAAGAAATATTGTATTAGCACAGTAGCATATTTCTATCAATAGTTGGTGGTGGGATATTCATTTTAAGTTTTTGAAATGAAAATTTGCACTTTGTTTTTCTTGTAGAAATTGATTTTTTTTAAAGAAGGCATATTGGAAGATCAAATACATGTTTTGTTTTTGGGGAGAGTAAACTAATTCTTCAGCCTGTTGTTTGAACTGTTCTTGTGATTGGATAACCAAGGAAGGAAATTAAGCATTCACTGGAGTATTGCTTGTCCACAGCAGAGACCTGTGCTTAGCCCCTCTTCTTCCAAGTGGATTCTGTTGGATTCTGTGGAAGAGGGCAAATGAGGGGGTAGAAAGAAACTACCGTAGCATTTGAGTTATAAAGTTTATGTCTGACTGTAATGTGTGTATTAGGCAGTTGAATAACTGGTGGTGATTCTGGTTCAGGGGTAAAGTATTGAGCAGTTTAGATTCTTGTGGATCAACATGAACCTCATTTAATTTGACTGCTGTGTAAATCAAATATATTGTACAAATAATTTAGGCCTTTATATAGACAACAATGATTAATGTCCTCAGTCTTGAAAATTAAATGTTTATGTTGGCACAGCTATAATAGTATGGAGTTGTTTTTAGGTTTATTAATAAACTGTCATCTTATTTTTCCTGTTGGTAATGATCAATAGCTGTTCTAAACTATTTTTAACAATCAAATTTTTCACCATTAGCCTAATTCATGAACAGCACATTTTATTTGCAATGCAGAACAAACTATTTAGATTACATCTTGTAAAACCACCCTGCTCTGGGAACCCCCTGAGAAACTGAATATTTGAATACTTACACTTATAGTTTCACTTGAATGCAAGGTTCAAATGTTTAGCGCCAAAATTTTAACTTGAAGTTTTTAGAAACTATTAATTCCAATGTGACAGAATTTAAACTTCAAAGCCAGTGCAAGTAAAAAACAAAATCATTAAACAATAGCATAGCTGAAAAATAATTAATAGTAGAATTATGACAGCAGTGGCATCTTTCATCCTTACAGGAATGTCGGTTTCATATGTTTGAACCCTACCAGCTGGATTTTTAAACGTCAATAGCCTGTATATAATGGGACTAATATTGTAGAAATCTTAGCAAAATTAGGTTAATGTACAAAATGTAAGATTGTTTTTCTCTGCCTCGTTTGTCTTTCTAACTTTCTTCCCTCCTCTCCTGAAGACACTGTCTCATACAAGAGTACTGCTTCAAGTGTGTAGGTAGCCTCTGGTAGCTCGTGCAACCCTTTATAGTGACTGTTAGTAAACTATTTGACTGTGAGGGGCATCACAGCTGAACCAGAACCTATTCTCACTTGACATGTACACATGTTCTTTCCTGGATTGTAATTGGGACTGGCCGCTCTGGCTAATTTTTTTTCCATCCCTGCCCCTGGACTCAAGGGTGCTAAGAACAATTGTCGCATCCTTATGGCTAGCCTGTCTGAGATCAGCTGACTGCACAAACCAGGGAGCAACAGAAGATTTAAACAGTGGTGTTACTGCAGTATCAAATATATAATAATCAAAATGTGATGACACTTTCTCCAGACTTTATAATAATTCTGTTATTGTGAATAGAATCTTCGCATCAGTTGTAAAGAATTGGGGATTCATTTTATCACCATCTTTGTACTGCTCTGATCCTCATTGCTATGGTAACTGCTTGGTCTTCTAAAAGCAGATGCTATGTTTGCTTTTTTCTCTCCGGCCCTTGCTGCAGTACAACACAGCTGTTCAATTTTTGCTTTATTGTCCTGCTGTCTCCTGCCCCTCCCTGCCCACCCCCCTCATCTGTAGGTTTTACTGGTCAACACCATAATACTCAAACTAATATTTTAAAAAAACAATTGGTTTATTTGGCTGAGAACCACTGCAAAGCCCTGGATATACTTGTATTTTAATCAGTCACAAATTTTCATTGTTCTGCATGGCACTGATGTAAAACCAAGGTTGCACACAATATCCAATTCCAACATCTCGTACAGACATATTCTAATGTCAATAATGAAATAACCTCATCTATACAAGTCCTTTGCAATTATATTGAGGGGTTCTGCTCCACTATGTACAAGATTGAGGTGCACTGCCTTGTTTATTGCTGCCTATGTATATTTGATTTTAAAATGTGTGTTTGTGGAGAGTGGTTGAAGATATTGATGTGATTACCCCTCTAGTTGATGTAGCTTACTGACACTCATTGGCCAACCTCAAGCATGAAGAATCGGCATTTTTGTGAGGTACCAGAGGCTTGCAGTTGGTCATATCGTATTCCAGCGGTTGTTGTCTTCAGGACAGGAGGGGTAAGGGAAGGAAATAGGAGAAAAATATTAGAGGAAAAATAGTAAACAGTATTGCAGTAACCATCAAATGTCTTTAATAAAAAAATGTTGAATTTATTAATGTAAGACAGTAGGATGTTATAAAGACCGAACAAAAGATGTAATCGAAACATTAAGATAAATGTTTTTGAGACAATCCTGGTTAGCATAGTGGAACCCGAGCAGTGACACCTGGTGTGGGAGGTGCTGGAATATTTTTGTGCTACGTTTCGGAGCTGTTGACATGCTCTCATCCAAGCTGCTCAGGGTTGTGCTGTTTGCTGTTGCTTTGGCATGCTCCACTGTGTTCTGTCTTTTACTCAGTGATTGGATACAAGGTGAGCTAGGTTAATGTGATTGGTGCGTTTGAGTCGCTAGCTCCTTGTTTTACATACCCTGACCCACCCACAACAGAAACTGATACTTGCCATGAGTTTGGAGCTTACGTATAATATGCACATTGTATGAGTGAAACGTGATTTTTAGGATCCTTGGATGCTTTTCTTCTTATTTTGAAATAGTTGCTTTCTGCAAATCAAGGTGAGCTGCTCTGAGTTTTGCTTTGCATTTGGAGTATTTTTTTCCTATTAATTCTGGTACTTTGTTGTGATGTTTTTTAAACAGACGCCATTTTGCATTGAGGTATTAATTGTGTAGCATTAGCCTTCAATGAAGCATCCTTTGAACAGGTTCTCCTGAGTATAAACCATTTACTAGATAGAATATTTTTTGTTTGGAACAAATGTTATTTGTGTGTTGGAGTGTTTTCTGTTACAGAAATATTCCTATCTTAATCCTTCCATGTTCTGGTGATTTACCTTTATTGCTGTAAACTTCTGCCTGGTTTCTGTAAATTCAGTATTTAAACATTCATGCTCATAAAACTTGTCATTGTTAAATGCAGTAAGCCACCTTACTGTAGTTCTTGCTGTTCCAGTGCTTCTGTTATCTTTTAGTCGGGCTGTGGAGCAGCTTGTTTGTTTTTAACAATTGCTGTATCCTTGCACAAAGAATGAACTTTAGCCGTTGATACTGGGCAGGGCAAGAAACTCTTCCTATTTATGTGAACTTTAAAAAAAAATTCTTTGTCTATTGTTTGGGAACGTGACGTTTCAGGACTAGTTGTAGATAGGCTGGTCGGTGTGATCAGCACGGGGGTCTCCTTTGTCTCGTTTCCTTTTGTGTTTGCAGGCTCTTGCTGCCTGGAGAGGGAAAGGGGGGTGGGGTGGCGTGGCTTAATTCTTAGGTGTTTTGTTGCCTTTGAACTGCCGATTTAACTACATCTTTCTCGTGGGATTTGTACTATTTTGGATTCCTGATGTCAGACTTCTGTACTTGGAGGGTCTGTAGGTGGTGTACTGTTATAATTTAAAGCTCATGATGTAAATTGTCTTAACATTGATTTCAAAGAGCAGTTGCATTGCGGTGATGCCCACCAATAGTTGGAAGTACACATTCCATTTTAATTTTTAGTTTCATGAACATTACTGTATCTAAGAACTGCATGAGGTATTGAATCAATTTCACAGCCATATTATGAAGTTTTTTGACTTTTGGGATTTCCATTGATTGCAACATACACATTGTGCTCCCCACTGCACCATAACCTTTTTCTTAAGCCATCTCCAATATTTTAATGTGTGCTTGTTTTACTGTTTAAAATACTCCCAATTGCTGCTTAAAAATCTCTAATATATTTTAGCATATGGCAACTTTACATATTATCAGCCTGTAATGCACTATATTTTAATGTGTTTGTTGTATAGTGAGCAAAGTATATGCCCCATGGGCAATGTGTGGAAACATAGGAGGCACTCAAGATTTGGTTTTCCTCTCCCTACACCATTTGAACTCCAGTGTTTAATGTAATGTTGTCACTGAGCTTATTTAAGGAGAAGTCACACTTAAGCCAGCATGTTTCAATATTGTGCTGTTACACTTCTTGTGTAATTCTCTTAATTCATCACCACCTTAAATTGCTCTCACTATAAATGCCAATACAGTAGTCAGTCGATAATTGGGACAATCAGTACGTCACCCTAGTGTACACAGCTCAAAGTAGAAAAATTCCTTACTTTTTACTAAAATCCTAGTGGCAGTACTGATTAACATATTCAGTTTACAGAGCAATAAAGATACAAAAAGAACTGATATGTAATGGAGTTGATATACTATGGTTGTCTGTGTGTTTAAAGCAGAATCATTGTTATACTAACTATTCACAATATGACATAGATTGTCCCAATTAACTACTTGTACAGAAAACGCTTGTTACAATGTTGTCAAAAACACTTGATTTGAAAATGTATATGCAGCCATATTAGGTCCATTTTTCTACTAGTGTGCAAGTCTGTGGTAATTTTTGTATTGGTACTGTAGTATAATACGGGCAAAGCTTTTAACTTTGAAATACAATTTTGAAACTAACAGATGTAAGTCAAAGTTCTGAATGCAAATGCCGTTCCATTTTTTAAAACACAATAAGATTGTTATACTTGTAGAAACATAAGTTAATCAGTCAATACAGATCTCTAAAGACAGCTTGTGCTTGGCCAATCTTATAGAATTCTTTTGAAGAATTAACAGGGAAAGAAAGCAGTGGATATGTTTTATATGGATTTTCAGAAAGCATTTGATAAAGTATCATACAAAACATGACAAAGATAATGGCACATTGGATTAGGGGCAATGTGGGCAAATTATTAGAGAGATAATTGGAGATTAAAATGTAAAAGGAAGTTTCTTGGACTGGAAAGATGTGGTGAGTGGTGTTCCGCAAGTGTCTGTATTGAGGCTGCTCTTATGTACTATATAGGAAAATGATCTGGACAGGAATTAAGGGGAAAATATCACATTTGCTGATGACACCAAATTGGGGTATGGCAATTGTGATGAAGATTGTGAAAGACTGGAGGAGGACATAGATAGGCTAGCAGGATGGTCAGATAGGTGGCAGAAGGAGTTCAATGTGTGAAAAATGTGAAGTACTAGAGAAAGGAAATAAATGGAGTAGAGGAGCAGATTGTTTTGCAGAAACACAGATAATTAAAGGTGCCAGCATAAGTAGATAATGCAGTTCTAAAAAAAATAGAATCCTTTGTTTTGTGTCTTGTGGCATAACGTACAAAAGCAAGGAGGTAATTTATCCAAGACCTTAGCCTGCAGTTGGAGTATTGTTTACAGTTTTGGGCACCCCATTATGGGAAAGGTATAAAAGCAATGGAAAAGACACGCTGTAGATTCACAAAGATGTTATCAAAGATAAGAGGTTGCAGTTGTGGAGAGAAGTTGAGCTTTTTTTCATAAGAGCTGAGGGGTAACATGATGGAGGTCTTCATGATTATAAAGGGTTATGATGAAGTAAGTATTGAAAGATTATTTCCCCTGTTTGTTGAGATGGCATTGAGGACACAAATTTAAGATAATCACAAAGATTTAAACCAGGGGAAGAAATCTTTAGACAGGCTATTTAGAATGTGGAATTCTCTGTTGTTGAATCAGGATTTTTTTTTCTTTTACAAGTAATTTAATTCCCTTTTAAAAGAGATATTAAAAGGTGTAAGAAGCAAGCAAGAGAGTGGAATTAAACTACGTGGCTCATCGAGAAAAACACTGCAGACTTGATGGACCAAATGGACTGTTTCTATTGTGTAATGTTCAGTGATTCTGTGTTACAATATATTTACCGTACTAGATTGTTACATATATTTAACTTGGTTTAATTTTCCATGTGTCTATTCAGAAGAACATCGAAAGTGATACAGCTAAACTAAGATCATCAGTACACTGTGACATAATTTCCTGAATGACAGAAAATCAACTTCTGGTCTGAGGAGATATCTTGTACACAAAATAAATTAACTTGTGGGACTTTTCTTTTTACTTAGACTCTTGAAGTTTTACTCAATTGCAAAATTATATGTATAACTGCAATCAAAATTATTTCCACGGTTTGGTTATTAAAATCTGCGGTGTAATTCTAACCATGCATAGTGATTTGTTTACAAATGCTACTGAGGCATTGCAAAGTAGAAATGCCTTTGAATCGGGTTTCTTGTATATATAAAATTTTCCAGTAAATTTCACTTTTTTTAAAATGGAGAGGTCTAGTGCCTTTCAGTATCTCGTAAGACTTCAGATGGGAATTAGGTGCTCAGTTACTGTAGTAGTAATAATGATAAATTAACTCACAAAAGGCTGTTTTTCTAAGTTAAATAGTTTGGCCACTCCCCCCCCCCCCCCCCCCCCCGCCTTCTGTTACCATTCACTGGCTGAGTGTGTAGACAAACTTTTACCAGGCCTCTGGTAATGCCAGTATTTATACTTGCTGTTTAGATGAGTGCAAGACTACCCTGGAGTGATTTTCCACTTGAAATTCTCTCCCTCTATCACCACCCAAGCTCCTAGCCTTTGGCATTTGTGTTCCCCTGATATCCTGGCAAGATTAGCAACAGGATTTATATGAGCAACAGACTTGTATGAATGTCAGTGCAGTATAGTACACAAATTTGGCCAACAAAGGTTGTTTTTTAAAAGAATTAACTAATTTTGTGATGGATTGAATATGAAGAAGTTGCACTTTAAAGTCAGTTTATTCAGTATATTTAAACCTCAAAGTACTAGTATAAAATCTCATTGACTGGCTCTGAATTTTGTATGGATATGAGAAGAGTATGGTGCAGTGTGAACAGCTGCCTCTTATGCTACAGGAAATGTTTTGATTTCTGTGTCTACAGGTAACAAAGGATGCCACTGTGGTGACTTGATATTGCAGTCGTGTCCATTCCTCTGCATGCATTTCTTGAAAGGTGACAGTGACAGTGATTAATGGTTATAAACATTCCAAAGCAGGGCTAGCAACAGTGAACTACAGGTTGCTAGTTTGCAAGTGACCCTTAAGTACCCTTTGCTAGACAGGGAATTAGTTTTACAGAGGTATTAGTAAATTGTCCAAATACCTATGCACTGATGGAGTCTAACTGCATCTCCTGTCAGTTTATGGTTGTAAGTACACTTGGCATAAGGTAAACTATAAATTTAGTCATTCAGCAATCTGCTGAGATTCTCTGTCCTGACATGTGAATGGTATTTTATCCTGCCACTAGTGAATTAGTATGTGCTGTGGGTCTACAACCTTCTGGTAGAATTTAGTTAACAACTGAAGGTTTGGACTGTACTTCTGTTTGTGTAGGGCAATTAGCGAGTGTTCCTGCTTCCTGTTTTGCAGTTTAGTAAGAAAGAAAGGATCTCAAAACTACACCATCAGAACAAAATTGTACTAAGGGTGCATTTACATTACAACTGTAAAGTCTGCACAATGCAATTTCTCGTCACACTAGTGCTGCATTTATAGTTTAACTGCAGCCTGAGTCTGGATTTGAGGCCTGATCTGATACTCAAATGAAGTAGTCCACTTCACTTCACCTTGGAGTCAGTTTGGGCCTTCACACGCAATTTACATTCCAGGCTTAGTGCCAGTGGTTTTGACTTTGCACCAGTGCTACACCTGTGGATTGTGAATGCACTGTAATACATTTAGGTGATATGAAATTAGTCGTGACTATAAGAAGAAAACTAAAATTTGGCTGCCATTAGCTGGCGGTAATTTTGAAAACTTCTTATTGCTCATCCAAATACTATTGGATGCAGTTACTGTGTGTAAATGTTTGTTTGTGTGTATACGCATGCTCTCCAACATGAGGGATAGTAATACTGTACTACAAAATAAAACACCATCCCATTTTGAGAAGAATCCCCAAATACACAAATGTGACATTTCCACTTCCAATGTGAGTCATCCTTGTGGTCTTTCTGAGTAAGATTTGCAATTGGTAAAGAATTAGGACATTTTTGTGCTTTGGGTCCATCCAGTAGGAACTGGGTTGAGAAGGGCCGTTTTTCCCCATCAACCTGGGATGGATTCAACCCCAGATCCGAAAGTTGTTTCCATACCTCAGCATTCCCTCCACTGGTCCCAAACCCTACCAACATCCTTCTATTGCTTCCATGACCTAAGACACCACTTCTAGTGCTCTAAGCGCTGATACCTCTTCCAATGCTTGCCAGTCACCAGGACACCTCCACCAAACCCTGGGCTGCCCCCTCCATTCTCCCCAGAATTTCTACACCACAACATCTCCAATCCAGCCAGACTGTTGCCCCATGCTATAACATCCTGGGGGTCACCATTGATCAGAAACTTAACTGGACCAGCCATATAAATACGGTGGTTACGAGAGCAGGTCAGAGGCTGGGTATTCTGCGGCGAGAACCTCACCTCCTGACTCCCCAAAGCCTTTCCACCATCTACAAGGCACAAGTCAGGAGTGTGATGGAATACTCTCCACTTGCTTGGATGAGTGCAGCTCCAACAACACTCAAGAAGCTCGACACCATCCAAGATAAAGCAGCCCGCTTGATTGGCACCCCATCCACCACCCTAAACATTCACTCCCTTCACCACCGGCGCACTGTGGCTGCAGTGTGTACCATCCACAGGATGCACTGCAGCAACTCGCCAAGGCTTCTTCGACAGCACCTCCCAAACCCGCGACCTCTACCACCTAGAAGGACAAGAGCAGCAGGCACATGGGAACAACACCACCTGCACGTTCCCCTCCAAGTCACACACCATCCCGACTTGGAAATATATTGCCGTTCCTTCATCGTCGCTGGGTCAAAATCCTGGAACTCCCCTCCTAACAGCACTGTGGGAGAACCGTCACCATACGGATTGCAGCGGTTCAAGAAGGCGGCTCACCACCACCTTCTCAAGGGCAATTAGGGATGAGCAATAAATGCCGGCCTCGCCAGCGGTGCCCACATCCCATGAACGAATAAATAAAAAAATAACAGCCCAGGACCCCCTTGGGACACTAGCACATCTACAGTTCTGACCTATCCAAGGATCCTCCTCAGTGCTCTGGACCTCAGTACCCTTCCCAATACTGCCATCTCTTGGGACCCTCTGCCCCAGTGTTGAGTTGTCCCAGTACCTCCCTATATTTCTCTGGAACCAACCCTTGCACTGCTGCCAAACCCTGGAGGTCCCACACTACCAGGAATTGCTCAGCAAACTAAACCTCACATTCCAATCTTGAGCCCCTATTTCCCCCCCCCCCCCCAATGCTATCAAATCCCTGCTCACCCTGCTGCTTTCAGACCCTGACACATTCCCCAGTATTTATACTGTATAATGCATCCCCACCCCCAGGTAATATCTCGCTGGTAGTCCCCCCCGCTGCTAAAGGATTTTGCTGTTACTCCCCAGCCCCCCACCTCCCACCAACACCACCACCACCACGGCTAGACCCCAATAACCCCCCCCCAAGTAAACCAAATCTTACATTTCAAACCCCAGTGCTATTAAATAGCATCTTCTTGCTCCACAGTACTACTATATGTTAGAATCACCCACCCCCCCCCACAAATGTTATTAGCAACCCCCATCACTGCTAATAAACTCACAACCTGTCCCTCACCACCACACTTAAATCCCACATACCTACCTCCAGTCTACATGTTGCCTACCATGTTTGTACTAGTCCTGGATTTTTTTTAAAAGGCAAGAGATAAAAATTAAATATATAAGTAAACAAATATATAATGATCATCAAGACTAAACAGCTTTCCTGTTTTAAACAAATCTGACAGCATGATGGAATACTGATTTAAAAATCCCAGAATACCATGTAATAAAAAAAAATGCCTTCTTAAATCACCATAAATCAAGATCATGATAATCCATTGTGCATTACATGGCATAGCATCTATATGGTTATATAACAGCTTATTCTTTGACTTCCTGTGAGAAACTTTATATGAAATTTATTCAAATTGAGATATGAAAACCAGGCTAACGTGGTATTGATGCCATATATAAGGCAATGCTTGTTGACAGTCATAACTACCATCCAATTAATCTCCAGTGTCATTAAGATCAAACAGATGTGCTGAAATCTACTTGATCTACCAGCAGCAGATTATTTCTGCAGCATTGTTTTGATTGATCCGCAACAGCTCAGTAAGACCTCTTTCTCCCTCCTCCCAAGTAGAAGATATTTATAGCCTTTGTTACTGTTTGAGCAGCTGTTATTGCGCTTGTGTAGGACAATAAATTTGCCAGCCCTTTGCTTTAGTCATTTTTCCAATAAACATGGGCTGGCCTTTCTAGAAACCCAATTTTGTGAGGTTAGCATGTTTTCCACCTAAAAACAAGCACAATAAATATCCTAAATAATTTCAAAACTGAGCACATTTTTGATGCACCAGGTTTTAACCTGCTATTGACGGTTCCGGGGTGTTACTAGTTAGTGGCCAAGCCATTTTCCCCGGGTTTCTGCAGCTCTTCCCCCGAAATTATGACGAATGATCAGGAATGCCCCCACGGAAATTCACCCCAAAGTATCTTGTATTGAATAGTAATATGCAATGCTTTACAATCATAAGAATGCAATATCCAAACCATAATTTGAATGTTGTTTAAGGCCTGTTGAAACGTATCCCTCAAAGTTTGGCATTTTTAAAAATTTGTTCATGGGATGTGGGCATCGCTGGCAAGGCCAGCATTTATTGCCCATCCCTAATTGCCCTCGAGAAGGTGGTGGTGAGCCGCTTTCTTGAACCACTGCAGTCCGTGTGGTGTTAGGTAGGGAGTTCTAGGATTTTGACCCTGCGATGATGAAGGAAAGGTGATATATTTCCAAGTTGGGATGGTGTGTAACTTGGAGGGGAACGTGCAGGCGGTGTTGTTCCCATGTTGTTTCCATTTGTAAGTAAAGCAAAAAGAATAAAGTGCTTGTTCGTACTTAAAACAGTTTCAGTTGCTGAACTGAACATTAATGGTTGTTTTAGTTTAAAAATGCCTGTAGTTCCTACGCAAGTTGTAGGATAATAGTTGTAGATCTTTTTGGATCACCTGGGTAGTATCACCATCACCTCTTATAGATCCTGCTAGGTGTCTCTAGAACTAGAGTTGTACAGCATTTATAACTATTTAAATCATTACAACACCGATAATATTATGACTTAAATTAAATTTATTTTAGTATAATTATAGTAGTGGTGTCTCCTCCAGTTTGAGGGGACAATTGCACAGTTGCCTTTCTGTTAGTGACTTTGGGACAACCCAGCTTCACTCCTATTGGTTTATTTCAAATAAGCAAAGGAAAAAAGTGACAGTCTCTAAAATGGAACCAATCCATACCATCAATATTTCAGGCCTAAGTATCCTGCTTGGCTGGCAAAATTCCCATAATCTCTGTTGATCTAAGTGAAAGTGTTGCAAATAAATTATAGTTGGTGGTCAGCCTTTTCTAATGTTTGTAGGTGTGCTGTGTTTTTATTTAAGAATAACCTGGAGTATACAAATGTCATTAAGGAGACATTCCCTCTTCTCCTGTGGGAAGTACCTTAAGAGTGAGGGCTGTTCATATCTTGAATGGGATGCTGTGTCTTCCATTTTATGATGTGGAGATGCCGGTGATGGACTGGGGTTGACAATTGTAAACAATTTTACAACACCAAGTTATAGTCCAGCAATTTTATTTTAAATTCACAAGCTTTCGGAGATTTTCTCCTTCCTCAGGCAAATGTTTCAAGATCTCCTTGAAGCCTACGCATTTATACATATTGAACAATAATACATGGTGTTTACAGACTGCCCCTGCAACTGCCCGTTGCCAAGGCAATCACCGTGTTCAGACAGAGAGGTGTTACCTGCAGAACCTCCGAATACACATTCAACAAAAAAACAAACAGGGAAAAAAAAACAGAGAAAAAAAAACACAGAGAGAGGCAGAAACATCCGGAAGGCAGAGAGAGCCAGCAAATGACCCATTATATTAAAAACAGATAACATTTGTTCGCTGGTGGGGTAACGTGTAGCGTGACATGAACCCAAGATCCCGGTTGAGGCCGTCCTCATTTTATAGCAGAGTAGTTGAAATGCCACATTGGTACGTATGTGTTTTATCTCCTTTTAGTTTTACTGGAGTGGGAGTTTTCAGACTTTTCTGTCAGGGACTCCCTGAAAATATGAGCACACACTCGGGACCTCTGTCCTAAATTCCAAAATTCAGTGTCAGCTGCTCCAAGGAAAACAGTACTGTCATTGCAGAATTTCAAAAAATTATTTTGTTATTACACAACAACAAACATTATGTGCTAATATGTCAGTAAGTACAAAAAGTACAGAAATCTGTTAAGCGATGAGCAGAAATCTGAATACCTCAGTCCAGTGGTCCAGTGCTCTGGTCAGACCATACTTTGAATACCGCATCCAGTTCTGGTTGCTGATGTAAAAGGGAGACATTCAGATGCTGAAGAGAGTGCAGAGAAGAGCTACAAAGCTGATGCCCATTTTGATGTCTGAGGTATGAGGAATGATTGGAAAAGCTTGAGCTCATCAGCTTGAAAAGGCGATGTCTGAGCAGTGATCTTAAGGAGACATGCATGAAAATTAAGGGCATGCAAAAGGTAAATCCAGAATATTCTTTAAACTAAATAACAAGAGTAGGATTGGAGGCACAGGTTTAAACCAGTAAGTGGCAAATTTAGGACTGCTATCAGGAATTCTTCACATGAAGCGTGATCAGCACATGGAATAGACTCCCAGATAGAGTAGTGGAGGTGAAAACTCTGGAATCACTTAGAAAACAATTGGATGCTACACTGGGGAGACTGTTGGGTCCTGGATTGATGCATTAAGACTGAATGAAAACTATCATCCTAAAATGAATAGCTTTAATTGGTGCACGTTATTTAAGACTTAATTTTGTATGGAAATATTCATACTTCTGTCATTTACTAGATGCAATAGAAATATCGTTCTAGGAATCTGATTGGTGTAGTGGGGTGAGACATTGTTTTTGTGGCCTCTGGAACCTGAACTTAGGTTCAATCCAGATTGGTGGCATGAATATCTCGTCTCTCTGGCACCTGTAAGCTGGGCCAGCTCAAGACATCTCTGAATCCTGTGGTTGCAGAGTCCCCTGACTTGAGGTCCTGCTGCGCAAATCTTAACGCAGGTCTGATTTTATCTTTTCAACCTTGTTAAGTTGTTAGCTGCACTTTGATCAATTGTTCAGGGCCTATGGATCTTTACACAGCATGCTGATCAACTGTTAAGAGCCCCAGGCTGCAGAGGAGCATGTATTTTACACAGTTTGGGAGTGTGGAGTTGGCAAAGATTGTTAGAGGAAAAGGCCGCAGTTGGAGATCGCTGAGGAAAGTGACACAATTGTAAAGTCTATAGATTACTGGAGTATCTAAGAAAACACTCGGAGCAGTTATAGAGTAACAGCGAAAAGGGGTAGTAACAGAGAGAGAGAGGTGCAGCAACGGAGAGTAACAGAAACAAAGGAGAGGTGCTGAAAGTTCCTCTTTGCTAGAGGAAACACAGCTTTATACTCTCTACTTTTCTGTTAAAATTTGCAAAAGCAGAACTTAGCCCCAGGGGAGAGTGACAGACAGAAAAACCTAGAGAATGGGAAATAGTAACGAGCACAATGAAAAAGTAGTTATTTCTATTGATCTCATCAAAAAAAAACAGAATTGAGGCAGTGTCCCAACCAGACCGTTGTCAGGTCAATGATTGAGTTAAGTTGTCCTTGTCTGAATATAATTATGATGTGGAGATGCCGGTGATGGACTGGGGTTGACAATTGTAAACAATTTTACAGCACCAAGTTATAGTCCAACAATTTTATTTGAAATTCACAAGCTTTCGGAGGCTTCCTCCTTCCTCAGCTGAAGCCAATTGAAGTATTTCTACTGTTTGGACCAGGTAACTCAGCAGAGACTGGGGATCAAACCTGGGATCTTCCTCATCTGTTTTGCTCAGCTGCTTACTGCCTTAACCAGCTGAGCCATCTGGAGAACTACCTACATTAGCCTCCCATGGAATAATGGCAATAAGATACAAGACAAAAAGAGCAAACTGAATATTTTCCCAGGAGTGTTTTGTTGCTGGAGAATGGGGAAGAGATCAGTTTCTGCAAAGAAGATAAAATACTTAAAAAGAGCTTCACTGAGGATCAAGAGGTTTCGTAAGAGACAATACATGTTTTACCCCTAGAATTTCTGGCTTATGAGATGTGCTCCTTTGCCAAGAATGTGAATGGATTTTCTGACACTTATTGCTATATCTACAAAATAATAGTTCTAATATAACCACATGGAGCGGGGGTGGGAGGGAGAACTGAGCCAGATGGCATTGAGACATCATATTCAAGAAGAATTGTTGATGCAGTTTAATTGCTGCTTATCAGCTGCTAACCCTATCCAAATGAGGAAGGGATGTTCAGTTACACTGCCTTTTTCAATCCCTTCCCCCATCCCCCACAACTGACACTAAAACCAAACTGTGACAGTTTGACATGTCAGTAATTTTCTGTCACATGAAGCAGTTGATTCAACTGGAAGATAACCTAATATATGCAATGCCTTAACATATGCAATATCAGATTCCAGTTACAAGCTAGAGATAGGCTCTTCAGAATTCTACCTACCTAACTGAGCTGGAGAGGAAGAATGTTGTTCATGACTTGAGTAAGGTAGGTATCTGTTTGTGTTCATAAAGTGGTGACTTCTACAGTTTGCCTTTTAACTAAGTGCAGATTTTATGGTGAGAAATTAGTGGTCATCATTTGAGATGTAGAACTGTATCTGAGTGTCACATTATTGATCTAATTGGTTCATTTGCATGATCTCAAGATTAACATGTATCTTGATGGCTGTTGTCATTAGTCCTGGAGTTGAAGTAGACTTTGTTTTTGTTGCCCCCACTGGATCTGAAATATTTCTCCATGCCAATAAAATTCCTCTGCCTGGGAGAGAAAGCAGATTTGATGTACTACCAAAACTTATAATCTATAAATTAATGTTCTGGGAGAATTTCAATTGGGATTTCTCCAGATTGGGTCTTGCTGAACAGTTCGAGGTGTTGTGTTGAACCTTTACCCTTCAACGTAATCATCTGGGTAAGATGAATGCATCGATGTTTGAGATGCAACAGAGTAGGTATTACATTTTTATTGTTAGAACAAAATGTTATTGCAGGATGTCATGTGTGGTCATATTTGGGATCTTAGACTTTCAATAGCTCTCCCTCAAGCTTATGTAAAAATAGGCATCTTTTAGGTATTATCCATCTCCTGAGTATACTGACAATTTTTTTTTAATATACATTCATGGGATGTGGGTGTTGCTGGCGAGGCCGGCATTTATTGCCCATCCCTAATTGCCCCTGAGAAGGTGGTGGTGAGCCGCCTTCTTGAACCACTGCAGTCCATGTGGTGAAGGTTCTCCCACAGTGCCGTTAGGTAGGGAGTTCCAGGATTTTGACCCAGCGATGATGAAGGAACGGCGATATATTTCCAAGTCGGGATGGTGTGTAACTTGGAGGGGCGCATGGAGGTGGTGGTGTTCCCATGTGCCTGCTGCCCTTGTCCTTGTAGGCGGTAGAGGTCGCAGATTTGGGAGGTGCTGTTGAAGAAGCCTTGGTGAGTTGTTGCAGTGCATCCTGTAGATGGTACACATTGCAGCCATGGTGCACCAGTGGTGAAGGGAGTGAATGTTTAGGGTGGTGGATGGGGTGCCAATCAAGCAATGCTACTATAATTGATGTTTTTCTTTTGAAGAGAGTTTCAAATTTTGAGATCTATACATTAATCTGAGGGCCAGTTTATTTGGGAATCACAAAATAGTGGAAATGAAATACACTGCTCTTCTGACTTCCTGAAACACACATCTGTAGTTTAGGAGTACAGTAACACATAGATTAAGCACAAGGGAGCAAATCACTTAATAGATTGAATGAAATCAGAGTTGAAGGAAAGAGTAAAATGTTTTGATTGTTATGCAAATAGCTGAAACATTAAATGTATTTGAAAATTGTAATTTTTTAGTTGCCCTGTAAATGTGTATTGGACATCTATTTTTGGATTATCTGCAACATAGGTGTTAACAGTGAAGAATAGAGCAGTTAGACTTTATGGTGCTGAAAAAATTTGTCCATTCTGTTACAAATCGGTGTTGACATCAATGAAGATAAACCATTGACACATTGACAAATCTACACCAACGTAAATGTAACCAACTTCCCTGCTGAAATGCATATTAAAAATACTTTTGCCTGAAGGATACAACATTTGTTGAATTAATTTTTGCTATAATTGTGATGAAGCATTCACCTAGTCCCAGAATTATTGCACATCAATGTTTCTTCATTATGCATTGCTCATGATGAGGGCCACTGATTTAGTGACCCAGTGAGCCCAATTCAATTTTTACTGCTGTTCTAAAGATTTTATGATTCCATCTAGTTATGCTGGGTCCATTGGATTATAGTGACTAAATAAGTTGAATTCCATTTTTATTATTTTGTAATTTGTTACTTGTCAATGGGATGTGGGTGACACTGGCAAGGCCCTGAGAAGATAGTGAGGTGCCTTCTCATTAAACTGATATTATCCTTGTGACAGAGCTCCCCTGTTGGTGTTGGGTAGAATATTCCAAGATTCAATGATGAAGGGATTTATGGGGTTTATGGGATTATTACCAGGGTTTTTGAAATTGTGATTCCACCTGTTATAGATGACAAATTGTAACTTTGGCAGCAGTGCTATAAAGTAAATGAGGTAGATGAACATTTCTGGAGTTGCCGAAAGCCATGGAGCCTGCGGACAATGGCAAATATAAACCTCAGTGCTGGTAGCTTGATCCACCCGTACAGGGAAGGAATGCAGTTTTAAAATTGCTAGCCTTTTCATATTTTCCTCAGCAATCGGCAAATATCTGGCAGTCAAACACAAAGTTATGATTCGTGACATCCAAACAACTATCCAAACAACAATGCACACACAATCTTGTGCATACAAAATTGTTGACTGTTGCTGCCACTCCTGTGGAGTCTACCCTGCAATGTAAGTGGGCAGATTCTGCACACCAGGAGCCCCAAACTAATACAGAACCATTTCTACCTCAAGCAACAGTCTCACCAAGAAATTTACAGATCTTAACTATTAGTGTGCCCCTTTTTATATTACAGAAACATTTCCTCAGATATAGTATCTCAGGCGTTGGTCGACAATTAGAATTACAGTAGCTGGTACATATTCTGTACTGGTAAGATCTGTCGGTCCTTTGTGTTTTTGAAAATAAAGTGCAGTTTTGATGAGATGGTTTTCGTGTAACGAGCGGGTTAATTTCTGTTTAAAGATGAGCAGTGTAACTTGCTCTTGAACATTAGGTCATAGGAAGTATGTTGTAAAAGGAGGTGTTATGATTTCCTAACTAATCAACTTGTGACTGTTGTGGTACAGTTGTCAGCTTAGGGAAGGATATCCTCCTCTTCGAAACATTAATATCATGATTTCTAATCTTTGCAGTTAAAGAGTAGGAAGGCCCAACGTAGAAAACCGACTATAGTATGTTGATGGTTCTTCGTAAAAGAAATCTTTGCAATGGGACTCTGCAACAAATTTTAAAAATGAACCGCTGTAAAGAGCAGGAAGGAGAATTATTCAGAACTTTATGGTCTTGAGTTGATTGGTATTTTCAGTGTTTCATTTGGAAGCTATATAAACTGACCTGACTGATCTGGGAAGATATCACTGAAGAATTTTATCATATTATCCTATATTTGGTGTTGGAAATCTTCAAAACTGTCATTTATTCAGAAAGGAGTAAAATTGTCCTCAAGATCACTGTTTATACTGAGCAAGAAAGGGTTTTTTAATGGTTGTACTGAGTATTTCATCACATTCCTTTTAAAAAAAAACGACATTTAACGGTTGTTTTTTTAAGGAAATCAAAAGCTCAATGTCCACATTGAAATGATCGCATGAAAATGTATCATCCTTGACAGGGGCCCTGTCAAATCAGTATGCTCTCCATCAGCACCCAGATGAGTAAATTTGTCTGCAGCTCTGAAAGGGTTAAAGCATTGCAATGACAGCACATACAGTTGACCCCACATGTACAAGATAATCCACTACAAAGACCGTCAACTATTTTGTAATAGTGCCCACGTACAGTGAAATCTTACTGACCCTGTTGTCACTGGTGAACTTTGAAACTTAGCTCCTGGGTTGCTGCATCCCTCACTCTGTGTTGCGATTTAAAATGCTTTTCAACTTTGCATCGCTAAATTTGCTTACAAGTCACTTTGCCTTTTTAAAAAAAATAACGGTTCTGATTTCCATTCTAAATATGAATTGCAAAAGTTTAATTCCCAGTCTCCCACTTCCTGATTGTGTTTGTGCAGCAACAGCAGCACATGGAATGGTCGGCATGTGTAAAAATCACATTTTCCGCTCTTTGTTGTTTTGGGGTGGGATGACAGGGAAGAGGAGTGAAAAAAGCCACTTGGCTTTAAACTTCCTATCTTCATTGAGGGAAGACAAATAGCATGTAGATTGCTACTATGATTACAAAGTTTAGTTATGGCAAATTTTTTTGAAAACAAAATAAAAAATGCACAGTGCACAACAGGTGGAACTGGTAAGGGACCCAACTTTCAAATGCCTAAAGACCTGCTGTGCATTTCCAACTTTGCATTTTTTTTCCTTTTAACCTACTTTTACAATTTTTTTATGTAAAGATATGGGGGAATCTGATTTGGCAATAGGATGCATATCCACTGTACCAGCACTGCTTTATTATCTGCATGCCCATTATCATGTAAACATCTGCTTTATCTTATGGTATTCTTGTGAACAAGCTCTCGATCTTCATCATTATAAGCAGAAAGAACTTGCCTTTCACATCATCAAGACATCCTAAAGCACTTAACTCAGTTTGTTCGGATTCACTGCAGCTGTAGTTGTATGAACTGCGGCTATGTATTGCGCTCTCAAAAGAGCAATTCAGCAGTTTTAATTTGTGAACTGTATATGACAGGTTTCTCACCATTTGTGTGACTTATAATGTTCTAGATCCTACGTTTTGAATTTTTACATTTTACATTTGCATGCACTTCCTGTCAACTTTTTCCATTATAAGTTCCAATATCCACATTTATAATGGAAATTGCCTATGTAAATTTGTCACACTGTAATTACACTCTCCTGCCAGTAGAAGTGGTGCAGCATCAGCCCTGATGAGAGCATGTAATGATGGCATGACAAGTTTACATTGGCAGTTTCCATTTGGACATAGTATAAAAATAAAGACAGAATGTATGACTTTAAAATTGGCACGAATTACTGCTGCTTGCCCTGATCCAATTATCCCCAACCTCTAATCCCATTTCACCTGATTGTAATCAAGTCTAGACTCCCCATGTGTGACACCATGGAGATTGACAAGTGTGTAATATAAAAATACTAAATTTATACCAGTGCAAAGCTTCCATTTATAAATGCGACTAATAGCTGTGTCATTCCTGTACTTTTTCGTTACTTTTAAAGTTATTTCAATAACCTTCACTGTCAGCAGCATTTTAAAATTTCAGTAAACAGCTAGAAAATGGTGATTGTCACAGTTAACAGCTCAAGCTCAGTCGTGGTGTTAGGCTGATTTTAGTGTAAGGATGCTGATTCACTACAGGAGGGCAAATGCACTTAGGTCCATATAATTTCAATATACTTGTGTGCTGCTGTTAATTCGTTGGCTGTAATTGCTGCCACCACTAGCATCACCCGTGACAGATGTGTTGTATAGCTCAAAACTGTTCTCCAGGTGCAATCAATGCTTGAAATGATGTGGAGATGCCGGTGATGGACTGGGGTTGACAATTGTAAACAATTTTACAACACCAAGTTATAGTCCAACGATTTTATTTGAAATCTACAAGCTTTCGGAGGCTTCCTCCTTCCTCAGGTAAATGTCAGGGTTCCTGACATTTACCTGAGGAAGGAGGAAGCCTCCGAAAGCTTGTAGATTTCAAATAAAATCGTTGGACTATAACTTGGTGTTGTAAAATTGTTTACAATGCTTGAAATGACAATCTACAGTTGTGCTGCTGGGTGTTTTTCAAAGTTCAAGTAAACATAGTTATGAAAGTTTCGCATGTTACCATTAAGCTTTACTGAAATTTTAATGACTGTGTAGAGGCTCTTATGGCTTGGTAGTGGTTTCATTGATTAGAGCATTTCTGCAAATTCTATATGTGCAATTTGGTTCTGGCTACTATTTAATTTCTATAATGTCAAATTTTAAATGTGTTGTCATTCTTTCCCTGTGGAATTGGTTGGTGCGCAATGTTAAGCAATTTTTTTAGTTCGTTCTGAATTTTAAATAGTCAATCTTGTTGAAGTGGCATTTAATCTCATGCTTCATAAGATGCAAATAGAGCATATTCAAATGAAATTATCAGTGCTGCAGCATGCAGCAATACAGCTCTGTTGTATTTATTGACAGTTTACTGTGAATCCACAATTGGTGCACAACGTACTAATTGAAAATGGAGATTGGTGATTGTGTTGTTTGCTTTTCAATCTGACCTTTTGAAATGTAAATTGAGGATTATAATGTATTAGTAAGTGTTGAGCTAAGTATCCATAAACTTTCTACATACTGTATGGTGTATGTACAAGCCCCATGATATACAAAACAATGGACACAAAGAAAAACAAAAACAAGAAACAAGCAATTGCATAAGAGTGGTTACGATGTCTAGGTCATGAGTTTTATAACTCATCATAGGACAGGACCCCCATTTGTACAGTCGTGCTGTTGTAGTTTGGGTGTTAGAGCCATTGCTGAATGTCTTGAGGTATATTTAATAGGGCTCTGTTTCCATAGATGTATGAATGTAGCTCTGCATAAAGATCTTGGAGCATGCGACTACATATGTATAAGCATTTTAATGAAGTTTTAGGTAGAAGTGATGCTGCAGTGTTAAATTGTTCTTTTTTAAAAAAAGCAGGTGGTCTTTTGTGTTTTCCTGGAGCTGTGTGCAAGCCATTGGGTGCCAACTGTCCATGAAAAGGCTGCATTCTTTTTTCTCCCTTTTGAGAAGAAGTATTTTGGTCTTAGTGTCGTGGTTTTGAAATTGTTCTTGAGGATTGTTTTCACCTTTGAATACTCCAGCAAAGGAGTGATGTGAAGTGTCTCAAGTGAATTGAGTGCTGGCAATGTTTTGATTTCCAGTTGGTTATAATCTCATGACCCAGAATTGTTCATTGATAACAGTTTCATATGGTGGTGCACATTGGAGGAATTGGTAAACTCTCTAAAATTTGAAAATATGCTGTAAGAATTGCATTGAGTTCCAAAGCGTGGATTGCATCAACACTACTACAAAGAACAGAGCTGCGTGCTTTATCTCAAGATCTGAATGTTTGAGATTGTCAGGATCTGGACCAGTATCCCTGCCATTAAATTAAAAAATATATCCAATTTCTGTTCAGGATTTGTATTAACATTGTGAAACTTTTAAGGCTACCTGTTCATTGTACTTACATTTATTTCTGTACTAGAAATTTCATGTCATCAATGGGTTGTACAGTTGTCTTGAGTTTTGATGCATGAATTCATGCTCATGGCTAGCAAGTACTGTACTGGTTACATAATGGTTTTTGGATTAAGTGGATTGGCCTCAAATGAGTAGACTGGACCGGATTGTAGTGCAATCTAGAGAGATTATGTCTGGTTTGTTTAATCCTCTGAGAACTGCAATAGTAATTTTTTTTGTTTCAAGTTTTCTTTCCTCTTCTGTCCTCAAGCCAAGAGCTTCTGCTAGGGCACAGTTTGATAGACTTTGACCAATCCTTGGTACCTTACCCATGTGGCCATTTTTCTTGTGTAAGCCCAGACAATGTGTGTTGGTAGGCTATTTGGTCATGAGGATCATCACAACTAAACCCAAATCTGTCTTCAACATTCACACGTGCACAGAGAAATCACCTAAATATTAATAAAGAGTAGGAAAATTGACTCCCTAGCCAGGGGTGCTGAGGCCAATTGTAGCATCCTTACCACTGTCCTGGCTAAGATCAACGAACACAACACGGACCAGGAATTGAATGGAGACTTTCTGATCTATATGGCCCAGTTGTGCACTATCTTTACTAATTAAGCCACCTGAGAGCATGCAGTGGTGTTTGTCAATATCCTAACTATCCTGTGCTATGTATTCTTTTTGGCTGGGGAAGGTTAGTTATTTTTCTCCTCAAGTTCATATACTTTTATTAGTCTATATTATGCAATAGTGACCTGCTCTTAGTTTGCTAACATTGTTAGAAATCTTGTAAGATAATTCAGGCTCTTGACATTTTCCTTCCTTCCTCCCTCCCACCAAAAGAAAAATTCCTCACTGGAAAATCACCTGGGAGTGGAATTTCCTGTGCGTTTGTACCCAGAGATATGTGATTAGGGCGTAAAGCAAATACTTGACATAAAAGATCTAGGAAACTCGAGTGCAAGTGTGTTCCAGACATAATTACACTACACCCAAATTTCCTCGCTCTTTTATGCTCGTTTATCGATCCCTGCTCCCGAATGCATCTAGGCTCATTATAATGTTTCGTCCCCCAGGCTAAAGAACCGTACATGTGAATTTCCTGCAATTATGCTGGTTCAAACGGGTGTAAAATTAAGCCCAGAATTTTAGGCGCGATCGGAAAGGTCATTTTCCTTGTGTTTCATTGATTGATTTATTTATTTATTGATCCTTATTGGAGATCTGCATTGAATTTCTGTTTCTTTGAATGTATTTTTATGGCATCAATAAGAGCTACATTAAAAATTGAAATGCTTTCATGATTCCATGTTCTTAAATATGCTGTGCCTAATGTGCATGAAAAGTAGTTAGATGGATTGAGACTTTAATTTTCATACTTTAAAGAAGGAACATATGGTGAGAGTTCAGCACTTTCCTCAGGCTCTGATTATTTATGCCCATGTTTACATTCTGTAAATCTCTTTACTAATGAGATTGACAGGAAATTTAGGTGTAAATAGACATCAGCAAGATGGGTACAGGAATGGGCATAATTTTGAATCTAACTTCCTGATTATGCCCCCACAGGAAATTCTACCACTTGGTTTCCATTCTCTCTCTGTGTCTCTGATAGTGTGCCTACAATTGAAAATCCTACAGTGTCAGGGATAATAGGCACAAGCCCTTATCATTCCACTGTATATTCGTCCTCCAACTTGCTGCTGCACCATGTTTCTAATTCCACTTTATAATCTTAAAAAATGTGCAAAATATATTACTGCATCAGACACAAATAACCAAATCCATTTTCAGGGGATTTTCGTGGTAGAATTGTAGAACCATGTAGAATATAATTGCAAAAGATAGAGCTATGATGCCTTTTTAAATTTGTAGTATTCAAGCAGTAGCATCTGTGAAGAACCTATGTACCAATGGTGGCTAATGTTATTGCTATACTGTTCTTCAGTTGTCTGTGGTAATCCCAACAAATGTAAAGTTAATTGTTATGGCCATGGGTGTGCATTCCATCCCAGCCATTGATTTTTTTTCAGACACACCACTGTAGAATGAAAATTTCTCATTTCTCACGGCAGATTCCAACAGCTTTAAGAAAAAGAAATAAATACTTTGTTACAGACCTATTAGCATTTCCAACTGATTATTCATAGGTTCAGCTGAAGGTCAGCAGCATAGTGATGCTTTAAATTGACTGCCCTCATGGCCAGTGACAGAAGTGAAAGGGAAACTATTATGATTGGATGCTCTTAATAACTGCCGTGTTTTTTTTAAGCCCCTAAGAGGACAGTGCAGTCAGTTGTACTGTTTCGCTAAGCCTCTGGCTGTACTTGGCTAGTTAAAGGAACATTTTCAATCTTTCAGTTTGTCTTGAAGTCAGAAAGACTTTCAAGAGGGGTTTTTAAAACTCTCCTGTGGACCACTTGGAGAAGTTTGTGCTACTGTGGATGCAATATCTGCTACAATGTAAATGT